>NC_134534.1:126895728-127198758 GCF_050624435.1 Tenrec ecaudatus | reverse complement strand
CACCCACCCCACCCCCACCTAAAACAATCTGATTCGATGAAACTTTCCCCCTCATAGACCTCCACATCAGGTAAGCCATTGGCTTCATTCTGAGAGACGTGTCTTCTGCACGGGGTAGGGGGGGGATGGGGGGTGAAGTGGGGGCTGCCTGCCTGACAATGGCCCAATTATCTTCCAGGAATTTCCCTTCACCCTCAAACAGGAGATTTTTTTCCTCTTGGGATTGGTGTTCCCGTTCCTGGCTCCCTTGGTAATTATTCTTGGCTTACTCATTTTGTTGGACTGAGTGACTAAATCCTCTGTTACTTGCAGAGAAAAAGTACAGATACACGGAATGCCAAAGAAGGGTAAGACTTTACACGTCTGAAGCCGTCGAGACATGTTATTGCTGGATTTGATTGATAATTCAGTGGGTGTGTCGTATGATTTCTGGACTACTAAAAGTCTTGTCTTTTAACTTTTGGGTGTGCTGTAGAGAAGACAGCTTTTGCGGTTGGTGCCTTGCGTGGTTTCTCACTTCTCAGCAAGTCTTTGGCTTGCGTTTCTCTCCATTTGGTGTCCTGCATTGGTAAACCACAGTGGACTCGGAGTCCCTCCTTGTGCCGCACGTCAAGGGGGCTCTTTCATGCTAACACGTCTGGCACAGTTGCTTATATTATTCCTTTCCTCGGTTCTCTTTGTTTACTCCTTTTGTGCACCCCACACCCCCATGCCACCCTATCCATCCCTATCCCCACGTTTAAGATGTGGGTTACATGTTAGGCTGCTAAGGGCAAGTCTGTGGTTCAAAGCCACCAGCTTTACAGGAGAAAGACGAGGCTTTCTGCTTCCCTACAGATTTACCCTCTAAGAAACCCTGCACAAGGTCTCTATGAGTTGGAATCGATTTGACTTAGCATTGAGTCTCTAATGTTCTGTCTCCTACTTTCTATTTCTTGTGTGCTTGCCTTTGTGTTTTGTTTTCAGGAATCTCCTCAACCGTTTCTACCATGGCTTACACTAATGGTGGCATACTGGTTATGCATTGGGGCCTGCTAATGGAAAGGTCAGTAGTTCAAAACCACCAGCTACTCCATGGGAGAGAGACAAGGCTTTCTATTTCTGGAAAGCCTCACAATCTCAGAAAGCCACAGGGGCAGTTCTACCCTGTCCTATGGGGTCGCTATGAATTGTGATTGACCCGCTGTTATTGAGTTTGGTTTGGTTATCATATTTAAAAATTCTCAAGTGTTTTACATCATAGGAACCCTTTTCTAGACAACATCACTGATAGAGTATCTTTTCTGATTCTTTTGATTATGCTATCTGGAGGTTTTATTTTGTCCCCTGCTTTGTCTTTTCTCTGGTTTCCTCCCCATCCTTCACCTTCATCCATTTGTGTCATGCTCTTTCTTTTGGTTTAGAAGATTTATTCAGCTATCTGGCTGCCTTTGATTTCCTATTTAAATGGGCAAAAGACTGCTTGAAAGTGTCTATTTGGGGTATGTGCTTGTCTGGGATATGAATGGGGTTTTGGTGTGTGGTGTGTTGACATATGTGGGTATGTGGAGTGAGTGTGTGTATACAGTTTAATCCTGAACAACTGGGGGGTTAGGAGCGCTGAGCTCCCACAAACCCCCATGCCATTCACAGTTGTTTCTTGAACAACACTGGTTTGGAATGTGTGGCTGACTTAATTCCTGTTGCAATGACAATGAGCTCAAGTACTACAAGTGTCCGCTTAAAATGCCATGTGGTGCTAATCACCTCAGTGTGAGCTGCTTTTCTTCCAGATTGGGTGGGGGTGTGGAAGGGTGAGGGGCAAGCAGTTACTAGAGAGAACTGCTCACCTGAAGAAGACTCGCCCTTCAGCACTGCAATTCCAATGGGGGGTGGGACCCCATATCGGAGTAGGTCCACGCAGGTCAAACCCAGGTTGTTCAAAGACTAATGGTATGTTTTTGAAGTATGTGTATGTATGTGTGTCTGTCTGTCTGTCTGGTGTATGTATTTTCGAGGATGGGTTGATGGTTTAACTTTGTAAGGTAAGCAAGCAAGTTCCAACCATTTTATGATGATGCTCCTCAAATGCCAGTGGTCAGGGATTGTTTTTTTTTTTCTTTCTTTCTTTCTTGAATCAGTTACTTAACCTAAGACTCTTTTCATCTTCTGTGTTAGACCATGTAAGCTCAGCTTGCAAAATGATTCTCGGAGGCCTGTCAGGAGCTAAGACAGGTGGTGTCCCTGTGTGGTATGTAGGCCTTTCCTGAACCTCCATGGTCTACTCTCTCATCAGAATCATCACATTTGGAAAGCATTTCTAGTTTCATATCTTCAGATGTAAAAGTCTCCTCAACTTCTGGGTCTGGACAGGAGTTGGGAGGGGCTCTTAGAGGCCTAGCTCTTCCTTCCATGGACTTAGAGGTAATGCACCTCTTTTTCAGCCTTCCTCCTCATTGTTTGCTTAGAAACATCTGTTGCCTCTGATCCTTTTCCAGGGTTCAGCAGTATGATTGGCATCCTTGTTGAATTCCCATCCCCTGCACTGAAACTTTGGTTTGACTATTCAATGTAGATTTTGATATCTTTCATCTTCTGTCCTCCTTGTCCTTGTGAGATTCTACCTTCCCTGATATCTTAATGTCATTAAGGAAAGACCTGGAAATAACGGGACGTGATCAATGCTTTCCAGAAGTCTCAACATCTCTAAGAAGTGTGACCGAATGTAGGGCCACTTTCTATTTTGTGAGTTTTTGTTAACTATTATGCATTGTGATAAGACTATACAAAGGTGTTTCTTTCAACACATATTTATGTTGAATATTGTTTAAAATGGGAAAAAGACAGAAACCGGTAATGATTAGGAGGAACTTATATCTTAGCTGGCGTAGGTAAGTAAATCCAGTATTTTCAGGAGATTTTAAATGTTATATAGTAACTAAAATAGGTAGAGCTTGGAAAGTTAAAGGAGACTGGTGTAGCCAGGGCAGGCCCTCCCTGGGATGGGGACCTTTCAGCTGACCTCTGAGGGATCAGAGGAGTTAGGTATGCCAAGAAAGAGGGAAGGACAGCAGAGAGGGGGCAGCTAGAACAAATGTTTCAAGGTGGAAGATTTATGACATTAAGTAACACACAGAGGAATCAATGGTCAGGAGTTGGTGAGTGTGGGGGAGGGCGTTTGATAGGAGTATGTGTGAAGACATGCAGGATGAGACTGTGTCAGCCAATGAGGTGGTGAAATCTTACCATCTTGAACAGCTTTAATTGTGTCCAAGTTGCAGGAGGGGGAGTAGCTTGATTTGATCGCAGCTTTTATACGCTCAGTTTCGGTGCTCTGTGCAATGGGCAGGAGGGGGCTGGGTGCAGTTTGCCTGGGATTCAAGATGACAGAAGCAACAGTTGGTGGAAAGAGATGAACCAAGGACAATGTCTGCAATAGGGGTACCTTTGGGGGAGTCTAGAGGAGTAAGTCCACAGGAAAAAAAATGATCCAAAGCATATTGAAATATGTGTTTAAAACTAATCCTTTAAAATAAAATTTAAGCCATACACTGAAGCCCACTGATCCCCCTGCCATCAAGTCAATCCTGACCTACCAAGGATCCCTATGGCAGCAGATGGCCTCGGCTCTCCCCACTCTGGACAGAAAAGCAGACAACTGAGCAGAGATGAGTTTCTACCAAACGAGCAGGCACATAGCTGCCACCACGAGCAAGATGTGGAGCTTTACCACACCAAGGCGTGTCCGTCTTCAGATATCTCAGGTTGGCCGAGTAGAGTTCTTATGGAAGGATCTGGAGGAACAAACTCAAAAAGCCAAGCTCGCTCCCATCTTACAGCAACCGCATAGGACAGGCTTGATCTGCCCCTGTGGGTTTCCGAGACTGTAACTCTTAATGGGAGTAGAAAGCCTCATCTTTCCCCCACAGAATGGTTTATGAACTCGAACTGCTGACCTTTTGTTTAGCAGCTGAACACGCAATCCACTGTGCTACCTGGGCTCCTCCATCTGGAGGACACAGAAAGGTAAAAAGGGGAGCTGTTGGAATATAAATATTTTATATAGATCATATTTAAACCCACAAAACTTGATTAAATTAACTCAACAAAGATTGCTAGAATCTAGGGTGGTCTAGGTTTGGTCTCCCATTCTCACCACCCGTCAAGCCTTGCACAGAGGGGACAGAATCATGTTTGGAGACCACGGAGGAGCTGACACATGGGAGAGACCGTGGGACCACCATGGGCTGGAAGTCAAGAGAGGATTTAGAGGAAGAAATGGTCAACTGTGCAGGAAACTGCTGAGATGTGACCTCCACCTGGTCAGTGTGAAGGTCCCCAGTGACACTGGCCTTACTGGATGGTGGAGAAGGATGTCTTGCTGGGGCAGGTGGAGAAGAAACTAGGAAATGAAGAAGTGAAAACAGCAAGGGGCCACACAGCCAGCCATTTGAGGTGGCAGGGACAGCAAATGGCTGTGATGACCGAAGTGGGTGTAGGAAGAAGTAGGAAGAAAAAAATTTTTTTTAAGATGAATGATGCTCATACACATTTGCATGCTCTTGGGAATGATCCCGTAGAGGTGGTGGGCACATAGGTGGGAGTAAGAGGGGGAGAGGCCCAGAAAACATTTAAAAAAAAAGAATGAGGACATTTCCCTGAATGTAACCGGAACTTTAGGCAAACAAGTTGGGTCTACAGGCAAGTAAACTTCTGGACATGGCGGCAGAGCTCACACTTCACTGCTCCCGTGTGCTGCTCCGTGTTCCGGGCAGGCCATGGTGGGTTTGGAGGATGGAAGAACAGGCGTGAACGAGCCCATGAAAAGTTGAAGTGACATAGCTTGTGGGCAGTGGCTCTGTGGTAGAATCCTCACCTTCTCAGGCAGAGGAGGCCTAAGCTCATTGCACAGCCAACTCCTGTCCATCAGTGGACACTTGTGTCCCCGTGATGCTATCGAGGTTTCAGCTGAGCTTTCAGGGTCAGATGGTCCAAGAAAAAAGCCCAGGAGGTCTGCTTCTAAAAACATCAGCCAAGGACAATGACATGGGCTTGGCACCGGACCTGGCAGTGTTTTGTTGTGTTGCGCAGGTGAGCTGGGAGTTAACTCAACAGCCACGAACAACGACGAGAAGAGATCCGAGAGGCACAGTAAAGCCAGGAGCGTTTCGGGCCTACTTGCACTTCCTGTACCCGTGAACTTCAAGTGAGCCCATTAGCCATTAGCACGGTGATAATTTTTTCTCTGGTCAAACATATATGTCTGGGTCCCAGGAGGGATATTATGACATAAATCTCATCACTTAAAACCTAGTTCCAGCCCTAAGAGAGGTGAAGTTATATTGCCCAAAGACATGGCTTGTCAGTGGCAGAGTTGGTGCCAGGCCCCCCCGACTCCACAAGCAGTGCTTGTTCTATTTCCAAGATGCAGAGAGCATGCCAGCTGAAAGGGAGGACTGGTCATCTTTGCATTTGGTGCTTTTTGTGGGTGAATCTAAGAATTGATTCTTCACTGCCAGCCAGACGCCAAACCAGAAGGAGCAGGTCTGGGAAACCAAATGGACTCCCAGCTCGTCCTCCGCCTGATTCTCCCAAGAGGTTCTGCCCTTGGCTTTCCTTTTGTGAGGGATGAGTTTGGGGGCTATTCGACACGTCATGTCTTCTACCTGTGTCATCTTCTTGACTGATTGGAATAGCAGGGAGATGAATCTAGCGGTGTAGTCAGGGGACATCTTGTCAGCCCACTGTGGCTTTCACCAAAGCCTCAGGGGCTGTCCTGCACAAGTTCAAACTCACTTGAGCCACCTGTGTGCCACCTTAAGTTGTTCTCTCTCTTCTATTCTGTCCCAGGACCTTGACCTAGGAGCTCACTTAGCCTGCATAAGCACCAGCCTTTGTGTGCATTTGTGTTTGTGTGTGTGCGTGTTTATTAATGCCCCTGAAGCCAGTCTTCAATCCCTGGGACAAAAGCTGACATTCGTAGCTCTCTCACTATTGTGGACATTTCTGGGAAGATTCTGGGATCACTCAGGTGGTCCCTGGGTAATGGAGCCCCTGAAACTCACAGGAGCAACACTCTGCCCGACAGGGTCGCTGTGGGAGGGAATTGACTCCATGACATTGACTTTCCTCCTCCATGGCCATGGCCATTCTCTCTGCCATCATTGTCTAGCCTCCTGTGATTGCCTCTCAAATAAACTGCCTATCCCTGAGTCCTTGTCCCACCCCCCCTTTATTCCAGGGATTTTAAGATGATCACTCACCTTTACAATGATTCTTTTATGGTTTCTCACACAAAAGTATACTGTCTCAATGGAGAGCTGAATTAGACAAGGGCAGACAGAGCAGAAGGGAAGCCCTGAGATGCTGTCTAGTGTCACAGTGTTTCTAAGCATGAGCTTTACAGTCAGACAGACCTGGGCTTGGGTATTCTCTGCTCTAATCTAAATGTGGTTTGGAACACTTCACCTCTCCGAGCATTTCCACATCACATGGGCCTGATGAAATACCAGCTATGCAAAGGGAAAGTATCACAGTCGATGGGCATACTAAAACCGGGTTGAATGTTAAAATGCAGGCTTTAAGGCTGCACACTCACAGTTTCTGAGAGAATGGACGCTCTCATCTGAACCCTTTCACACACCTTGAGAAAGATGTCAGTGGTGGATTGTGAAGTGACTCAGTATTCTTAAAGCACCATGCTGCCTGGGTCAGGGAAGGGAGTTGGCTATGTGCTAAGCCCTTCCTAAGTGTTGGTGGTGAGGTAATGATGGTTTATAATAATTGTTCCTTAGGCACCACTTACAATTGCTGTGGCAAGCCCATTGTCTCCTACTTCCCCTCAGTAGAAAAGGAATGGGAATCATGGGAGTAGATAGTGTACGTGGCAACCAGTCAATAAGGGAGCAGATACCTGGGGACCCTGGGTAGCCAGTTCCCAGCCTTCAGTGCCTGCAGGCCAAGTCAAGAACATCAGGGCCGAGAAAGCCATTGACTCCTGAGTATCTAAGGAAGGGCGCGCTCTGCCTCTCACTCTCAGGCCCCAGTGGGAGCAGCAGCTCTCTCCCCACAGTGTGCTGGGAGTTGCTCTTAGTGCAATATTTATCTCACCATGTAAGCCAATCTAGCTGGTTAGAGAAACAAGTTTTATTGCATTCTTAGGCAGTGCATTTAGCAGGCTGGTCTCCTCTAAAGCCATCTGTGTCTGACGGTAGAAATAACTTATCCGCATAAAGGCTGGGTAAATTGGATTAAGAAATCACTGTCTGCTGAGAAAGTGGACAGAATATATTTAGAAAGGGAAGAGAGAAGATACCAGCCGACACATCAAAACAAAACAAGAAAAACAGGGATGGAGAATGATGGTGCCTGATTTCCTAGGTTCAAACCTCACCTCCTCTGTGTTATCAGCTGTGTGACCTGGGGGCAGTAACTTGACATCTATCAGTGCACGCTGAATGTGAGGAGCTTGGAGGAGGGGGCAGGGAATGAATACATGCATTAATAATCCTTAGGACAGTGTCTTTCAATAATAAGAATCTGGGAGCCTCAAATTATAAGAGAGCTGTGGAAAGTGAGGGTGTGGGATCCACAGACTAGGACTAAACTGAGAAGGGCAAGGAAGCTGCTTGCCTAGGTACAAAATTTAAGTACAAAACTCAGCACTCAAGATAAAAGAAACTTTGATGTGATACTGGTAAACCATTACATTAATTTTAAAAATTCATAAGGAACCAGTCCAAGCTGAAGTGAAGGCATTAGCCAAAAACTAGGCTCCAAGAATTGATGGACTATCAGTTGAGGCGTTTCCATAAGCTGATGAAGCACTTGAAGAGCTCACTCAGCTATGACAAGACATTTGGAAGACAGCTGCCTGGTCAACGACTGGAAGAGATCCACGTTTGTTCCCGTTCCAAAGAAGAGTGGCCCGATCGAATGCACAAACTGTGGAAGAATATAATTAATATGAAATGCTAGCAAACTTTTGGTGAATATCATCTAACAACAGCTCCAGCAGTACATTGACAATGAACTGGCAGAGGTTCAGGTCAGATTCAGAAGAGGACATGGAACAAGAGTTGTTGATGTCAGATGGCTCTTGGTTAAAAGTAGAGAAAACCAGAAAGATGTTTCCTTGTGTTTCATTGACTATGCAAAGTCATTTGACTGGATTATGACAAATTATGGATAGCCGTAAGAAGAATGGGAATTCCAGAACCTTTCATTGTTCTCATCCAGAATCTGTATATGGATCAAGGGACCATCATGCAACTAACTGGAGAATGCTGCATGGTTTTAAATCGGGTTATTCAATTTGTATGCTGAGCAAATAATCAGAGATGGTGGATTATATGGAGAAGTATATTAGCGGCTAAGGGAACGTGATAGCGCAGTGGTTGCGCATCAGGCTGCAGTCTGCATGGTCAGCAGTTGAAACCTCCAGCAGCTCCTGGGGGGGAAAGGCTGGGCTTTCGGCTCCCATAAACAGTTACAGTCTCCGAAATCACAGGGGTTGAAGCCCAATGAGAGAGCATTGACTCGGTGGCAGCGAGTTTGGTTTTGAGTTTGGGTTTCTTAGAGGATATGCAGGTGACACAGCCTTGCTTGCTGAAAGCAAGGACGTGAAGCACTTCCTGATGTACATAACAGATTGCAGCCTTCGGTATGAATTACAGCCTGATGTAAAGAAGGCCAGAATCATGAGAACTGGACCAATATGTAACATCCTGATGAATGGATAGAAGGTTGAAGTTGTCGCAGATTTCATCTTGCTTGAGTCCACAATGCATGGAAGTAGCAGTCTAGAAATCTAAGGATCCATTGCACTGGGTAAAGGGGTAAATCTGCTGCCCACCTTAAAATGTTGAAAAGCAAGGATGTTACTTTGAGGACTAAGATGCTCCTGACCCCACGCCATGGTATTTTCAGTTGCCTCATATGCACGTAAAAGTTGCTCATTGAATAAGAAAGACTGAGGGGGGAAATGGATGCTTTTGAACTATGGTGTTGGTGAAGAACATTGAAAATACCATGGAAGAAGTACAACCAGAAAGATCCTTATAGGTAAGGATGGTGCGACTTCGTCTCGCATACTGTGGGCATGTTGTTAGGAGAAACCAGTCCCCAGAGAAGGACATCATGCTCAATAAAGTAGAAGGGCAGTGAAAAGAAGAAAATCCTTGACAAAATGGATTGACATGTGGCTGCAACAATGGGCTCAAACATCAGAACAACTGTGAGGACGGGGCAGGACCAGGTCCCCACCTGGTGGTGGTTGGTTCTGTTCTGCAGAGGGTCTCTATGAGTTTGACCTGACTCAAGGGTACCTAACAAGACCAAGAGTAACATCACAATAATAATCGAAGTATCACACTTTCAAATAGAGACAGGATCCTTTCCATCACCCTGCCTCACTTGCTTTTGATTTCCACTAAAACTTTATTTACAAAAATGGTCCACTGGCTCCAGGTCTATACTTTGATGATTTAGTTTTTAAGACAAATACTGCATTCAAGTATCACTGATTTGGATGGCTGAGTTTTGGAGGCCCTTTCGTTTTCCTTGCCAGGTGATCTCTCACCTCCTCACCCCAGTCTCAATCTGCTTTAAGAATCTCCAAGAAAATCAAAATTGTGCACTGATGTTGGAGCTCCTTGGACCATCCCCTTGGTGTGAGGATGCAGAAATAATCATCGATCGGATGTGTGTCTGTGGCCCTTGGGAGGCTTCTGCTTGCTCCAAGGTCACCTTATGGCTACATTCCCTGTCTGGGGAGGGCATGAGGGTGGATTTCCTTTCACATATTCCCTCCCTTCCCACCACCACAGTGTAATTTAGAAACCAAACTAAATTCAAGAAGAAGACAAGGGCAGAAGGGAGAGAGGTGAGGGCAGGAAAATCCCAGCATTGCGAGCTGTTTCTTTGTTGTTTTAACCTTGGTCCCTTCAAAAGCAAGCATTTGTCAGCGGCGCGATCAACTTTAGTGGCCTCCGTGTTTATGGCTTTGGATTTAATAGCAAGGACATAAACATATACTGTTCATCCGTTTTCACTGTTCCGGGCGCAGCTCAGACAACAGCGAGGATTGTCATAACCCATCTGAGGAAGCTATTATGGGGCGCGCAGTTTAGCCTTGCAGGGTCGTAAAGGACTGCGCCTTGGTGAGCTGAGATGCACCATTAGCGCCGCCCGTTTGTTATCGGAGCTACCCCCCCCCCACCCATAGGTTGGAATTAATCCCATCTTTTCAGGGCTTAAAGTCAACCAGCTTTCACTTCTCCCTTGACAGTTGCTGGTACGTTGCTCTGGATGTGTGTGGAACGTGGCTGTGAGCTGACCTTTCTTGGGGGCAGGGAGGTCCACGCTTGCCCCGAATTGTCACTTGTGCAGGGCAGCGGGGGCTGCTGTAGCTTCGGGTCCCGAGAGTCGGGGAGGAGATGAGCCTTCCCTCTGGCTGGTCTGCCAGCAGCTGCGTGATCTGGGCCAGGCCACTTAACTGTCCTTCGGGTGTAAAATTACGGGGTGCAGTATCAGACGCACTACAACTCCACCCAAAGCTGAAGGCGGCCAAATCAGAGGGTGGAGGGTGGATTTACAGACCCCCGTGCACTCAGAGTCCTGCTGGTTGTCAGACCAGTAGGATAGAAGGCACTCAGGACATGACTGAACACTAAACAATGCACAGAACACTGAACAGTTACTCACCGGTCAGAAAGAGACGGCTAATCCCACACAGCAAAGCGAGGGCGAAGTTCTTTCTTCCTTCTGTTCTTGCGTGCCTCTTTGATTTGGGGATTTGTTGCTTTGTGACTGTAGTTTTTGTGACAGTCCGGGAGGGTATAAAAGCTGCAGTGGTTATTTTAAAGGTACTCAATTTAATATAGTTGAACTCCCTTAAACCTTTAATTACAGTGTGTAAATCTCATTACATTACGTATATATCTCATATTTTAGCAGTCTTTTTAAGAGAGACCTTGTTTACTATTTGAGCTCATTTGTTAACATAATTAGGCACCGGTAAACATTTTACACTGCATTTACTAACTGGCTGTATTCAGTTTTCTGATTAAGATCTCTAGTTTACTTAAAGTCTATGAGTTTTCAAGATTTTTCAAGTACTTAGGTAATTCTTGTAAATATAATGGACTAAATTAATAGGCATATGGTGAGTCTCAAAGTCTATTAAATGTTTCAGTACTTTAAAAGTTAGATTGCAATTTTAAAATTGCTTCATCCCGTTAGGCAAGTGCACATTTTAAACAGCGATTTACAAGGGTGATTGGTGAACTCCAATAGGGTAAGTTATTTAACAAAGATTAGTATCTAAGAAAATAGATGTGCACAGGTCCACTAATACAGAAATTTATATAACTCTGTTGCTCATAAATATTTATCTCATACATTCTGAATCTTTCTGGGAACATAAAATGCTTACTTAAGAAACATGTCATTTCAAAACTTGAGAAATGAATTTTTCATGTAACTTTAGTGCTCAGGTTCTCAGATTCTGGAAATTTCCTAATTCTCCATGACCTCCTTGCCTGTTGTATAGACTTATCACTCAGCACAGTCTGAAGATATCTTCAAGGGAGTATCTATAACTTGCTACCCCATCTCTCCTTCCTACTGGAACATGAGCTCTAGGAGGTTAGGGTTCTTGTCCAAATGGTCTCCCTGGTGATAAAATTTCATCCAAAGGTTATATCTAGAGAAAGTTCCAGATAATAAAACAGCTTCCACCTCTGCTGTACACTCACTGGTTTGTTCTTCTTTCCCATTTGAATGGAAGATCTGTAGGAAACTGTGCCCCCTTTTCACCTCTTGCTGCCCATCCTCCTCCTTCTCTCTCTTCTTCTTCATTCCTTTCTTCCTTTTATAAATGTATATAATTTGCTGTGACTGTTACACTGACTCACGGCTAACCCGGGCCAGAGCAGCACTTTGCCCCACTGGGTCGTCAGTGGCTGAGCTTTCAGAAGCTTGCCAAGATGGTCTTCTGTTGTCCCTCTGGGTGGGCGTGAGCCTTCCATTTTTTTTGGCAGAACATATTTTAGGAGCTCCATAAATGTTGAGACTCTGTCATGGCTGCCTCTCAGCCCCTATGTGCTCCCAGCACCTGGTAGGTTTCCCCTGCCTTTGTGGCCACATTCAAAGGAGGATGGTAAAGATAGAAAAGCAGCAGACCTAAAGAGACCCTCGATGAGATGGATCAGCACAGTGGCTGATTCTGTGAGTACAGGCTTGGGAAAATGGTGCGGGACTGGGCAGTATTTTGTTCTATTGCACACAGGGCCGTTATGCATCAGAAAACAACTCTACAGCACCTAAGGACAACAACTAGCTCTCAATTAGGAGGCTGAATAGTTCTACTCTTGGTTTACCAGGACCCTCTGTGTGGCTTTCAGCACCACTTAGTCCAGCGGTTCTCAACCCGTGGGTCACGACCCTTTTTTGGGGGCGTTGAACGACCCTTTCACGGGTTGCCTAAGACCATCGGAAAACACATATTTCCAATTGTTTTAGGAACCAAGACACCACTCCTCTATTCGTCTCCAGGCGGATCCGCCCACATGCAGATCTGCCCACACACGAGTACCCAAGTGAAGCCTGTTACCCGTACTACACCATGCTTCAAGACAAAATTTCACTGATTTGTAATTAGAAATAAATATTCCACAATATATAATTACATATTGTTTTTGTGACTAATCACTATGCTTTAATTATATTCAATTTGTAACAATGAAAATACATCCTGCATTTCAGATATTTACATTACCATTCATGCCACCATTTACATTACCATTACAGTTATGAAGTAGCAGCAAAAATAATTTTATGTCTGGGGGGGGGTCACCATAACATGAGGAACTGTACTAAAGGGTCACGGCAATAGGAAGGTTGCGAATCACTGACTTAGTCCCATGTGTTAAGGCCCTACAACTTAAAAGTGAGGCAGTTAGATTAAGAAAACGCTCTATAATTCTATGATGACATGGCCTAGGGACTTAAGAGAACTTACCTGACTATCTCCTATCTCACTGAGACTTCCAGGTAGAGGCTGTTATTCTGGTGCCCTGGGCCAGAAGGGATCTTTAGTGAATTAATAAAAAGGAATTCTGTTCTATTTGCTTTCCCATCCTGTCATACAGTTGATAGGCCTGCACAGGAAAGTTATCAATAATTTATAGCCACTCCTTAATTTATGCTGTCCTTATCAGGAAAGCTAATCACACTTTAGGCTTTTTGCTAGCTTGTATAGCCTGACAAATGTTTACACGATAGTTTGATTCTTTTGTGATGGGAACTAGAGGAAGAGTCTGGAAAAGTCTGCCCTTTCTCTCCTGGGATGCCGCTATTAGCTTAGTCACAAACCCTGTCCTTTGCAGTAACTGTGGGCCTGCGTTCCAGCTCACTGGATGTTGGCTTACTCACTGCATGTCTCTCTCAAAAAATTTTGCATAATTCAAAGTTCAGAGCTAGCTGTCCCCATATAAGTTCTTAGAAGCGCAGGTGGTGTAGTGGTTGTGAGTTGGGCTGCTATCCGCAGTTCAAGACCAGCAATTCCGCAGGAGAGAGACTGGGCTTTCTACTCCCGTAAACAGTTACAGTCTCAGAGAACTACAGGGGATTGCTATGAGTCAGCATTGACTCAATGGCAGTGAGGTTTTTTTTTTGGGGGGTGGTGGTGTTGTTTATTTGTTTAATATGTTGTTCGCAGATATACAATTAGACATTGTGAAAATATTTTAAAATAGTATTGAAATACAATTGGAGATTTTACAAATTTTATTTCATTTTTTGGTTAATAAAGTACCGTGACCATCTATTAAAGAAAACAACCTGTAGTCAAAAAAAAGAGGTTAACATAATCCAAGAAATGGGAAATACAAGTCTACCCAAAGGTGCCTTGGAATAAAGGCTTGGCGATTTACTTCTGAAGAAAAGCAGCACTGGGAACCCATAGGGGTTTTCCAGGTCCAGATGACTGCTCCTGGGGTAGCTAAGAGTCAGACTTGATGACAGCTGGTTGATTAATGCAACGTGTCTCACACTTTTCAGAATATGGAACTATTTCTTATCTTGCTGAGCTAATAATTTGAAAACTGTTTAGATTGAGCAGCTGATCCTCTGAGCAAAGTTGAATCCGCACTGTGACTTCTGTTTAGGCCAAAGCTCATAAAGGGCTGGAGATTTCGCTCCAGTCCCCAGCTGAGGCATGATGAGTTCTCTGGATCAGTTCACTTGCTTGACCTCCTTCCCTTTCGTTGTGCATGTGCTGTGTTTGGGCTTTTGATGCCTCCCCCTCTCCCTGCTGATTCCCGGAGCTGTAGACATCAGCTGGGCCAGGCTGCCATTATCAGAGAGAACTGTCCAAGCTTCCCTTGCACCAGCTCCTTGGAGGCAGGACCACATGTGAGCAGCTCTTGTGCCCTCAGTTCTCCTCTGTCTTCGGAAATCTGGTTCCTTGAGCCACAAATGTGGCCCTGTGAGACTCCTCCATGGAAAGCAACACTGCCTTCCTATCCACTTTATTTTCCTTTACTTTTCTCTTTGTTACACTTACCACTACATTTGACTTGCTTATTTTTTTAAATTTATGGTCTATCTCCCTCTATTAGAATGTAAGCTCCTAGGGAGAAGGACTTAAAAACCCCAAACAAACTTTTGTTCCCTGCCTTAGTCTGTCCCATGGAGCAGTGCTTGCCATAGAGATTCCACTGTCATTGGAATGATTCCGACTCATGCTGGCCCTAGGAAGGATTTCTGAGACTCTGAGCCTTTATGGCAGCCTTCCTTTTCTCCTATAGATTGGTTGGTAGCTTTGAACTGGTGATCTTGTCATTAGTAGCCTAGTGCTTATAATACCCAGTGCCACTAAGTTTCCTTTGTCACATAATAAGTGTTCAGTAAATCTGTCCTCAGTGAATGGATGACTAGTTAGAGAGGGTGTTAGAGAACCTCACATTGCAGGTGAGGATACAGATTCGGAGTGCTGAAGACACACACACACACAAGAGTGGAGTCAGAAATAGCATCCGTGCCCTACATTGTCCTGACAACGTTCCACTGCTGTTGTCAGGCAATAACATTGGGCAGGTGTGCTGCACAAGACGCATGTTTAAGTGTTGAAGAGCAAGGATGTGCCTTTGAAGAACAAGGGGCCCCTAACCCAAACCATGCTATTTTCAGTTGCCTCCTGTGCATGTGAATGTTGAACATTAGATAAGGAAGAACAAAGACAAACGGACACATTTGAGTTGTGGTGCTAACAAAGAATTTTATAAGTATCATGGTCTGCCAGAAAACACACATCTGTCTTGGAAGAAGTACAGCCAGAATGTTCCTTAGAAGAGGAGTTGAAGAGATTTTGTTTCACATGGTTTTTACATGTTATCTGGAGAGATCCGTCCCTGGAAAAGGACATCATGCTTGGTAAAACAAACAAACAAACAGCCAAAGTCATTGGCATTGCGTAAATTCTGACTTATAGTGGCCCTCTAGAACAGGCTAGAACTACGTCTCTCACTTTCCAAGAAGAAACCTCTTCATGGGAGTGGAAAGTCCTATTTTTCTCCAAGGAGCAGCTGGTGATTCTGAACTGCTGCCCTTGCAGTTAGTGGTCCAACGTATGACCACTAAGCTACCAGGGCTCCTGGTAAAATAAAGGGTCAATAAACATGAGAAAGACTATCAAGGAGGCAGGTTGACATGGTGGCTGCAGCAATGAGCTCAAGCAATAGCAATGATGAGGCTGGCAAAGGGCTTGGGCAGTGTTTGGTTTTATTGTACATTGGGCTGCAACACATCAGGACCAACTTAATGGCAACTAACGATGACATCAATGTCCGGGATGTAACTTTGCGTTGCTTTCTGGATGTTTGTGCTCTGTCTGGACTTAGCATCCTTAAGCTCCTCTGGGCTCCAAAGACTTGCCTTGCTTTTGCCAGATGTGCCCCTCTCCCCGCAGGAAAAGCCCCCTCCACCCCCACCCCCCACTTCATACAGCATTCCACTTAGTGGATTTCCCTCCCAGTTAATCTGGGGAATTATTCAAATATGCATCACCCCTCCCTGCAGGAGTGATGAGGCAATGCCCTTTGTTACTATAAAGTCCACCTCCCACAGCTCCTGACTGTTCTCTCTACTTCCAAGTATACACTCAGTGAGTTTATGTGACTATCAAATTGCTGTTGGTTTCCTCTCCCAGTTAGGGTGAAGGATCCCCCTACAACAATGGGGTAAATATGGAATGGTCAGTAAAGGATTGACACATAGCTCGATGGACTGGTCATGACCATAGAAAGAGCTGCTTGGGTTTATTCTTGGGAGACAATGGCTCCTGGTTCCAGCATGCAATCAAACCCTCATGATAGCTAAAATGCACCGGAGTGCCTTCCCTGCAAAAAGCATGTCCCTATCTAGGTACCTTACCTGAGGCTTCCGAAAGCTCTTAGGAGAATTTCATGACCTTTTGATTCCAGTTTCTTGTGGACTTTTTGAAGCCCCGTCATAGTTGCGTCAACAGGAACCCAGCCTTTGGGAGGTGGGCAGAGGCAGATGCAGAAACCACAGGCAGATGCCTTTGCTCCACCTCTGGTGAGACTGGCACTTATGTGCTGATGGCTGATGAATCAGGGAGTTTCCAAACTCAGCGAAGCCAAGACGAATAAAAGGTCTTGTGTTGGGCTCAGCTCAAAAACAAGGGCCTAGAGAAGGTTTTGTATATAAATATGTACCCAGAAAGTTCTTTTCCAACTGGGAATTGAGGGAGCAGGGAGTTGGGTGGGGCTGAGGTGGTGGAAATGGGGTAAGTGGCTCCTTAAAGGATCTAAGAACAGATGTGTGCCTGAGGAGGGCTCAGATGCATATGGTCATGTTTTGACATCTCTAGGAACATCTCAGGTGGGACAGAATAAGGCTCCACCCACATTCTAGGGCGAACAGTCCGGGTATTATACTTGGGTGGGCCACACACAATTTTATAGCTTCATTAAAGGCATGGAGTGTAGGGAGGAAGATAGAGGTATGCTTTGTGAAACCTTAGTCTCAGGAGTCCTCAGAATGCTGGTGGTCATGGTCTGGAGCTCAGGACTCAGCCACATAGGGCCTGTGGGCCAAATCCAGCCCGCTGCCTGGTTTTCTTGTGGCTCTTGAACTCAGGATGGCTTTTTACTAGTAAACATTTGCAATTGATTTGATGCTAATTCACACTTACTGTCAACACCAATTACGTAAAATGTTACCTCCACAAAAATGAATTCTGTCCTTTTAAATGAATAAATCTGTGTTTATGAAAATAGTTACATGAGGGGATTTCAAAACATTTATGGAAACATGGAATTAAATGATAATGGAAACTTTGTTCACGAACTTTTTGAAGCCTTCTTGTAGTTTGTATTTCAGCCATAAAAAAATGTGGAAGCTTGCTTTCTATCTTAAGTAAGTAGTTACATAATATCCCTGATATTTGCTTCTAGGTCTATAAGTCCTAAGCAACTTACTATATGACCTTTACAGGAAAAGTTTCCCAAATCCTTGTTTAAATCTCAACACTGCATGTGAAAATTTGGAGTCTCTTTGAAGAGGCTCAACAGCACATTCTTTTTGTTGTTGCCACCCTCCCTAACTGTCAGAAGTACCTCTGTTAAAGTTCTACAAACATTTGTAGCAATGCAAAATGAAACACAAGCAATGCTCACAGTGGGCATCATCAGAACCAAGGCTGCATCTGGTCCTCCAGGTGCAAGCATGTGCAGTCCAGATGGAAAGCTGCCTCTTGTGGCTCCCTCTGTCTGTCTGGTTCTTGGGGATGCCCAGCCTGACTAGGTCTTCCAGATGTAACTAGAATCAGTGGTAACTGTGTTTCAAATCCTTTGCCCTAGCTCCAGGTGATGTAAAGCCTTCTTATTGTGTCTGCCATTGCTTTCTCTCATTTGCTTCCTTTTGTCTACTGTGTTAGAAGATTTCTTAGATTTTTCTTGAGGCAATTTCTCTTTATTGTCTTGAGATGATGAGCACTGGGCTTGTCTCAGAAAAAAAATTGTCCAAGATCAGAGCCTCTGAATGCTGCTTTGGACCTGCAGTCTGGCTCACTGGGTAGCACTTAGGAGCTCCTGTATCCCAGGTCACTGAGAGTTCATCCTTACCCAGAACAAGACAGGCTCTGTGTATGATGGCTTCATTCTTCAGACAGGGAGGGCTATTGTGTTCAGGGAGAGGGCAGGATTGTTAACCATCTGGTTAAACCAAAAAGAGACCTGACCTCACCCACACTCCCCACCCCCACCTATACCTGATGTTGCTCAGAGAATTAAGATGCTAGATTGTAAAGTCAGAGATGGAATTCTTGAACTGGATTGGGTGGCTGCTCAGGAAGTCTGTTCCCTCAGAACCTTCTTTTCTGCCCTGGGTCATTTGCACTTACTATTTGCATCTTCTTAGAACACATTTGTCCACCCTGTTCGCATGACCAGCCCTTCTCAAACTTTTGGTCTCAGCTAACAATTTAGAGAGACTATCTCTCATAGCCCATCTTAAAGCACCATGCTTACCCTAATTATTATCTTATTTGGCATATGTTTATGAAATGCCTACCACATCCCAGAACTACATTCTGAGCCCAGTGATTAAACAAACAAAACCTGCCGATGTGTCTCAAACTTCAGCAAACATAGGAACCATCAGACACTGGGAGAGAGAGTCAGGATGGTATCCAGATAAAATTACCCACCCAGTGCTCCTGTTATTAGATAAAAAATTAAAAGGTAAGGAGGTGAATGGGTGTTAAAAATAGATTCAGTGTACAGGGTCTGTTTCTGACCTCCCCCTGCAATTTTTGCCCATGGATTGATTTGAGAACTTGCTCTAAGTTTACTGAGCCTATCCTTGGGATCTGCTAATCGCTCACCAGGTCCAGTGGGACAGCATCTGCCCCTCATTCATAAACCCAATATATGAGACCTGAAGCATGCAATAATTTCCCCAGGCAGCTGTCTGAAGGTGGTCATAATCCCAGGCTCTCGGAGAGCTTCTGAGAACTACCCACAAGACCTCACCAGAGTTCCCCTCTTTGCTATCCACAATGTTCCCTCATTCTCACACATTGCATCCTCACTCCTCAGCCAGGAACTGAGTGACGTCATCAACCATCTCTTTCCCCCATCTCTCCAGCTTCATGCCTGCCAGTATGGGTAATGAGAGATTATTAGACACTAATTTGCAGCAATTGAAGAACCCCTGGGATATTTACCTGTGACAGAACGCAGATCCCCAGAGCACAGCCTGTATAGCTGTTCAGGAGAGAGCTGGGAGTGACATAGGAGTATAGTTGGAGGAGAATTCAGCTCCAGTCAACCCCATACCCACTTGGTTGGATCTGGTTCCCCTTCCCTGGGGGACAGTGAGGCACAGCCCCAATACCAGGGCACCCCACAAGCCCATTAAAAAATGAAGAAAAAATTAAACCCTTACAATTCCAGGCTGTGTTCCTTTGTGTAGCTTTGAAATTAAGCTGTCAGAAACATGGTCCTTGTCCATTAGCATAAAATTAACATAAAACAGAAAGAACTCTAATCCCCAGAGCACAGCCTAGGATTTTAACATTTAAAAAAATACCCTGAGGGTGTGGTAGAAAGGGGGAACCGATTATAAGGATCTACATATAACTTCCTCCCTGGGGGATGGACAACAGAAAAGTGGGTGAAGGGAGACATCGGGCAGTGTAAGATATGACAAAATAATAATACTTTATAAATTATCAAGGGTTCATGGGGGGCAGAGAGGGAGGGGAAAATGAGTAGATACCAAGGAGTCAAGTAGAAAGCAGATGTTTTGAGAATGGTGATGGCAAAAAATGTACAAATGTGCTTGACACAATGGATTGTGATAAGAGTTGTATGAGTCCCCCATAAAATTATTTAACAAAACAACCCCCAAATAAAATAAAAAATTAAAAAAAAAACCAGGAAAATCCAAGGGCTAAAATCTATAACCCAAACCCCAAACTGGCTCCACCCATTTATGGCTCCACAGAGAGTCTTTAAAAGACTGTAAATTGTGGCCAGACAGTCCAGACCAGGCCCGTGTCCGTGCTGCAGGCCTGCCTGAACCCAGCCCAGTGGCATACCTACAGTCACCAGCCTCAGTTGGGGCCTCCTAAGTCCCTCACTGCCTCTGGCCACTGAGTTACAACAACACCTCACTTACACAGCAGCCTAGCCCACCACCACAGGAGTCCACAGCTAGCCCCTGAAACCACTCTTACCAGTCATACCCTGAGAGAAAGAGCTCAGGGCCCCTTGGTCTCCCAGCAACATGGTGTCCAGTTCTTCCAAAACAACACACAGCCAGCAACATACCTCAGCACCTGCAACAAGAAAACAAGTAAAACAAAGTGCAACGGCAAAAGAAGTTCTAAATTAAACAATGTTCATGGAAGAAGCAGACATTGATCTATAACAAAAAGAAATCTTCAGAATGCTACTTGGAGTAATATAGGATATGAGGAAAGCAACGCAGAATAAGGATTTAATGATAGAGGAGATGAAGTCCACAATAGCAGGGATGTGAAGCCCATGCACCAAAGGGAAATACACGAACTAATGGATGAGGTGATAGAAGTAAAACACAAGATTACAGACCTCACCAACAGAGTAGAAGAGTAGTAGAATCATACCAGCAATCTCAAGGATAATCAGGCAGACTTCAACAAATGGGAAAGCAGTCAAACAAGATAATCAAAGAGGAGGAAGAAAACCTGAGAATAATAACAGATGCTACAAATAGGAACAATATTAGAATAATTGGTCTTCCAGAACAAGACACAATGAAGACATCAACAGCTAAAGACACATAGTACTTGAGTTATCTCACATTGAGAAAATTTTAAGAGCAACAAGAGAAAAAAAGACAGTCACATATGATGGTGCTCAGGTAAGAATATGCTTAGATATATCAGAAGATACCATGAAAAGGAGGAGAGGGTGGAGTAAACTCTTCAGAAAGGAAAAGGAAAAACACACCAACCCAAGAATCTTCTACTGCCAAACTATCTACTAAGATAGATGGTGAGGTAAGAGTCTTCCCGGACAAGGAGAAACTGAAATAATACACCATAAGATACCCAACTCTGTGTAAAATCCTTGCCAACTCACTGTGGTTAGAAGACCAAATCCAGCAAGCACGAGCAAGACACAACGTCAACAAACAGAAGCCCATTAATTTTCTAAATACATTGGACAAGACCATGGAAGAGATATAGTAGGCAGTACTCTTCACAAGAACCAAGAACAAATTGAAATACCTATACAAGGAAAACTATAGGACCCTTCTATAGGAAATCATAAATGGAAGAATGTCCCATGCTTGTGGATAAGAAAACCCAATATTGTAAGGATGTTAATCTTACCCAAGGCACTGTATAAGATTAACGTTATCCTGATTGAAATAAAAACAGTCTTCTTAAAAGAATTTTAAAAACTGACCACCAATTTTATATGGAGCAGGAAGAAACCCAGAATCAGCAGAGAACTCCTCAAGAAGAAGGACGAAATTGGAGGGTTCGCTTTACTTGACTTTAATACCTACTATACAGCCACAGAGGTGAAAACAGTGTGGTACTGGAATAATAGCATACTCACACCAATGGAAAAGAACAGAAAATGCAGACATAAAACCATCTTTGACAAAGGCCCAAAAAGCCTCAAGTGGGAGGTGGATGCCCTCTCTAACAAGTGGTGCAGGAAATAATGGATAGTGACCTGTAGAAAAATGAAACAAGACCCCTACCTCACCCCATCCACAAGAACAAACTCAAGGTGGATCACAGACCTAGAAGTAAACCCCCAAATTATCAGAACCATCAATGAAGGAATCGGGACAAAACTAAGAACCTCGGCTCAGGAAATACATAGGCTAACTGTAATAGGAAAGTGTACATAAAGAGGAAGCTGAGATAGAGAAGTGGGATATACTAAGGATAAAACACCTGTGTGCATTGAAAGACTTCACCAAAAGAGTAACAAGAGAACTCACAGACTAGGAGAGATTTTTAATAATGACACAACAGACAAAGGGCTTAATACTAAATTCTCCAATATCCTCCTACCCTGCAAAAAGAAGAAAACCCTTAACTTCCTGAGGAACTGGGCAAAAGATCTGAACAGAAATTTTACTAGGGGGGAGATCTGAATGGCCAATAAACATAATGAGAAAACACTCTCAATCATTAGCCATCAGAGATATGCAAATTAAAACAATGATGAGATACCACTTAACACCCATGAGGATAATCCAAATCAGAAAATCAGAGAGCTTCAAATGTTGGAGGGGATGTGGTGAGATACGAACTCTGCTCCCCTGCTGGTGGTCATGTCAATCCACACAGTCACTGTGGAAAGCCATATGGTGATACTTAAAGCAAATGAAAATTGAGTTACCTTACACTCCAGAAATCCTCTACTGGACATACACTCAGAAGAGGGGAGAAATATACCACGGCCAGTCGTCTGCACTCCAGTGTTTATTGCGACGCAATTCGCAATCACAAAGGATTGGAAACAACCTGAATTTCCATGGATAAATGGGTAGGTTAGAAAAAAATGAGGATGTTTGCGCCAATAAAGATTTTACAGTCTCAGAAACCCTAGAGGGCAGTTCTACTTAATCTATGGGGTTCCTATGAGTCAGAATTGACTCAACTGTAGTGGATTTTACAGCAATGAGACTTCTTCAGATGTCCTCATCCATCAACCCTTGTTTTCCCCTTCCTCCTACCCAGGGTTATATCTTTAATTCCTACCCAAAATAGTGTGGTCTTTCTCCTTTGTGGACAATACACACAATGTATAAGCCAGGCTTCATTTGCATTTGAGTTGGAAGATCTATAAATGCAGATCTTGAGTGTGTTTCTTAAACCCTCTGGCGCATCAGGGAGTAGTTAGCCTCTCTAAAGCGAGACGCCTCTGGGTGACGCAAAGGTTAATTTGCTCAGTTGGAAATGGAGTTGGTGGTTCAAGTCCACCCATGGTTGACTCAGAAGACTTGATAATATACTTTTGAAAAAAATCAGGCACTGAAAACACTATGGAGCGCAATTCTACCCTGACATGCAGAAGCTTCCATGAATCAGAGGCAGCTCAACTACTGATTTGTATCTGGAAGTACAGCTCACTCCTAAAGTCACTGGACACAAGAGACTAGGCCGACCGCATGCAAGCCAGGCACCAGGCTGCTCCAATCAGTGCTAAGGGAGATGTCAATGAAGTCAATCAGGAACTCATATTTTGCCAAAATACTTTGTCATTCTTTATTTTTTACATAGAACCTCTTTGAAACTCCAGAGAAAGCTATCTTCTTGTCCAAAACTATTTATAAATACTTGCATATATTATTTTTCATTTGCATATAATTCAGGGATCCACGAAACAGTGCCCTGTCCTAAGCAAAGATGTAATAAGTATTGAATAATCTCCAAATTTCCCCCTCCCCCGCCCAAAAAAAGAAAACCAACAACTATGGACTTCTTATTCCCAAAACAAATTCCATTTGACTTCTTGGGAACCAAGATGGTTTAGAGCTTTATTGAGCTGTGAATGTTCACCCAAAGGATAGCCATACGTCATTGGCGTTAGGTGCCATTGGGTCAGTTCCAACTCACAGAGACCCTGTAAACAGCATAATGAAAGACTGCCCAGTCCTGCTCCATCCTCACAATTGTTCTTATGTTTGAGCCTATTGTAGCAGCTCCTGTGTTAATCCATCTTGTCCAGGGCCTGCCTTTTATTCTCTGGCCAAATGTGCTACATTTTACCTGCAATTACTGGGCAGGGCAGTTCGGAAAGTACAGGGTCAGGAGCACGGGGCACAGATTTCCCCAAATCCTTCCAAGGTCTAATCTGAGGTATGAAGGGAGCTACAAAAGTCATATTACTGAGGTTCCAGCTCAAGCACACATATATTTATTCAAAACAAAACATGCATAAATGTGTCTCTGCCATCAATGGGTGCCTGCCACCCAGTTATCTCAATAATATACTTCTCTCATTCTCATTAGGGTGTGTTCCGAACCAAAAAAATACTTTTTTGTGCCATGGAAAAACAAAATGTTGAGGTCAGGCCTAATATACAAATTTTAACAAAAATCGAATGGATCTCATCCTAGATCACTGAAGCCTTGTATCAAGTTTGGGGGCTGCTGCCCCACACAAAACCAGTACTTATATTGGTCAAGCACTTGAGGGAAAGTCAGAATATCTCAATGATGAGTTGAAGCAGAAGTGCCAGCTCAGAAGGTCGTGGAGAATATGTTTTGGAACTCCAGAGGGAGAATCTTGATAGATTTTCCTCAATACAGAGGGCAATCATGGAAGTTTATTAGGAAGAGGTTTGCTTTCTTTTCTTTCTTTTTTAAATTAAAAACTGCATTGGCCAGAAAAAAGCTAGGAAAGTTGTGCCTTACTTTTCCCCATCATGACAATGGACCTGCTCATTCTTTGAGGGTAGTGATGGCTGTCCTCTGAGGATGTCACTGGGAAAGTGTGTACCATGCACTGGACAGATTTGATCTTGCCCTGCCCTTGCAGACTTGTTTACCCCCAAGGTAAAGGAAGCTGAAAAGGGACGTGCTTTGGGTTCCTCAGGGGTGCCATGACTGCGGTTTGGGTGTGATATGAAATGAAGTGTGTAGAACAGACTTTCTCAGAGAAGCATTAGCATTTTCTAAGCACACCCTTCAGAAGTGTATAGACCTATATGGGAGACGGGTGCAGAGACAGTAGCTTCACATTTTGACATTTCTGTTGAATGAAGGTTTCTATGATTTTGTAGAATCCTTGTACAATGGATCCAAGCCAAAATGAAGCTGGTGGTCCTCCATCTGCACTGTGAGTGCTTTTATTAATGTACTGCTGGACGCTGTCTAGTCTGCCCCATCTCTCTGTACAACAGAGAGAAACACTGTCCTGCAGCATTGTCACCATTGCTCTCATGCTTGAGCCCATGGATGCAGCCAATGTGTCAATGCATCTTGTCAAAGGTCTTCCTCTTATTTTGAGTGCCCATGAAATGAATTATACAGCTGTCTCTGTCTGGCGACTGCTTGGAGCACGTACCAATTCCACCTGGTATCTCTGGGAGGAAGCGTCAATTGCACATGGCGTCTGGTAATGCCAACGGGCTGCCGCTTTTGAGGAAAACCCTTTACGTTCTCAGAAAAAGCTATACAGACACTTTCAATCTGCTGACGCTGGGACCAGCGGCCTGTCCCAGGAATGAAGCTTCAGATGATGGGCCTGCATCCAGATGCCCCGAGGGAGATTTCACAGCAGTGCTCTCTCTGTCCCCTCTGACATAAACGACCAGACAAAGGCGATCTCACTGCCCAATTGTGGTGTCTTTTTAAAAAATTTCCTAAATAGACATATTTCAGAAATAAATCCATTTACCTATGGAGAGTTGACCCTTGGCAAAAAGCCAAAACATATTAAATGGAAGAAGAGCTAGCCTCTTTAATAAAAGTTACTGTCAAAACTGGATATCCATTTGCAGAAGAATGAAACAGTACCTGTACCTCACACTACATGCAAAAGTGAACTTAATTTGGATTAAATACATAAATGTAAAACCAGAACTATACAAATCATCAATAAAACATTAGGGACACACTTAGGGTCCCTGATGCATGGCACAAGCACTCTATGGAGCATGACTGAAAACACACAACCAGCCTGGACAAACTTCGTGACTAGGACATTGTAAAAATTAAGCACTATGTGTATCAAAAGTCTTCCCCTAAAGAGAGCCCACAGCTGGGGAAATTGTTGCCAATTACATGAAGGACAAGAGACTAATCTCTAAAATGCATAGAAAACTTCAACACCTTATTAAAAAAAAGATAGATAACCCAATTGAAATGGGCAGAGAATATGAACAGACACATCACCTAAGAAGACTTTCAGTTGGCCAAGCAACACATGAAGAAAAACTCTCAAACACTAACCATTTGAGAGATTCAAATCAAAACAATAATGCGATGTTACTGCACCCTTACATTAGTAACAAAGTTCAAAAACAGAAAGCAACAAATGCTGCTAAGAATGAGGAGAGGCCAGAACCCGCAGCCAAGACCTGCTGCAACGAGTACAGAAAGCTGCCACCCTGGATGGTACTTCCTCTAAGTGTTGAGAATAGAAACACCACACAACCCAGCAACCCCCCTACTTGATATGAAAAGAAATAAGAACTGGCACATTTTAATAGCCATATGTGCACCCATGTTCATCACAGCACAATGCACGGTAGCAAAAAGATGGAAACAACCTGAGTATCCAGTGGAAGAATGGATACACTTTGGTACATACACAATGGAATCTTACTCTGCATTAAAAATAAGGAATCTGTGAACTATCTCATAACATGCATAAACCTGGAGGACACTATGTTGAGTGGAATCAGCTATTGCATTAGATCACTATTGTAAAAAGTTAAGAGAAGGTGTTCACACTAAAAGAAACATTCTTTGATGACTTACCAGGGGTGGAAGTGGAAGGGAAGCGAAGTCATTAGCTAGAGGGTAGACAAGTGTTAACTTGAAGGGGAAGAGAGTATACAGTAAGAAGCTTGGCAAAAAAAAAAAATGATGGAGGCAAGGGAAGACAGACAGGAGTTAAAGGCAACAGAGGAGCATACTGTTATACACACAATCCTGAGGTAACTGCGATCTATGAGTAGCTGCAAGGATAGACACTGAGATTGAACAGATGTGAGAGGGAGACAGGGTGTGCATCAAAGAAAAGATACAGGTTTTGACAAATATATTTGTCCATGTGCATTTATCATTGCATGTGTCCGTTTGCTGAACTCTGGTGGCTTGAATGTTGCTGTGAATGGTGAAAGTTATGCCCCTGGTGTTTCAAATGCCAGCAAAGTCACTCCTGGTAAACAGGATTCAGTGGGGCTTCCCTACTAAGAACTAGGAACTTGGAAGAAGGAAGAGGCAAATCATTTCTGAGGGATTAGCCACTGAAAACCTTATGAATAGTAGGAACACATTGTCTGATATTGTGCTTGAAGATGAGACTCTTTTATTGGAAAACACTCAAAATAAGACTGGGAAAGAGCTGCCTCCTCAAAGTAGAGCCAACTTTCATGATGTAAACGTAGCAAAACTTGGGAGACTTTCATTTGCTGATAGAGTATGACAGCATGAGAAGAAACAGCTGCACGTCACCGCTAATGATCAGGATATGTGATGTCTAAGGTATGAATTTAGGAAACCCAAAAGTCCAAAATGAAAAGGCATGTTTAAAGATCCGTATTCCAAGCATTAGTGAACTGAAGTTGATAATTTTGAGTCTGGGAATCAAATGGATTTCTATGCAAGAAATGGCAACTTCCAGAGGGATTGTTTTGCACTCATCATGAGGACGCTTATTGCCAGCTCTTTCTTGAAGTTGAATGCTGTCTGTGGTAGGGTACTACCTATGTTCCTATAAGGAGATGCGTTATTAAAATCCACACACCAACAGCTAAACTGCTGTTATTGTCTGCCTTCTTCAGTATGAAAGTGAACAAACAGGCTATCTAGATACACTGGGAATTACTGATCAGTGGATTGGAAAAGTTGTAAACAAAGATGAAAAGCAGTAGTTGGAAAATATGGCTTTGGCAAGAGAAACAAAGTTGAAGATCATGTGATAAAATTTTGCAAGCTCAATGGCTTCTTCACTGCAAATACTTCTTTCCAACAGCATACACAGTAACCGTGCACATGGACTTCGCCCAATGGAATGTACAGGAATCCAGTGGATTACATCTGAGGGAAGAGATTATGAGGACGCTCATATCAGCAGACCAAACAGGGTCAGGGGCTGCTGTGGAACAGACCGTCAGCTGCTCACATGTAAGTGTAGGTTGAGTCGAAGAAAATGCACACAAGTCGACAAGAGCCAACATCAAACTTGGAGTATATTTCACTTGAATTTTGAGAACGTGTCAAGCACAGTTTTCCTCAGTGGACACTAATGACAGACAACCTGACGCGCTGTGTGCAGAATGACATCATGAGTATCATGTATGAAGAACGCGGGAAACAGAGATAAAGTGAGGTCAGAAAGGACTCTGAAACTCGCTCTTCATGGTAGAGTATCTGAGGCCAATGGAAGAAATGATAAATCAAAGAGTCGAATAGGAAATTTAAAAGGGCAGCTCGTAAAGATGAAGTAAAATATGGTGAAATGTGTAAAGACTTGAAGAACATGCTCAGCATTTTAGAAATTAAAAAGAACTCACGAAGAAGTTTAAGAAAAATGCTTCGATGCCACAGTTTCTCTTTCTGATTACAAAATTCTGTCTCTGATCCCAATCACATGTGAACATATGCCATGTGTCATTTCCTCTTTCTCCCTACTCTCACTCCTCCTCATCCACCTACTCTGTAATCTTAGCCACCTTGTGACAAAAAGCATTTGTGTGTGAGTGTGTGTATATGTACATGCTTCAGGAATTCAACTGAATACTTGAGATTGTCCCTGGAGACGTGAAGCTATTGTGGATGCAATTGTCCTCCGAAAGGATAAGTTGGAGTCTTGGCCCCTGGGGCCTGCGAAGGTGACCCTAGTGAGAATTAGAGTCCTTGCAGATTTAATTCAGGTAAAACAAGGTCACACTAGATTAGATTAGGTTTAAACACAGTGGCCCGTGTCCTCCTAAGGAAAAAGAGATCCCATGACAAGGAAGCACACAAGAACATCATGTGATCATGGAGAGGGATGTGTCTGCAAGCCAAGGAATGCCGAGAAGTACAGTCAACCACCAGAAGCTGGGACAAAGGCCTGACATGTATTCTCCCTCAGCTTCTCCAGGGGGTGAGGTGGGTGGGTGGGTATCCTGATAATACCTGGAATTTGGATTTCTAGCCTCCAGAACAATGAGAAAATGAGAAAATAAGTTGTTTATGTCTTAAGCCATCAAGCTTGTGGAAATTTGTTACCTCAGCCACAGGAAATTTCTACACTAACCTGAGTTCTACCTGTCCCTTTGCCAAAATTTCTCACAGAAAACCCAAGTGGCATGCATGAAGAAGAGCACATGATAGAAATGAGCACGCAGCAGAGACGTGTCTCAGGGTTACTCCTCTGATTTCCAGCCTCCGTCCCTGCAAGTATTTATGATGCACCCACTATAGGTCTGCTCACTATGAGGGAGAACTGACCCGATGGCAGTGAGCTTAGTTTGGGGGTTGGGCAGCGTACACTGGGTATTCACCCAGGCGCTGGGGATCCAATGAGAACGTGGGACAGATGGCTCTACCTTACTACCAAAAGTACAGTTTCTGTCAAGGAAGCCGCAGAAGAAGCACAAGCAAACTGAGAAAAAGATAGTTTTCTTTGGCGTGTAAATCACAAGGACACCAGCAACAGTCTGAGAAGATTGCTACACGGAGATTGGTGGCTCTCAAAGAGCGGTCCATTGAGGCAGAACAGAATTGCTCCATGATTCCAGGGCTGAAGTCTTCCCAGAAGCAGGGCCGCCACCCCTTTCTCTTGCTGGTTGATTCAAACTACCACGGTTGGTGGCCTCACCAAAGCTCTTCCTCCACAGCCATAGAGGTCAGAAAGTGATTTTGCTTTTCTTCTACCAATGGACCACCTCCTTCACTTTGTGTAAGTTATTTTATTCCGTGCAAACTCAGAGGGCTATTGAAAGGTCAGCTTAGTGACACAGAGAAAGTATTTGGCAGAGTCTTTGGCACATAGTAGATGTTCAGTAATGTGAGGCATATTTAATGGACATTTAGGATCAAATATGTTGACTCCTGCCTGCTGTTTCACAAATCTTAATACACACCATTCTCTCTCCAGTGCTTTTAAAATTCTTCAGATAAGCCACGCCTTTGCCTTCTCAGGCCCCAGGCATCTCTAACGCCCCTACCTGGAGCGAACCGCTGGCTCCTCTAGCTCCTTCATTTCCATCCTTTGCCTCTCAGTATGACCATGGTGGGTTGTGCTTAGTAGGACCTCGCTGGACCTCTGTGGCGACTCCTAAAAGAGCACAGGTGCTCGCGGTTTGTTACGTTTTGTTATTGTTGTCAGGCGCCATCCAGTTGGTTCCAACCTGTGGCAACCTCACGCACAACATGGTGAAACACTGCCCAGTCCTGTGCCACTCTCACAGTGCTTCCTGTCCTTGGCCCATCGTTGCAGCCACTGTGATAAGCCATCTCCTCGAGGGCCTCCACTTGACCAAGCATGGTGTCCTGCTCCAGGGACTGGTCTTGCCTGAAAACGGAGTCTCCCCATTCGTGCCTCTAAGGGGTACTCTCACTGGGCTTCTAAGAGAGATCTGTTTGTCCTTTTAACCGTCCAAGGGGCTTTCAGTATTATTCTTCAGCGCCACGGTCCAATGCATTCATCTTCTCAGGCTTCTAGATTCAGTCTTCAATTTTCACACGCACGAGGCAATTCAAAATACCATGGCTTGTATCAGGTATACCTTGGTCCACAAAGTAATACCTTTGCTTTTCAGTACTCTAAAGAGGTCTTGTGCAGCATGTTTATCCAATGCAAGGTGTCTTTTGGTCTCTTGACTGCTGCTTCATGAGCATTCATTGTAGATCCAAGCAGGACAAAACCCTTGACAACTTCCACCTTTCCTCCATGTATCATGATGCAGCTATTGGTCCAGTTATGCGGATTTGGATCTTGTTAACATTGAGCTGTAATCCTTACCGAAGGCTGCAAATCCTTCATTTACCTCAGCAAGTGCTCCAAGTCCTTCTCACTTTCAGCAAGCAAGTCATCTGCATATTACAGATGGTTAATAAGCCTCCCTTCCATCCTGATGCCACATTCTTCTTGTTCTATAACACGAGTATTCTGTTGGGTCAGCTTTCTTTGGAATGGGTACAAATATGGATCTCTAGTAGCCACCTTCCAAATTTCTTGGCATAGACAAGTGCTTCATCAGCTTGTTGAAACACTTCAGTTGGTATTCCACCAATTCCTGGAGCCTTGTTTTTGACGGATGCTTTCAGTGCAGCTTGGATATCTTCCTTCTTCAACACCATTCGTTCTTGCTCGTCCGTTACCACTCCAAATAGCTCTTTTTGGTACCGTGACTCTATTTTTCCCCCATCTTTTCATGATTCCTGCTTCATTCAATATTTTGCCCAGAGAATCTTTCGACAATGAAATTCGATGCTTGGAGTTTCTTTTTGAGTTCTTTCAGTCTAAGATATGCTAAGCATGCTCTTTTCCTTTTGTGTTTTTTTAATTCTAGGTCCTTGTACATTTTCATGATCATATTTGCCTTTGTGTTCTCCCGCTGACCATTGGCATTTTCTATTTAGCTCTTTATCATTTCTTCATTTGCTTTAGCTACTGTACAATTAAGAGCATGTTTCAGAGTCTCTTCTGACATCCACTTTGATCTTTTTGTTCTTTCCTGTCTTTTAAGTAACCTTTTGCTTTCTTCATGAATGATCTTCTTGATGTGCGCCCCCCCCCCACTCCACCTTGCCCCATCTTATCAGGTGTTCTGTCATTAGTATACAGTGCATCAAATCTGTCCTTGAGATGTTATCAACACTCAGGTACAATGGACTCAAGGTTGTATTTTGGTTCTATTTCACTTGTTTTAATATTCTTCAGTGTTATCCTGAACTTACATATGAGCAATTAATGGCCTGTTCCATGGTGAGCCCCTGGCCTGGTTTCAACTGCTGATGTGGAGCATCTCCATCATGTCTTCCCACAAATGTAGTCCATTTGATTCCTGTGTATTTCATCTGGAGAAATCTATGTGTTATCTTTTGTGTTGTTGAAAAGAGATGTTTGCTATGAACAAGTCTTTGGTCTTGCAAAATTCTATCATGTTTTCTCCAGCTTCATTCTTATCAGCAAGACTATATTTTTCAAATACTATCCCTTCCTCTTTATTTCCAACTTTTGCATTCCAATTGCCAGTAATTATCAGTGCATCTCGATTGCATGTTTGGTCATTTTTAGACTGAATATATTGGTAGAAATTCTTCAATTTCTACATTACTAGCTTTTGTGGTTGGTTTGTAAATTTGAAAAAAATAGCTGTATTGATAGGATTATTTCTAACTGCCTTCAAGAAAAATCCAATCACAGACAACCTTGCACTTCATGACTGATTTTACAACGCCTTTCAGACAATAAGTGCCATGCCATGCCTCTTGATTGTGTTAATCCAAGCAAAGTAAATCATATGGTTTTCTGATTCAAAATGGCCAATACCAGTCCATTTCAGCTCACCATTGCCTAGGATATTGATCTTTCTGTTCTATTTTATTTTTGACAACTTCCAATTTTCCTAGATTCAGACTTTGTACCTCCCAAGTTCCAACCATTAATAGGATTTTGCAGTTGTTTCTCTTATCTTGAGTCGCGCCCCACCAGCAAATGAAGATCCCGAAGGCTCCACTCCTACAGGCTTTACCCGATTCATGTCACCACGGTCAACTCTAGTCCTAGAAACCAGCTCCTCCTCAGTCACATTTTGAGTGTCCTCTGGGTCGAGGGCCCATCATTCCGTGCTTTCTCCAAGAGTGTTCTGTGTCCATTCATGAGGCCTTCAGTATCTGACACTGGTTTGAAGCTCTGCAGCAGGCTTGCAGTGGTTCCTCCCTCCAAAGTGGGAGCCACGTCCTTCTTCGTGGTCTTAGGGTGGATGCTCCATTTACCTTTGGTGACCCTGCTGGCGTTTGGAATACTAGTGACATAGCTTCCGGCATCACAGTGACCCACAAGCCCTCACAGTAAGACAAACTGAGACAAATGGTGATGTTATGTTTTAGTTGCCATAAATGATATGTTTTAATAAGAAAATAATATATTGTTTGTTTGGAAAATTGGGCATTTGAATAAAATAGTGCTGCTATAAATAACATATTTTATAAAGTTTTAAAAATATAGAAAACTATCAAATTCAGTTGATCTAGATTTGGGATTCTTGCATATTTAGAGGGAGTCCTCAAAGAGCACTGGTGGTGCAGAGGGTTAAGCATTGAGCTACTAATCAAACAGCCAGAGGTTCAAGCCTATAAACTGCTCCTTGGGAGAAAGATGAGACTGTTTTCTCTCATTAAGATCCACAGTCCCAGAAGCCCGGAGCAGCTCTATTCTGTCCTACAGGGCTACTATGAGTTGGAATGGCTCAAAAGCAGTGGGTTTGGGCATGTGTTAGTCTGGGTTGACTAGAGAAACAAATTCATAGATACTCACATGTGTATAAGAAAGTTTTATGAGATAGTTTATTGTGCCAGCCTAGCCAATAAACACATGTGGGATTAATTGAAGGGCGGAGAGATAAATGGCTTGGCGTGCCGCGCCTTTCTTGTCTCTTGCTCTTTGATCATCGGACCAGTATGTCATTGCCTTGCTTGCTCTGTACTTCAATTTGCAAGCTACACTACCTGTGGGACACCTAACCTATGGACTGTGTTGCTATAATTTGAGGCCCCTTTAAGACCTGCCTCACCAGAGAATTGGAATGTACATCTCTGGAGTTGGGGACTGACTGTTGGTGACCTGGCTGATGGTTGGTGACCTGCCTTGCTGTTTGCTGCCTGTGCTGGGATAGCCTAAATCTCTCTACAGAGGACTACCTGACAGCCCTCAAGACTTGAAGGACTGCCAGTGTCTCACAACTCTCTCACGGGAGTGAGTTGCACTGAGTCATTTGTACTGCTTTATAATTTAACTGTTCATTTCTTATATATCTATCTGTATATAATTTTACAGTTCATTTCTTGTGTTATATATCTATCTATCTTTATAAATATATATATAAAATTATCAGCAATCTGGTTTCGTCTCTCTAGAGAACCCTGTCTAACACATTTTATATTAAAGAGTAATTGTATTATTAAGAAACCATCCCAGCTGAGTCCAAATCAAGTCCAGATCAAGTCCATAAGTCAGTGTGATATTAGCCTATGTGTCTGATACCAGTCTGTAAATTCTTCTTCAGACTCATGCAACACATGCAATGACACCAAGTGCAGGAAGACCACAGGCCAGTGGGTGGAAAATCTTGTGGATCCAGTGGTGGTGGAAGCATCATAGCACTGGCATGGGTCTCCATGTGGCTCCTCTAGCTCCAAAGCTCTGGCTGCCAGCACCATAGCTTTATGTGTCTTGTCACCAGGAATGTCTTGCAGGGAGAGTCTATGTGTCCTTCCTCCAGGGAGCTATTTATCTTCGTAGCACCTCCAAATGAGCCCATCATGCTGCAAATTGAATGACATGCTAAACTCTACCCCCTCACTCTCAATAGTCTTGAGTTGACACCTGATTATGTAACTGTCACAGGGACATGTTGTAAGGATTCGTGTGATGACTCAAAACACAAACAAATGCACTGCCACCGAGTCAATTCTGACTCATCGTGACCTTATGGGACATGGTAGAACTGCCCTTGTGAGTTTTCCAGACTATAACTCTTTTCAGAACAGCAAAGCTTCATCTTTCTCCTATGGAGGAATGGCTGGTGTTTTCAAACTGCACACCTGGTAGTTAGCAACTCAGTATGTAATGACTGCTTTACCAACTTGATGACTGTTTTCTTAACCACTTCTATAAGCTCCATAAGGGCTCACCCTGCCCTGAAATGAGTGTGTGTACAATTTACAGTGAGTGAATGAATCCACGTGCCTTTGACAGGGCTACCTGAGCACAAGAGTCTGCCATGTTTGATTGGAGCTCACACTCCTAGATCTGGGCAGTTTCTGGTAATGTCTGGGCAGTCAACTAGTGGGGAAAATTAAACACACTACAAAATTTATTCGGCATGTATGTTTGAGAGATTCTGATGAGGTTTAGAGTGTTCCCTTTGGCTTTTGAGGATTTGAACAATATGCATCAAATGGCCTATGCAAGTTTAACTTTGCAATAGACCCATTAAAATCCGGGTCATTAAGTTCCTATTTTTTTCATTTTAAAAAGATGCTGTGTGCTCTGAGGTCAATGCTCAGCCACTGAAAGGTAAAAGTACATGCCAGGAAAATCACCAGCCCCTGTGGAGCCTGCCCTTGCAGGATTAGTGCAACTGAAAGCTAAAGAAAAATGGATCATTTAAGCAGAAAAACTCTTCTGGATGAAACCTTAAGAACGCACTTTGTTTTGTAACTGCTTTAGGGAATTCACATTGAGTCAAAATTGAAGACGACAGCATTTGCCATGAGACTTCTCGCATCTTATCTCGGTTTTAGTGATTTCTTTTTAATTAGTTGATGTGCCACAGAAATGTTAAAATGCTGAACCAACTGGGAAACAGAAATAAAACTGGGCTATGCAGATGCTTGTGGCAGAATTGTATTTGCTTCCTTGGTTTGGGACAATTATTGATAACAAGTAATGTGTTGTCCACTTCTGACTTACTTCTCAAGTAAGATCATTACTTGGTTAATTTTTATACTTCGGTTTATAATCCTAATTAGTTCTCCAACTAGTATTCCTTAGACAACGTGTAATCTTATTTCATCATACGATAGGGCACCCCTGCCCCCAATGGAATTTTTTTCAAAACTATATAATAATTATTATTATTTTTAACAAAACAACCATATCACCTTCAAAATACTCTCCATTACACTTAATACATTTGTCAAATCTGTGAGTCCATGCCTGGAAACATTTTTCCAACTCATCTGTTTGGATGGCTGACAGCACCTCCTTCATTTTTTTCTTCACCTCTTCAAAGTAATCAACTCACTGTCCTTTCATGTCCCTCTTTGTGGCAGTTAAATAATCTGTCAACTTGTGAAGGGGTGGAGTCTAGCCTGTCAATTAGGTCATAGCTAATGAGGCCTCTGTGTGGGCATGGCGTTCTCCTGAGCATTCTGGAAGCTCCTATCTTCCTCCCTGGAGGTGGGACACACACTCACTCTGCTTCACCTTCCTGCTGATAAGCCACATGGAATTATACTGAATCCAGAGCCCTGGAGCTGGAGGTGCCATGTGGAGATGCTTCCACCACCACTGGATCCACAGACTACCACCCACTGCCCTGTGATCTTATTGCATTCAGCATCATTGCATGTGTTATGTGAGTCTGAAGAGGGATTTATAGATGGGTATTGATCATATGGGCTAATATCAGACTTATGGACTTGATCTGGACTGGGCTGAGTTGTTTTCTTAATATACAATTACTCTTTGTATAAATCTCTTTCCTATACATATATGAGTCTCTCATGAATTTGTTTCTCTAGTCAACCTGGACTAATACACTGTTCATTCATGGAAACAAAAAAGTTGCATGGAGTGAGATCGGGTGAGTAAGGTTTGTGGGGTAAGAGAGGCAAAGTTGGTTTTTTGTTTGTTTTTTTGCCAAAAACTGGCACACTGTGATGACAGCATGAACAGGTACATTTTCATGGTGACAAAACCAGTCCCCATCTGTCACAAACCAGACCTTTTTTGGTCACACACAGTAACGCAATCTTTTCGGAACCTCTGAATAGAAAGCTTGATTAGCAGTCTTGCCTGTTGGAATGAACTCCAAATACACTACAAGTTGACATTTTTTAGTCCATTTGGGAAATTGACAGACGTCCAGAATAAGGTTTGTCATTTCACCCATTTTGAAATGAGAAAACCACTGGTACGCATGAGTTTTTCCTATAGCACTGTCCTTATAAGCTGCATTCAACATCACAATGGTTTCTGTGGCATTTTTCCCGAGCAGGAAATAAAATTTCATAGCCACATGCAGTTCTATTAAATCAGCCATCACAAAAAACAAGGTTCAAGTTAAACTGATTTTATGAAAAAAGTCACTGGGAGCAGAGAGATCCTTCCCAGGTGATGCCACTGGGTGCACTAACTATGAGTGAGTTGTTTGATGCTGCATACTATGAGCTCTTGTCCATTTTTGGCGGGTACCTCCTCATATTTATGGACCTTGCTATTTGGGATCTCTTGTTTGCATTTAAAAGATGGAAAGCTTGGTTTGTGTTCACAATTTGCTATTTGTAGGTGTTGTCAGGTGTTCTTGCCAGGAAAGTTGGATAATTGCGTACTTGCAGACTCAAGTGGAACAGAAGGAAACACTTCTGCCATCGAAGCAATTTCCTTTGTTGTCATCACTACTCCTTCACAAATATTAATCGAGCTTAAATGCACTGCTGTCAAGTCTATTATGACTGACAGGGACCCTGTAGTACAGGCTAGAACTGCCTCTGTGGGCTGTCAAGACTATGGAGAGTTATGGACCATAACACTTTATGGAAGCAAGCCTCATCTTTCTTCCATTGAGTGGCTGATGGTTTTGAACTGATGATCTTGTGGGTAACCACTACCCAGCAAGGCTCCTTGGTCTTACTCATTGATAAATAGGTGAAGGCATAGTAGTGACAGCTAAATGGTTTGGTGTCAGTAAGATGCAAATTTAAATTGCCTCTCTATACTCATCTGGGCAGGGTTTTTAATCTGAGTCTACAATGTTGATAATACCATCTGCATCCCAGAACTGCCTCCAGGGTTTAGTGAGAGGATCAAGTTGAGTGCTTAGCACATAAATACCAGACACTCTCCACATGAGCACTGTCGAAGGGAAATGTAATGTAAGTCATGTTTAGTCTTCAAATTTGCTAGCAGTCACATAAAAAAGTAAGGAAAGGTAAACTTGGTATTTTAATGATTCCAACAGATAAAACATCATTTCAACATGCCCCAAATAATTGTAATATTGTCCTTTATTTTAAAAAACACACACATACACCTATAAACACCCCCCCTCCCAACAAGTCTTTAAAACAATGGGTCTCATCATACCAGCATATTGTAGAAAGGGTTTAATAGCCAGCATGGCCAGTGGCTGCTGCCCTAGACAACATGGAAACAGATGATCAGCGAATTCTCATTCCCTTTGTCTTTTAGAAAGAACTTAAACTTGAGCCATCCAGCTGCCACCATGAGCAGGCTGCTGTGGAGAACCAGGATCTTTGAACATCATGGCTAAATGTATTGAGCTGAGGTATATGTGCATAGTGCAGTGTTGAGAGGGTAAAGGTGTTCATATTTTGTTGAGTTTGAACTGCCCAACAGAGTATGGTTCTAATAAGAAAAAAGCTACCCTTTAATGTTATAAAATGGGCATTCAAGTTGATGTTCTAAAAACCTTAAAATTTGTTTGAAGAAGGAACTCAATGCGCACTCACTACAATTGAGTTTATTCTGGTTCACTAGGACCCTGTAGGAGTGGGTAGAACGTTCCCTGTGGGTTTCTGAGACTGTAACGCAAGTCTAGTCTTTCCCCTGTAGAGCGGCTGGTGGTTTCGAACCTCTAACCTTGCTGTGAGCAGTCCAACATATAACCACTATGCTACCAGGGCTCTTGAATGAAGGAGTGGAGCTTTCCTTCCCCTCCTACCCCAAATGTTTGTACCTTCAGAGGACACCGATGAAAGGACTTTGGGAACCTCTAGAGCCCCTGAAATCATATACAGCTTGCGTAGTAATCTATGCACATTTTGTTCCACTGAATGAATTCATAGCTTCCATCAGATTTTTTAATGGGCTCAGAAGATTTTTTTACAAGTTTATGAAGCAGAGGTGGTAGATGGGCCTGTTGATTACAATGGGTCTCCTGTTTTTATGCGAGTTAAGGTTTCATGTCAGTTGGAACAGAAAGTACGAATTGTCATGTGCAACCATTATCTAGGAAAACCCGTCAACTTGACCACAAGCAAGAAAGATGCCCCCTCCCATGAGCTCCTTGGGAGCTTGTGGAAATGGCAGGTTCCTGCCTCCAGTCAAGCATCCACTGGGGGATGTGTGTGTTTGGGTGGAGGAGGGAGGCTGGAGTGCACGCTAATTACCCTCTGCAGGTGAGGGCTACCTCCTTCTCTCCTGCATAGACGGTGAAAAGAAAAGGGAGACCACATGTGGGGTCCTTGATTAAAATGATCATTATAAGCTGGGTTCTTTACCTTCGGATTCTCCTGCTCACTGGTGAAGAAATGATCTAAGATCTTGATATGAAAACTTTGTGAAACCCCATGTTACACTTTAAATTGTGACGAAACAAGCGAAAAACCCCGTTGACTTGACTTCCAACGCATAGCTACACTATCAGACACAACAGAATTGCTCCATAGGGTTTCCAAAGTCTCTTTTCTTTATTTTTAAACCAAATGCTACCTGTTCAACTTTCCCTATAAATGCTGGAGCTGTTTGATTATTATTTTTAGTCTGTTTTGGTTTGATTTTTACTTTTCTCGACCGAACAAAAGGCAGTCATATTCACATCAGTAACAGTCCGTTTAACGTGGAGAAACCAAACAAGTTAGAAGGAGCCTTCCGCACCTGCTACCTTTTCCCTACTCACTTCCCTCACCACCACTGAGACTTGCAGCAGCAAACAAGCAGCAGTGAGGTTCTGCTGTGCGCCATTACCCAGGAAGCGGGGGTCCCGGAGCGGAATATAACTCGGGGTCACCCGGGAATGATACACTAGAACTGTGCTCCATGGCGTTTGCGTTTTGAACATTTCATTTTGAATGGGTAAGGCCTCACAGTCACTTTTCCATGTAATAATTCAGTGGGAGAGAGATGAGGCTTTCTACTCCCTTGTCAAATGTGTCCCACGCACACAGGGACAGTTCTACTCTCACCTGTGGGGTTGCTATGAGTCAGAATGGAGGGTTTTCTTTTGTAATGTTCTTCTATAATCATGTAAATGTTGGCATAATAAACAGATATCTTCGGTCAAATCTACATACATTCATGGCTATAGTCCCATTCTCCCTCCCACACCTCTTGAGCTCGTGTGTCCATCCACACACCTACTCATAGGTTTTTGTTATTGCAGGACTGCATTCACCTCTGTCACCAACGCGATCCATGTTTATGGAAGCAGACTGTCACAAACTTCTCCCACAGAATCCCGAATTTTACACTAAGTTGGTGATTAGCGACTCTGCAGGTCTCTTTGTTGTCACTTTCACAGGAGTCCCTGTGCTTCACGTGGTTCAGTGCTTGACTCTGAACGAAAGGTTGGGGATTCAAATCCATTCACTAAAGACTTGGTGGTCTTTCTGAAAAGGGGGTCATTGAAAATCTGATAGAGCACAGGTCTACTCAGATGCACATGGGGTTGCCCCAAGTTGGAACTGACTAGATGGCAGCTCGCTTGAGTTTGGGCCTTTTTTGTATGTGGCACAAGCTGTCCTCCAGAAGTCTGTCCTTGAAGCACCCCTGGTTGACTGTCTTCACATCAATGTTTGGGTTAGAGCTCTTCCTTTTTGGGGCCACATGTACCCACCTGGCCTTTCAGGAGAATGTGCAAGGGGAAGCGAGCTGTATTTCCCCATGAGCCCCCCCGTTTATGGATGCCTCTCCGTAATGTATAATTCATCTGCGCTCTGACACATTAGATGGGAAGCCAGGGCACAAGACAAACATGCTGGTGAGGGGAGTTTCTCCTGAGAGTCAGGGATCCAATTCTGTTGGAAGTTGAAAAACCATGTCCCTAATAGTCTACCTTTTGCAAAACAACAAACACCCCACCTCATTTTGGCGGGTTAAGCTAATTTCGCCTACATAATTGTCTTAGCTATTCCTGGTCCTGGAAGAGGGCCTATGAACAGTGAGGAGGGAGGACGTCTGCGTGAACTGCTCTATCACCAATGTGACTGCTAATTAGTCTCAGGAGTGTTCTGGTCAGGAGAGTTTTTTTAAATTTATTTGAACCTGGTCTGTGGGAGGAGACTAGGTCCGAGATGCCTCAACACCTGGTCATGTAAATTTAATTTTCAGGCAGGTCAGTGGGTAAGTCAGATGTCTGGCACCATGGCAAATGAAAACAATGCCCCACCTAACACATCTTTTTAAAGTAGGCTTTACAGCTGAGATTGGTCTAAACCCTATAATCAGGTAACCGTCCAATGACAATTCTTTAGGTAGGGGTCTGAGGTTATTGGACTGAAAGGTATTTGTTTCGAAGCCCATCTACTTTGGGGTGACCCCTTACTCTGAACATATCATCTGCTTTTCAGACACATCGTAGTAATGAAAGGCTGGGCCTAGCCACGGACAGTTACTAGTTATCACTGACAGGCACCAGTGGTTGCAGAGGTCTCCTGACAGACTGAGAAACTTGCTCAGAGCTTATCTCGGTTCGAGCACATTGGGCCAGACAAATAAAACCCCAACAAAATCGCAAAACTCACTGCCATCAAGTCGATTCCTACTCCAAGCAACCCGGTAGGACAGGGAGGAGAACTCTGAGCTAGGAGAGAGCACGTCTTCATGGAATGGAAAGCCAGGGCTTTCTCTGGCTGCTGGTCCTGACGGGTGAACTGCTGATCGTGGTCAATGCAGCCACTGTGTCCCCAGAGCTCCCCCTTCCAGCAGGCAGACAGGCAGAAATGCAGGAGTCTATGGCACATATTTTATTCTTCGCTGAAAGGCTTTCATTTTACCTCTGTCACTGGGCAGAACTGAGATACCAGATAGGAAGACTGGGCGGCTATGAAGAGGTAATACAACCAAGAAAAACATTGCAAAAGGCGTTTATTTTCTAGGCACCACTGCAAAATGAGGAATCACTTCAAAACATATCAGATAGAAAATAATTTATTTTAACTTCATTTTTCTTAACGTTTGATAACTAATCATGGTTTCATGAACTTGCTTGTCAAAGTCTGTACCTTCAAGTCTACAGAGCGAAATTGACTACGATGAGCACTTTAAATTCCACACACCGTCTCCATCCACGACTTTCCTGTGCATGCAGATTCTTCCCACAGGTTGCATTCCTTGCGAACATGCTTTCATCTTCTGCGACGCGGCCGGCCGCCTGCTCTCCGTTCCGAGCCTTTACACTCTCTTGGGAACCTTGACCAGAAGTATGCTTCCAGTGATCTCTCCAAAGGCGAAACACTGCTGCTTTGGTTGCATGTATTAAAAGGGTTTGGTAGTTGGAGTTGAAACCTTGACCTAAATCATAGATTAATGGCCACTCATATGAAACACATTTAGCAAAGCAACCTTATAAAATAGGGTTCCTGTAAAAATACATACTGGCAGTTGTCTTTGTGTTTTCGGCAGGAAAAGAAAAGCATGTTTAACTTTTTTTATATGAATATAGCTTCAACAAATTATTTTGTGAAAGTATACTTAATAAAAGGCCTTTTTGAGAAAGTTAAGCACTTTATGTAAAAGATAACATGTAAAAAAAGTACAATTGCTATTCGACAGAAAGCTCACTTGTTAATATTGCCTTCTGAGATAGTGAGGGCCGTCGACCTTCTGTAAAACAGTGATGCCACCCAGCGCTGTAAAGTTCACACCTCCAACTATGCACACGGTGACTATTTATTTTATATACAAAAGCTTGCCGCATTGAACGAGGCAGGAATCTCTACCTCAATGGTAGTTTTTGTTTGTTTTATGTACAGAACGCCAAAGTGTAAATTATACAGTCGTCACGGATAAGAAAGAATTGTATACTCTAGTGCCATCCGGAGACTTTGTGCCGTGGGTCAAGAGTTCTTGGATCGTCATCCAATTGTCAAATATCTTTTTGTTCCGCTTCTTCATCATCTTTTTGTGGCTCAGTTCAATGATGTTCATCTCCTTCTTGTCGTCGGCACCCTGCTGCTCTCTCAGGCAGTCTAACCTGCTCTGCATCATGAACTCGCGCCGGCGCCGCTGCTCCTTGGCCTTCACCAGGTGCTGCTTCCTCTCCTCCTTGCTCCAGTAGCGCCCCATCTTCATCTCGCTGACGGCGTCGTCGTCCGTGGTCAGGCCGCTGCGCTCCTCGCGGATCTTGAGCGCGCGCTCCCGCAGCAGGCGGTCCCTCACCGGCCTCTTGGTGATGTAGCGGGTGCCATCGCTCCGGATCTTGACCTTCCACTCCATCCTCTGCTCCGCCTGGCTGGCGGCGTTCAGGTCCTTGTACATGCTCACCAGACTCATCTGGCTCTGCGCGTACTCCACCGCCGACTTCTGCTGGATCAGCTGCATGTAGCTCTGGTAGTGCTGCGCGTGCGCCGGGATGTGTGCGTGCTTGTAGGGCGAGTGGTGGTAGGGGGGCAGGTAGGAGCCCCCCAGCTTCTGACTCGGAGTGGGGCTCCTGCTGGCCTCGCTGGCCTTCCTCTCTCGGCACTCGAGGGGCTGGCCGAGGGCCAGCTCGGTGGGAGTGGGGCCGCCGCGGTCGGGGTCTTCGGTGATGGCCAGCGGATTCTTTGGGGCTCCTCCGTAAGCGTCGCCGGGCCCCGAGGCCCCCTCGCTGCTGCTCGGCCCGCCCTCCGCGGCCGCTCTCCTCAGGGAGCTGTCGGGGGAGATTTCCAGGGTGAGCGGGGTGCTGCGGCAGCTCTCCCCGGTGTTGTAGGCGCTGGAGCTGTCCTTGTCGGACTTCTCGGGGAGCTCGGTGATGTCGGACAGCTCGTGCCTGCGGACGCCGAAGCCGCCGCTGGGCAGCCCCCAGGGCTCGCGGCCCTGCTCCTGCAGCTGCTGCAGCCGGTGCGCGCGCACGATGCTCAGGCACTCCAGCTCGATGCTGCGCAGCTCCTCGTGGAGCAGCTCCAGCTCCTTGTCCACGCTCTCGGGGTCGCTCTTGCTGGCGTCCAGCGGGCTGCTGCCGTAGCCCAGGCCGAACGGGCCGGCGCTCTTCACCTGGCACTTGAGCTCCAGGAGCTCCCGGAAGCGCTCGCACTCGTCCACGGGGATGCCCAGGTAGTCGGCGTCCGTGCAGTCGGCCGAGATGAAGGACTCGTTGCTGAAGGGCAGGTCACCACTGCCCAGCGTGTCCTGGCTGCAGGTCAGCTTCCTCTGCCCGGCCAGCGGGTTGGAGGACGCCGTGGGGTCGTCCGCGTTGTTCTCCTGCTCCGAGCTCTCGTCGTTGCGGGTGCTGTCATCTGTGCGCCCCACACCGCTGTCCTTCTCGTGCTGGTTGGACAAGATAGTGGCTGTGTCTGTGGTGCCGCCATCTTCCTCGTGTTTTTTCTGCAAAACAGGAATAGCGACAAGGCACGATCAGAGGTCGGTGGAGCAGGAGCACCGCTTGTTCGTTCATCCAGGACCAGTGTACCTGGGGGCTTTAGAACGTTTGCGGGACAAATTCCATGATCTTTTAATTCCAAGGGTTCATGAACTAAGCCCTCTTATCTACTATTAGGACTGGGCCCCGAACAAAACCCATTCAGCTGCCCTGTAGTCAATTCAAACTCACAGCAACTCACTTAAAACATAGAAAAAGCCTGTTTCCCAGGCTTTCCCCTTGGCTATAATCTTTACAGATAGCCAGGCCTTTCTTCCACTGTGCTATTGGGCAAGTTCAAACTGCCAATCTTTAGGCCAGTCGTTGAGAATTCCCACTACCCAGGGACTTAGGACAAGGGTGCGTATCTCGATGCAGCAGACCGTGTTTCGTTCTAGTATACCCAAACGAAAACCCACTGCCACTGAGTCATTTCAGGCTCATAGGGACCCTACATAGGGACCCTGAGGTTGTACATCATTATGGACGCAGGTAGCCTCATCTTTCTCTCATGGAGCGCGTGGTGGGGTGGAACTGAGCAGCCCGGCATATAGATACCAGGGCTCCTTTATTAATTAGTTACCATGAATTAGAATTGAGTCAATGAAAACCAACAACAACTTACAATGTTTGTGTGTTTGGCTCCTAACTAAAAAGTGGGTGCTTCAGATCTACCCAGAGGTTCCTCAGAAGAGGGGCGTGTTGATCTGCCCCCCAAAAAATCACTCTGGGAAATGCCTATAGAACCTGATTCCACTCTGATGCACATGGGTCAGAACTGACTTGAAGGCAACTGGTTTACCTCAAACCTGGGCAAGTCCTTAATCTTGCTGTAATCTTCAGTTTTCTGACCTAGGAAATGGCTAGAAGTATTGCCTAACCCCCTGTGAGGGAAGCACACATGGCCTTGTTTAGCTCATAAGGAAGGACTGAATGGATTATGACTCTGGTGATAAGAGTAGTGGCGTGAAGGAATCTGAGGAGCCTTCAAAAAAGTTCCTCACTCCACATCCTCATGACCCCAGGCCTGCCTTTCACTGCGGGCCAGGCAGGAGCATGTGCACAGGTACAGATACGCGCTCAGGACACACTGGATCCAGTCAGATAAACCCCCTGAGGAACAGAAATGGAGTACTGACACCAGGAGGGTAGGGGGAAGGTGGGGAGAGGAGGTGGGAAGAAACCTTGGGGAAGGGGAGACAGCGGTCGGAATAAGATATGGAAATAATAATTTATAATTTGTTAAGGGGTGATGAGGGTGGAGGGGGGATGGGAGCATAAAAAGAGGAACTGATACCAAGGGCTCAAACCTAAGAGCCACCAATAAAATCTTTACAAAAATGTCATGGAGAATTTTAACTCCATTTTTCCATGACATTTTTGAAGCCCCCTGGTAGCCCTCTAAGCAGCCTGGACTAAGTGGCGCGGGGATTGCTTTGCTCTAGAAACAGGGCTTTAGTTCCGCTGCTCTCTGTGCTCCATGGAGCCCCTGATGGCGAAACCCTGGCTCCAACCACAAGGTCACAGCCAGGAAGACTCCACGGAGGAGCACATTTCTCCTTTGGAACACGGTGGGGTCACCATCGGTTGGAACACACTCAACAACAACTGGCTGTTGTTGTCCTGTTAATCAGGCCCATGCACGCCCAGGTTTCAGAAGGTGTTACACCTTGGCATTACAGCGCAGCTTGAAGCGCCAGGGCGGAGCAGCAGCCTGACTCCGATTGAAGCCCCCTAGAGAAGCCCGGGGGGGGGGGGGGGTTGTGGCGAGGCCTGCTTACCTGCTGCAGCATGCTGGCTGTGAACTGCATGGCCTGCTGGTGCTGCTCCTCCAGCATGGCCGTGTGCAGCTCGTCCAGAAAGTCGTTGCGGTCATCGTCCAGCCAGCCTTCGTCCAGCTGTGGGGGCAGCAGCAGAGTCGCTATTTTGAATTATTACTTTTGAACAAAGGGACTTCATATGTCTAGCACTCCCTCCAGGAGCTACCAGCATGCCAGCCGACCCACTGGTCTGCTGTGTCACGAAATGACCTGTCCTAATAGAGAGCTTGCATGTGTGCCCCCCACCCCCACCCTCCTCCATCACAAGAAGCTTTTTTATCTGTATCAACTACTTTCAGTGAAGTAGGCCAACTATGTAGGGGGATTGCTGGCTGCCCCCATTGCAAGTTAAGCAGACCTCAAAGGGAAACCACTTTTCATATGCAAAGTATTCTCTCTGGCAAAAAAAACCAAAACCCTAGCGTTACTAATTTGGCCTTGCCCAAGCTAACAGCTATTACTTTATTGAGCCTACTGACTATATGTTTTATTATCTAGAACTTTAAGAAAAAGTAAGCCCACCCCAGGGAACCACCCAACTTCAAGACGGGTGCTGTGTCAGATGCCCCTAGGCTACTTTTCATAGGGGTTTCACATCTAAAGTGGAGGCAGTCTCAGTGGATCAACAGGATGAGCTCAGGATTCCCTTGGTGGAAGTCCTGCAATAACTGAGTTGTTCTCTAGGGGAGCCTCTCAACACCTCCCTGCCCAGTGGACAAGGTGAATGAAGAACCCCCCCTCCCTGCCCTGCAGTCTCTGACTCACACTGCCTGGCCTGAGCGATTACTCAGCAGGCTCGGGAGCACAGGCTTGCTTTCCAATCGGTAGTGAACAATGTCATATAAGCAATCACGTGCCCACCCCCCTGGCAGCCATGTTTGTCTAGACATTTGCCTAGTCTTGATACTTCCTATAAGTGGAATCATAGAATATCTGTGCTTTTGTGACCAACTTCTTTCACTCAGTATGGTGTTTGCTTGGCTCGTCGGGTCGTGGTAAGGATACGGACTTCATTCATTTTGTGGCTCAGTAATATTCTAGTGTGCTTGCCAAGTTTTGTTTATGCGTTCATCGGCTGGCAGTCGCGATTTCCACGCCCCTCCTTCACCTACAGGCACAGGACTCACCTGGAGCTCCGGCCTTGCGATCAGCAGAGAGAAGTTCTTGTTTACTTCACTTGTGAGAAGAGCCACAGCCTCTTCGCGGTTTTGCACCTCTATCCCGTTAATCTTAACATAAGCAGGGGGGAGGGGGAGTTGGTGGGTAGGGCTGACAACAGCATAATTAGCAAAACGCAACTCAGTCTGTATTTTCTGTCACTGGCTCACAGTGGGGAAGTACAGCTTCTAGGTAGCTTATACAGAGGAGGGAAGGCTTTGCTGACGCCACAGTGATCTATGTCCTAGGAGCCAACGATAACGCGGAGTTCCTTGGGCAGAAGTGGCAGGGGTTCTGGAAGGGAGCACTGAGGAGCTAGGTGCAGCATGTTCAGGGGACCCTCTGAGCGCGGCACTGAGGCCCGTGCGGAAAGGGAGTCAGCGGATGCCTGACAGCGTGTACTTGGAGACAGTGGGCTTGGAAAGGAGGGTGGAGTGGATGCGATCACTGCGGCAGAGCATGATAGAAACAGGATAACACACTCCGTCCTCAGCGGGGTGCTGCCACTCTAGGCAGAACCGAGGGTCAAGTGGGACTCATGTCCCGACTGTTACACCAGATAACCCCTCACAGAGCTTTGCTTCCTGCCTGGTCTGAAGGTCTTTGTTCCAGTGGATGCTCCCTCTTAGGGACTGCGCAATGGTCCCACAGAGTTGTACGATCAGCCTTCCATCTGGTCATTTGGGTTCCTTAATGCCATGGAACCAACAGACAGCAAGTGAAGTGACTTGGCAGGGTGGAGTGGCTGATCCTAATTACCAAGGAGGTAATGGAGAGAGGCCTGCTCTTACACACAACTGAGGTGAGGGGCAGTGGAACCCAGGGGTCCTCTGGGGAGCTTCGCAATATGTCTGTGCCCAGCACTCACGGTTAATGGAAGAACCCCAGTTACTAAAGGGGCAGGACTACTGAGGACGCAGTCACCCTCATGTCCAGAGCCCTGAGGAGTGAGGTGCTGGCTGAGGGCTGGCGAAGTAGAGGGCAGTGAAGAAGGATGCTGATTCATGGCAGTGTGCACAGTGCCAAGCAGGTGACAGCAATGAGCAGAGGCAGGAGGCACAGTGAACAGCGGAGGGCAGAATCTCAGCTCGTGGCAGAGTCAGAAAGGCTGTGATATTGTTTCCTTTTTTGTTTTTTTAATGTTTTGGCGTGACGGGGAAATCCATGCGGGTTAAGCCTCTGGTGAACCTCCTCTGCCCAGGGACCAAGGGCGTGAATGGCTTTGCTATCCGAATGCACTGGAGAGTGGAGTTTGGCAGATATAGTCAGGTTACAGTTTAACACCTTATCACTTGATATCCCTCTTAACCCATTTTAAACTTGTTCTAGTGTTTCAATAGTTTCTACATTCTCTTTAATTGAGGATTTTCTCTGTTTGTCTTCTTTTCTGTGAATGTTTTCTCTATAGGAAATCCAGGCTAGGTAAACCAGCAGAAGCAGTAAGTGGCTTAATGGTTTCTCGTAGGTATGGGCAAAGGAGGTTGTGGGGGAATGGGGTGCTAAGAACAATGAGGACAAGGAAGAAGAAAATGTTCTAAAACTGATTGTGGTGATGATCGACATTATTGCATTATTTGTGGATTAGGTGCCAATAAACTGTCAAAAAATAAATTTAAAAAGACAGACTGTGAGGATGCAGGGCTCCAGACACAGACCCTCCCCCTGGACTCAATTCCCTATAAGGCTTATCAATTGAACGGATTACTCGATATGCTAACTTTCCCAAAGATGTTCCCATTTTAAGGGCAAGATGAAACGCACGACACTTGGTCTAAAACGAATCCTCCAGCTATGGCTCTGGTGGAGAAGGTGCAGGTTGTTGTTGGCACGATGTGGCTCTGGGCTCCAGCAGAATGAAAGGATGGCTCCAGGAAGGCTGCCCTCTTTAGCTGCGCAAGGCCTACTCTCCCCAGGTGTCAGCGGGGCACAGTCTTCTTCCTCGGTAGCATCTTAGACCCTCCCAGCCTGTGTCGCCATCATTTAACCTATCTGGCTTGGGGGAAGATGAGGCTGTCCGCTCCACCAAAAATGTACATCATCAGCCACCGGATGCGTGGTCGCCGGGACCGGCAGCGGGGGTGGATCCACATGAGTTTGCCATCCCTGCCCTTTGTCCTGTTGGGCATGGTCAGCTACAGAGCTCTGATTGGGCCCCAGATGACAGGCCCACGAAGAGGCCCCGGCTGCCGACCTACCTGGATAATGCGGTCTCCCTCTCGGATGCGCCCGTCCTTGGCTGCAATGCTGTTGGGGTCGATCTGAAACAAGCGGGCATGTGTTAGCACGCAGCCAGCCACGTGTGCAAATCACCAGCCGCTTTTAACCAATAGGAGGGCCTTCCGCCAAGGCCACAGAGAAGTTCCACTCTCTCTGCACTTCATTCTCTCACAGACTTTTCGAAGCCCCCTTGTAGTCACGGTCCTCAGGAAGTTTTTGTCTTGCACAAAAACAGGAAGTTTTAGTGTTGGGAAAGGAGAGACCGACTGCGCTGTTTCCCAGACCCTTGCCTGGCAGCTGGCCTCCAGCCCGTGTGCACAGGCCCGGCTCCCCGGAGGGCCAAGAGGATGCAGCGAAGCTGAAAGGGTACGCTTTGATATGTTGCCTATCATCCATCGCTTGATGATTTTTTATCACATGCTTATATAGCTACGTTTGGGGAAATGATGTTAAACATGAAATGATATAACGGATCTACATAGGACTGAGTGTGGATGGTGCATCCCCCAAAACAGTAACAATGGTTTGACTTCAGGTCACTGGGTGAAGTACATCCATTGGGATAATTATTAAGCCAGCCCTTGTAGACCATCCTTTGGTTCAGCTCTTAGAGATAGGTCCTTTTCTTGACAAAAGCCCTGCCTGCCAGGAGGGAGGAGGGTGATCGAGTAGCCGCCTGGAAAGTTGTTTTGCTTTGTCTTCTCTACGAAGAGCAAGGCAGCTTCTCTCTGGCCGAAAATGCACCGAGGTGAAGCCGACTGCACACATGGGTCAGAGAGAAATACTTTAAAAAGCCTAAGTGATTCCATCCACCATTCCACTCAGTGAACAGGAGATGGGAAATGTGAATCTGCTGTTCCCTCAGGGTGAAGCACACACAACCATGTCAACGGCTCCATTTTATGGTCGATTTGCTGCTTCTCCGGGGTAATTCTGCCTCCTGTGCTGCCTGGAGAAGTTAACCCCCATGTAAAGCTGTGGCTCCGTGGAAGGTGACGAGAGGGCAAACTGCTCTGTCTGTGTCGCCCCAAAACTTCTGGCTCAGCCTGAGCTGAGGCAGGTTCCCATGGGGAAGAGGCAGCGGTCCATCATTGGGAGAAGTGCTGCCTCCCCGAGGGAGACCTCGGAGTTTGCTCCTTGCTCAGTGCCCCGTGTGTCACGGAAGGATTCGTTTGCTATCATACGTGCTGATTGAGTCAGGAGTTCCAGACTCAGATGGCGTAGGAGGAAAGGCCTGGGCATCTACTTATGAACTTTAGCTAACAAAGTCCCCACAGAGCAGAATGAGTTGATCTGCAACACATTGTGTGGAGGTGCAGGGCTAGGCAGCCTTTTGTTCTCTTGTGTCTGGGGTCACTATGTGTAAGGATGGGACTTACTGGCAGCTAACAACATAGAAAAGGATTTTAAGAAGTATATGTGTATATATATGTATATGCGTGTGTGTGTGTGTGTGTGTGTGTGTCTTCCCTTTTGGTTTTGATAGCGGTGAGCACTGAGCATACACACCTCACTGATGTAAATCCCGATGTCGTCTTCGTCGTCTGTCCGGTAGCACACCGTGAGGCCCAGCTTGTCCTGACTGTTCACTCTGTACAGGTCTACTTCCTACACAAAGAAAGGGCAGTCCCAGTGAGGCGTGGCCAGGCAGGATGGGGTGTCAAGTGCTCTAAAAATATTTTGTTTACATGATGACCTGGATTTCTTGGCATTCAACTGTGTAGAGCTGGCTAACTTACTGAACAAAAAAGTGATTATGGAGCTGGGATCAATGCCCAGGGCATTTTTGACCTTTCAGTCAATATAAAGTCATTTTGAAAATAGTTATTTTATTGATCTCCCCAAAGAAAAATTACCCATATTTCACTCAGACTTCTGGGGCAGGGCATTTTCAGAAGCATTCTTTCAATGTCCGCCACAGACAGGAATACTTCCCTGCCCCAAACCATCCAGCCGATTCAGTACAAATGTTTCCAATATGTTTGGTTAGATTATTTCACAATGCGTTCCTTAAATATTCACAGTAATAGAACTCTGCAAACAGATTACACATAAATTGATCCAAGAAAGGGGAGTAACGTGATCACGTGCAATTAATGCTTCCCACAACAGCTGTGATATTTACAGTTGAGAAATTACTTTCATCAAATTAAATAAGGTAAAAGCAAAGGCAGCCCCAAAGCGAGACACAGGAGTCCAGGGAACAGCACCACACTGTATCCGCCAATTTCCATGCACTTGGTGAAGGCAGCAAGCTGATGGGGGCAGGGCCGGGGGCTTGGGAAGAAGCTCTGGGCTCTCTGAAAGCGGTAACACCCCTAACCATCCTTTCCACCCGCACTGCCAACAACCCAGGCACATCTCACGGCAGTACCTGCCGGAAGGGACATTGTCCACGCACCATGTGGTTTGGTGTATCAGGCAGGTTGGGGTTGGGGGTAGGGATGGAAGGGAGGGGAGGAAATCTGAGACCATGCTTCATGCCCTGGTCTCTGGCTACCTTTACCAAGTGCCCTCTCTCTGAGGGGGTGAACAGACTGCCATCTTTGCAGGGAAGCTCAGAGCAGTTGTGTGGTGCGTACTTCTTGGACCTCACATGTGAAAGGGAGGGTGCCCACTCCCATGGCAGAAGAAAGGCAGGTGCAAAGGCCCTGGCTGGGGAATAGACTGGTCTGTTTCAGAAATGAACAGATTGTCAGTGCTGGTAGCTTTCTTGACTCTGTTATGGATTTTTCTGTTTTCTGCTATATGAAAAACAGAATGGATGAATCTATAGAAAATAATAACTAGAATAAGGGTTCGTGGAGAGGGTAATGGGGAGCTGGTATTAATGAATACAGGAAGGAAAAATGTTTTGAAACTAACTGTGGTAGCAATTGTGCATGACTGAACTGTGGAATGGTATAATTAAAAAGTAAAGAAAAAGAATCATTCAAAGGCCAGTGTGACCACAGAATTATGTTTAAGAGAGGGGTAGGACTGAGGGGGCCAGACAGAAGTCAAGGTGAAGAATCCAGCTGTGACTGCAACTTGGTGAAAACTCATCTGGAAGCTTTACGTGAGGGCTGCCTATGATCTGAGTCTTCCAAGTGGTCTCTGACACCAATGCGTGGGGAAGCAATGGGACTGTGAACTCAGGACACCTACACTGTGGCCCCGCCCTCCTTCCTTCTTTACACTTGCTTGAGCACCTGAGCTCCTTACTGTCCAAGCCCCGGTCTCCTCATGAATAAATGCATCTCACCTCTGAGAGCTGGGCGGGAGCCAGCAGATGGGCATGCCGAGCTCTCAGGATAGCTCCTAGCCCACAACAGGTACACAGTGAGTGGTAGTAGAACATCTATGTGCCTTACCGTTAAGTACTTGGCTAGTAACCAAAAAGCTGAGAGTTCAAATCCACCTAGAGTTACCTACCTTGGAAGGAAGTCACCTTCTGAAAGATTACTACAGCCATTTAAAACCCCAAGGTGTGCAGTTCTACTGATACACCTGGACCCGCATGAGGCCGCGCTGACCCTAGAGCAACGGCACTTTGGTTTTGATGATTCCTGGCTTGAAATCACACGGAGTTGTTGGGGTTGTTTTTTTGATTTTTGTTTTTTGCAGAGTGGGCATATTCCATGTGTCTTTTCAAGAGAATAACTTTTTGAGCATTAATATGTTAATTATTTTCTGAACACTGATATGTTAATTAATTCAATGACTTCTTAATTATAGCTCTAATAGTATGGCAAATTCTCATTAAATGAGACTCATTAATTTCTAATAATTCAGTTGGGTTCAGTGGAAATCTCTTTATTTGATGAGGTGTGTACTAAACAAAGTAATAGCGGGAACACAAGTTTAAGCATCATATTTAACCATGAGAAACAGACACCAAATACTTGGGAACAATCAGTTTGCATGTCACCAATGCACTAATCTGTAGAAGAACATGACATGAAGAAGGGAGGAGGTCTTCGGCACAGACTGCAATGTGCAGATGCCACCACCTCACCATTTATGTCCATTCCCGACCAACAGACAACATCGTGGTGAATGGAAAAGGATTTCATTTTACTTGGTCCACAATCACTGCTCATGGACACAAAAGTCAAGAAGTCAAACAAGGTTTTCCACTGGGTAAACCTGCTGCACAAGCCCTCCTTAACATGCTTACAAGCACGGTGTCACTTTGAGGACTAAGGCGCCCCTGATTGAAGCCGTGGTATTTTCAGTCACTTCATGTGCACAAGAAAGCTGGACAGCAAATGAGGAAGATAGGAGAATAATCGATGCACCGGTGTTGGCAAAAATGCTTTAAAATATGAAAAGTACCAAGTTCTACCGACAAACCTGTCTTAGAGGCAATATAGCTGGAATGCTCCTTAGCGACAAGGACGGCCTTACACACTTTGGACATGCTGTCAGGGAGCCCGCTGCCTAGGAAAGGGGCAGCCTGCTTGGTGAAGTCGAGGCTTAGGGACAGAGAGGAAGCCCCTCAAAGGGATGGGCTGGCGCACTGGCTGCAACAGGGGGCCGGGGGGCCTTGGTCCTAGCAACCACTCTGAGGATGGCACGGGCCAGGTGGTGGTGCTTTGTTCTGTTGAACACGGGGTCCCACTGAGTCAGAACAAACATCCTAACACTTAACAGCAATAAAAGGGTCACAAGTGATGTCCAAGCACACTCTCCCAAGTATCTTTCTTAGTTATATTTCATCTGAGTCTGGGTAAAACCAAGACTTTCTCTGTTTGGGTGCATCTTCAAGGGTAGCCTGTGGGAAAGCTTTCGAACCAGCTGGGCAGGTGCAACCATGCAGTCCCTGTGGGAGCCAGTTGGTGCTGGAGCAGGGCCACTTGCTACTGAAGCAGAGGGAGCTGTGGTAGGAGAAAAATGGCAATAAGTGTTCAGCTTATTCCCCAAAGCTTATAGCTTGTCCCCAAAGCGGCCATCTTTTAAACAAGTACACATACTGTAGTCCCACTGGGCTTCGTGCCATTGCTGTTCTGCACGTTACATGGTCGTGATGAGGTAAATACTGAAATTCTGGCTTCGACAATTCCTGAGAGGTTGGGAAGAAGCCAAGGTGGCGCTGTGGGTGAAGGGTTGGGCTGCTAATGGAGAGAGAGGTCAGTGGTTTGAACCCACAAGCTGCACTGGAGAGATGATGGGTCACCCTGCTTCTATCAAGAGGAAAGAGCTTTGGAAATCCCACGGCACCACCCTATCCTGTGCTGTTAGGTCACGTTGAGTTGGAATCAACTCGATGCCAGTCAGTGTTGAGTCTAGCAGTTTGGTCCTGGTATGATCAGCAGAGGTATGGCTAGGGGCCTGCTTCACTGAATAAGGTCAAAGAGTTCAGGTGCTGAGCTCCAGGGTTAAGCTTCACTGTGTGGCCAGTAGAGGAATTGTATACAGAACCAAGTATGGTCAGGGGGCAGACTGGAAACGAAACCAGCGACCAGCCTGGTCCTCACATTCTCACACTTCAGAGAGCCTGAGTGTCACGGAGCAGCCAGACAGGTCTGGAGCTGAGTGCTGCTTTGGAGCAGCTATGACAGTAAAGTCCAGGAATTAGGTCTTAATAAAGAGAGGGCAGGACCAGAGTAGATTTAGCTGCTGAGGACCAAAACATAGTTTGTCTCAGAATGAAAAGAGCACATGATTTTGACAAAACATTTGCTGCGAATATTTTCTGGGGTTTTTGTTTGTTCGGTCAACCTTTTGAGAGATAGAGACTTGGAGAATGGTTAGTCTAGAGTTAGCATTGGCACGGGTGAAATCATTTTTGTCCACCCTGCTCCCCACCCCCACTTCCATAAGTGTGCCAAATTCCTCTTATGTTTCTAACCAATGAGAAAACCTTTCGTAAAATGTCAGGATGGAACTGATGGGATCCTAATATCCTTTCACCCAAATCACCCATAATTGAATCAGGGGCCACATCTTGTGCTTTCCTTAGACCAGTGATTCTCAACCTTCCTCATGCCATGACCCCTTAATACAGTTCCTCATGTGGTGGTGACCCCCGAACCATAACATTATTTTTGTTGCAACTTCATCACTGTCATTTTGCTACTGTTATGAATTGGGTGACCCTGTGAAAAGGTCGTTTGATCCCCCCCCAAAGGGGTCGTGACCCACAGGTTGAGAACCGCTGCCTTAGACAATTTCTATGACATCATCAACCCCACAGGTGGTTAGAAAATTAGTTGTAGATTTGCTATAAAATGAACTGTTTGGAATTATTTTGTGCAACGGTGGTGATTACATATCATGACCTTTTTTCCATGACAGAGCAGAGAATCCCCGTGTTGGTCCTGCCCCTTAGCACGCATGCCCTCTCACTGCAATAGAAAGATGGAGAGGCCATGGCGGCACTCTCAATGCAGACCTTCCCAGTGGGAAGTGCTCAATCTGACTGACGGGTTGCAGAGTCCCACCCCCTTCCTTAGAGGCTCACAGCTAATGGGAGGCACATACTGTGTAAAGGGGCATCAGAAAAGCCACATGTACCACACATCCAGCCTGTGATGCAATTCTCCGATCCACAGAGAGGGTGGGGAAAATTCACGAAGCCCGCCACTCATGAGTAGCAGAGCTGGGATTCAGGGACTGGCAGAGCCTCATCCCCTTTGTGGGAAAACATACAACTTTTTAAAGCATGAATAGTTTCATCCATCTAAAAGAGGCTTTACAAAGTCTCTAAGAATATTTTAAAGAAGAATGATCAAATTCTTTTCTCTCTCTCTCTTTTTTTTTACAAAGCATTTGAATCTGAAATGCTTGCCCTGAGTCTGTCAGAGCTATGCTTTCCAATCCACATTCCAGTCCGTTGTGAAGGAAATGTTTGGAGGAGATCCTTGAGAGAGCCATCTGGTCCGCGTTTACTTTCAGTTCCAGGGCATCCCCGGGAGCCTCCTTCTCTGGTGTTACACAGGAGGAGTGGGATGAGGTGAACAAGGCACTTTTCCAGCAGTAGTTAAGCGAGGCTAGTCTGGCATTTGTGCGGGGCGTATCTTTGGCAAGGCTGTGAGGCAGGATGGCATGGACTGTAATATTCTCGGGCTGCAGCTTTTCAGAGAATCTCAACCAGAGGCAGGAAAGCACCACTTAGAAGGCTCAGGGCCTGACTCTGTTGCGGTCAGGATTCCTGGTGTGGGTGGTTCAGCACAGAAAGCGTCAGAAGAGCTTTCTGGAAGCTTCTGGAAGATCACCATGTTGAAAGAGTTGCTGTTGTCTTTGGGTATGTCGAGAGTGGGGCCTCACCGTGGTTGCTCACTGAAAGGGCTTCTAGTAAGGCAGTGTTGCTGTGTGCCGGGCTGTCAGGTCCTGTCTGACTCATAACTGCCCCATAGGATTTCCAAGGCTGCACTCTTACCAGGGTCCTGCTGGAGCTGTCGCACTTGGAAACCCTAGACTGGGTGACTGACTAGGAGTCAGAGTTTACCCGATGGCAGTGGGCTTGCTGTGTCTTTACAGTGTCAGACTGTAGATCCACAGTGCATTGGAACTGCCAACCTTTCCGTTAGTGGAGCACACACCAGGGCCCCTTGGAGTAAAGCGGTGTGCGCTCAGGTTCACTCAGACTCAGGGTGACCCCAGGTGACAGCCGGAATTCCCTGCAGAGGTGCTACGCTGTGATCTTTGTGGGAACAGATGGCTGGATTTTCCCCACTTGCAGCAGCTGGTGGGTTTGAACTGCCGCCTTCTTGGGTGAATGCTGAACCCTCAACCATTGTACTGCTGAGGCTTGTTAGCGAGGCATTAGCGATTGAATAATGAATTCCGTGGTAGAAGCAGTGTCTGACTTTGTACCCTGTGGAAGCAGGTGCTCAGTAACTCTGAATGAAGAGTGTGAGCGTGTGGGTGATCTTGAGGTTCAAGGCAGACTAGAAACCCAGGTGAAAATTCCACTTGCTTCTGCCTTGAGCCAGCAAGGTTGCCTTGGGCAGGTTCACCTTATTGCACCTAGTCTTACAGTTTATAACAGGGCCTATCATTCTGGGGGTTGGTGGAGATGAAAATTCCTCACACTTAGGGAGCAATCTGTAAATTTCTTACATTTCACTTTAACTCCCAGCTAGAGTCAGGGCCTTGCAGAATTGAGCACTTGACAGCAAGTGCAGAGGTTATCAATACATATCTGTCTGTGATGATGGAGATAAGATTTCAGAGAAAACCATTCATCAAACTGCTATGAATAATGGATTAGCACTTTCTGGATCCCAGCTACCCCCTCCGGTATCCTGTTGCTCCCTGGCCTAGATGGGCTGCTTGATAAACAGGAACAGCTAAGTCTGACATTTCAGATGAAATCGAAACGATATTGCAATTAAGGGCATTAAGGGGTGGGGGAGGTAGTCCACCTTGGCGATCCAGGCCGTCGGTTTCAACGTCTGCCACTTTAATCTAAGGAGGCCCCAAAGACGGGTTTCCATGGCTAATCCACCTCTAGGAAGACTGACTCTACACCCCTTTACCCTCTCAGTATGGGAGATTTCTTCAGATTTGTTTAAATGGTCTTAATAGTTTCTATGTTGGTGCATGCTACTGTGTGGGGGAGGATGTAGTGGTGTCTCTAGAAACACTGCATTTCCCTGGAGGACACAGATTAACAGGCCTTTATTTCTTCATTCAAGAGCTATTTATTAGGAGTCTGCTATATGGCAGAGGAGTCCTGGCGACACTGTGGGGTAGACATTGGGTGCTACTGCAAGCTCAGCAATTCACCCACCAGTGGCTCTGAGAGGGCTCTCTGCTCCCGGAAAGCGTTGGTCCTGGAAAGCTAAGGGCTGGCTAAGAATCAGAGCTGCCTGGGGCTTCAGTGACAGAATTACCCCGGGTGGCAATCCCGGCCAAGTCACCCCATGCACTGGGGGCCTATGGAAGCTGCCAGGCTAAGACACAGAAGCAAGGCCTGGAAATCAGACAGTGAAAACCCAGCAGATGGCCCACAATGGTCAGACCCACAACATTGTGTGAAGGTGTCACAGGACTAGGCAGCATTTGACCCCTGGTGCCCGAGGTCACCATGATTCGGGGCCCAATTGGACAGCAGCTACCTCATAGCAGCACTGTCTAGGCCCTGGGATGGTTGAGTGCGAGGTGAGCCTAGAGTTTGCGGAGTTTGCTCTTCAGGGGGGTGGGGGATGGGGGACACTAGGTAGGTAACGGCACTGTTGGGGACAAGGTTCCTTGGGGAGAAGACATGTGGGCAAAAGCCTGATCCAGATGAGATCGGGGAAAAGTGCTGCCCAGGGTCACTAGGGGCAATGTAGAGAAAGCAGAGTCGGCGCACTGCGGCTCCTGAGGGGCAGCTCTATCAAGGCAGCCTGTCACAGAAACTAGACGGCTGGCCGGGGCAGGCGGCATCTCTCCGGCAACTCTCGTGTGATCTACTTAGGTTACTCTATGGAGCCAGGCTTCCAGACCATTTCACTCCCCTGTTGAAACTGCCTCAGAATGACATCATCCGAACCCAATCCAGGTGACAGCAGCTTCCCAGCCTGGTAAGGCGGCTGCTGCTGAATCACCTGGGAAATTAAAACAATAGATTAAGGAAAAAGCCTTCTTCAGACATCTCTTTTCTCTTTAATTGACTGCGGGAAGATCTAGAGCAGGTGTTCAGTACCTGAAAATTTATGGGTAATTATTTGGCTGCTCATCCCTTGGGTATACTTGGGCATAATCCCTTTAACTCTAAGCAGTTTCACAATAACAGGGATTTGACATTGTCTAAATATGATCATTTTGTGTACTTTATAAGACAGAACATCTGTTTTTCTCTGTGCATTTGCTTCAACAACATCCCAACCCACTCATATATATTTTCCTCCTATTCTTTGAAAGGTGCTGACTTTGATCTAAGTCAGCTGAGATGATCAGCAGTGTGGAGAATGGGCCCCCTGGCTCCTTCTGAAATCTAACCCAACATTTGGGAACAAAAGAGGGTTGACCCCAGAGCACAGACAGTCGACTGGTACGAGAAAAGCCATGGTGGGGAAATGATAGGCATAGACCAGCTTTCTCCAAACCCCGCGTCTGCTAAAGGAGACTCCCTTCTCAGTGTGTGTGTGTGTGTGTGTGTGGGGGGGGGGGGTAATGCTAATCACCTTACTCCAGCTGACCAGACTATGTCCTGGGTACCCACCCCTTGGACACAGACGCAGTGCTGCTGTCACTCTCTGGTGAGTAGCCTCCCGAGATGCTCCCAGGGGCATTCCCGGGGCCACTCCTCCAGAATCACAGGGGTCCCTTGATGAACTGAAATTTCCTGGTGCCAGCGAAGCCAATGCAGTGCCGGTTGGTGTGGTGGCACCAGGTGTGTCAGTGTAAAATGTGCTCCACAGGTTTTCCAGTGGCTGAAGGTTTGCAAATGGATCATCAGGCCTATCTTCCAAGGTGTCTCCTGGTGGGTTGGAACCTCCAGCTTCGTGGGCAAGCTCGTCTGTTGGAGCCCCCTGGGGACTGGCCTGAATGGCTTCCAGTGCTGCCCAGGGAGGACTCAGAGAGTGAGAATGACATGGTTTGGTTTTCTAAAGGATGAAAAGCTGTTTACTGGTCCCAATGGTTTATGGCATCTCCTAGAACATAGCTCCTTAAGGGCAGGGAGAGAGGGGCCAGCCTGCTTTTGCATGCCAGTGGGAGAGTTACTAGAGTCAGAAATAGAATGAAAGTAAGCATGAGTGAGAAGCCTCATAATCTCACAGGCCTAACTTTAAATATTCAACTAAAGTTCTACACACCTGGATACTAGGTACCTAAATGCAAATCAGTCAGCAAAGCATCACACATTGGTGTTGGATGGGGTGGGGCCAGCTCAGACTCATAGCACCCTTGCATGGAAGAGAAGGAGGAAGACCCCTGCTTCTCACCATCTCCATGAGCACACTTATGTCTGGGCAGTGGTGCCTTCCTGTACAGTGGGCTTAGCCACGCATTGCCTGTGAGGCGGTCACTGCGTGTGTGTATGGGGTGGGGTGGGGGTGGTGCATGGTGGTGGTGAATGAATTCCATGACCACAGGCTTGCTGCCTGTGACTCCGAAAGGAAATGCAACATGGAGTTTTTAACCTGTGCCCACAGCTTCTGAGATGGGCCTTCTCTAGCTATAATGTGCCTACAGGTGTCTGGCAATCTTGCTAAAATAATGCCGATGTGCATCTGGGCAGGCGGGGCAGTTCCCTCAAGCCCCCAGATGCTGCTGCAAAGACTGGGCTGAAGAATTCTGCCATACTTCCTCACCTCCTTAGACAAAGATGGGCAGAGTCAAGGATGTGGTAGAGAGAGGGCCCCAGATTCTGAGACCTGCATATAGCATCAGCACCGAGGACTGGAATTTAATAACAGGGCCAGTGTTTTTCACGTGGATGTTTTTAACTGAAGGGGAATGCCTGGATTGTGCAAGGAATTAAAGCTTTTGGCTGGTAGCATAGTGGGGTTATCATTGGGTTAAGTAAAAGGTTAGCAGTTTGAAGCCACCAGTTGCTCCCCAGGAGAAAGATGAGGGTATCAATTCTTTTAAAGAGTTTCCATCTCAGAAACCCACCGTGGCAGTTCTACTCTGTCCTTAGGGCTGCTATGAGCTACAATTGACTTAATAGCAACTGGTCTCTATTCATGGCAATTGATAGTTGCTTTTCTGGTTATGGCTGTGCTACCATTTCCTGGTAGGTGCACTTACTGTCACTTCAACAAGTTGAGTTGTGCTAATGGAGAACAGCAAGCAATAGAGCCTGAACTTGCGGAAGCTCACTGTGCAAGCTCTTGGACATACGGTCACATCACCAGAGGGAAGAGGTGACTTTGAACAGACTTAAATGAGAAAAATCAGAGAACTAAAAGGCCAACTTCTATCAAGTCAAGCTTCACGTGATACAGAGACCACACAATATATGTGTGCTGCTTGGTAAGCCTTGCTCCAGAGAGAGAGAGAGAGATGCCCCTATGGTCTCTCAAGGATAGTGATCACCAGCAGAAACATGGAGGAAGTGTGCACTCGGGTTCAGGGCACACGTGGCTTTGGGAAGTTCTGCCTACTGGAGACCCTCCCCTGTGGACTGGACTTGAAGCTGGAAGGAGTCCCCCAAACCCAACCCACTGCTCATCAACCCTCCAGGACCAGGTAGACCTGGCTCTTTGAGTAGAGCAGAAAGCCGCATCTATTTCCTGCCGAGCAGCCAATGGGTTTGAACTGCTGACCTCAGGCTCCCTCTGTGGGAGGCTGGGACACTATAAACAAGGGTCTGACGCCTTATTCTCCTGAAGGGGAGCAGGCACTATTTCCTTGAGCAGCTGTAGGATGGCATTAGTATGCTGCTGATAGCAAGCAGAAACAGTCATCAGTTTTATAGTTAAAATAACTGTCATTCCAATTTAGCAGTTTAGACTACGCATTGAGGGAAACTTTTAAATTAGAAAAAAACAAAATGTCACCATCGACTCACTCATGCTCCCAGGGACAAACACTTCAATTTGACCACATCCGGCTGGAGGCAAGAAGCCAGTTAAGTTGGCATTGGCATACTTTAATTCATCTTAGTCGTCTGCTTTGGATAAGAACATTCCTTAGCTTTAAGGCTGGGGTGGGGGCCGTCCAGCCTGTGGGTTGTCTAAGGTCCGTAAGACCATCGCACGCCTCACCAAAGAGAAGCCGTGCCGGCCATCACATTAGGGAATGGGCCCATCAGCTAAAGTTGGACCCGCTGTAAATATCTGATGTTCTATCCAAATGGCCCTTGGCAGAAAAGTGACCCCCCCACCCCCCACCTGCTTTAAGGGAATTCTCGAGAAGCACAGGTCTTTTTCTACCGTGAGTTTGCTCCTGCCGCCGCAAACAGTCTGTGGTGCAGCCACCACATCCTACAACTGTAGGCCAAGAAACTGGACAGCGTGCTACTGGATCATCCCTAACTGCCCTCTTCATGTGTCCAAGGGCACCCTATTATGCCCTGATCCACATAGCAATTTTCAAAAAGTGCTTGTGTTGTTTTAAAACACGCGGGAAATGATCATGAGAACTCTGTGATGTGGTATTGCCTAAATATTTAACATCTTACTCATAAAGTGATTCCACGTGACAGCATCTCAAATCCAGCGTTGTGCTTGGTATCAGCACCAAAGGGCGGTGAGGGGCTGGCGTCCTTCCCTCAAAGACTAAGCTAGGAGAGGTGGAGCCGTGGGCAGTCCCTCTCTGCAGACCGTGACTGTGCGGTGACGTCGAGTTGACTTTGATTCCGTGACCCCAGAAAGTAGGGTTTTGGAGGTGGTCATCTAAGTGCTTAACTATTGCGCCACCAGGGATTTTTGCTCTGGGGCAATTATTCAGGGTAGTAATGTATTCTCTTTGCACCTGAGTACCTTTGGGTAAAGAGGAACGATGACTCAAAGGGTTGCAAGGTGAGGCAGCTGGCATTCAAGTGAAAGAGCATGAATTTGGGAGTGTGGCCTGAAGAGTAAGGATTTACTCTCCTATCTTTTAAGTAGTTTAACTGGAAAAAAAACCGACAACACTTCTTCTTTTTAGACCTTTAAGCTTTTTGAACGGGGAGGCCCTTGAATGCTTTCCATGGCACGACTGGAAGTTTCTGCCTCCACACGCACTGCGGTGACGTGACTGGAGAAGCTGCATGCGGCTTGGCACCCAGCAGGGGGACAGGGATGTTTCACGTACCTCCAGCTCAAGCTCCTCCCGGTCCATCTCCTGATGGATGCCTCCAATGTAGTCACTGGGATCGTAGTATTCATGGACTGAGGGATGCCTGGGGAAAAGGTGGAATATAGGTCAGGACTGCTTGTTTCCCCTGCCCCATCACAAGGCTCAGCAGTGAGTGACCTTGCTCCCAGGACAGGCAGGGTCCCATGAGCACATTTCTGCCAGCTGTGTCCAAGTTGGCTTTTTTTGAAAGGCTCAGTTAAAAGAGGGGTCTTGCTACTCCCATAAAGTTACAGTCTTAGGAACCCACAGAGCAATTATACCCTGTCCTACAGGGTTGCTTTGAGTCCGCCTGGACTCCATGGCCGTGAGTGTCCACTTTAGTGATTGAGGGTGACTTCATTTAGACCTGCATCTCTATGCCGACCACAGGCCCTACTGAGCCCTGCTTGCTTCTTTGCTACATGTAGCTCTGGGGCAGAGAGGGCTAGATTCTATTAATACTCAAGAACGCGTGGGCCTCTGGACCCATTCTAAGTGTTTGGTGCTCGGGTTGAAACTGGTAGGGCATCATCTACAGTAGTGTTTTTCCAACCCTTTCTGCCTGGACCCACAGTAAGAACTGTGATTTTCCATCACTGCACAGTCCACATGTACATGTATGGACTTTTTAAAGCCCTTCATATGTACTGTACATGCACAGATGTATAAGTAAAACGCAGGCATGTGTATGTGCATGCACACACCTCACCTAGGAGCCTAGAAGCCTGTCTTTCGCTAGAACAACAAATAGGAAAGCACAGTCCACAAAACCCACCCTCTCTCTGGAAATGCCATTCATGGAACGTCTACCAGTCAACAACCCAAACTCACTGGCTGCAGTCAATTCCAGCTCATCGAGATCCCATAGGGCAGCATAGAACTGCCTCTGGGGTTTGTCAAGAACTTAACTCTTTACAGGAATAGCCTTGTCTTTCTCTTGTGGTTTCAAACTGCTGACCTTGTGGCCAGCAGCCCGATGGATAACCCAGGACGCCTGCAGCACCCCTGACCAGGAGTAAAGGCAGTGGGAATTCGAAACTACAGTTCCAGATGCAGGTGGAAGGCTTCGATCTCTGATTGTTGGCTGGGAATCCACACGTTCACATTCTCAAAGGTCAAAACAGCAATCAGTGGGCTCTGGCCTTCCCTCGCAGGCACTTAAGTTTTGAAAGATACAAGTGGTCATTTAAACAAAAGCTGGTTTTCAATTTTCTGACCCCATCAGGCAAATATACTGCCTGCACTTAAGGGGCTTTTAGGACTGTGGATACTGTTGGATGGCCCGGGCTTTCAAGCATCAACTTAACCCTCCCCTTTCAACCTCCAAGCACTCTTACAATGAATGTGGCACACACTGCTGCCTGACCCTGCAGCCAGGACCTCCAGAGCACTGACCTCTGGGCTCTCCTGACATCTTTCAAATAGCCTCTTGGGGATAAGTCTTGTCATGTTAACTCAACTTAAGGGGAAATTAGGGTCTTGGCTTCTCAGAGGTCCATCATGGTGACAGCTCAGCATTTGGGGGTCAGGGGTAGCCTTGAAGGTCTCATCTGTAATGAGAGGTGGCTTGGGACTGTGAAGTCAAATAACTGGTTGGAATGATCGGACTCATGGAACTGGGGTTGGAGATCAGACTGCTGAGATGGGGTGCCTCTGATTTTCAAATTCCAAGTAGAATGGCCCATAGCTTCTGCGAGCGGCAATCTATGTGGGAGACTTTCTCCCAGGGAGTGGGCTTAAAACGCTAACCTTAAGGGAAGACACACTAGTCTTTAAATCCAAACATCGCCAACTTTTGCTGAGTACAGCCTGCTGAGCCTTCGTAATAGAGGCAGTCCTGAGAAAGCAGCACGCTAACTCCCAGGCCTTTGCACCCGAACCTCCTCTGCCTTTTACATTTTCAAGCCCGGGAGTTAGCCCTGGATTCTGACGGCACCTAAACATTACAACCATGGGGTTACTGAGCCCCCAGTAGGGATCCAACAGCATCACACCAAGGTTTTCCCTCTTTGACCTGAGATGGCCTTTGAAAGAATGTATCATGGCAGTCTGTGCACCAGGAAGCAGAATGGGGAGAGATGAAATGACCTGGACATCTGCTCTGGAGATGGAGGTGCAGTTTCACTGGCAGGAATAGGCATTCAGCGGGGCCTCTTTTAAGCCAGTGGTGTATCTCGCTTGTCATTTCTCTAAACATTAAATAAGTAATGATGGAGTCAGGCTGGGGACTTGCCATGCCTTGTGGCGCCTTTACTCTTCCCACAATCCTATGAGTTAGGTGCCATTATTAACCTCATTTTCATAGACAAAAACGAAAACTCATCGAAATAAAAGAAATCACCTACGCTCCTCAGCTAGAAATTAGTCTGCGCGTCAAGGTTGCCACGCTGGAGGCAGGGCCTCGTGTAAAGACGTGAACAGGAGTGGAGTCGCAGTTCTGTTTAATTGGTCTGTGCAGTGCTGCGGGGGGACAGGTGTGGGCTTGTCACTGGTATCCACGATGGAAACGGCACTCGGGAAAGCAGCACACACACCTCCAGGGCTCGCAGCGAACTGCGCATCAACTGAAAACAAGAGCCAGCATTCCCTCTAGTTGGGCCTGCGGAATCTCCAAATTACCATTTGCAGAGATTACATTTTACTTGGAAACAACTTTTACAACATTTGTAAGTGATTTTGTTTTTAGAATATAATATGAATAACCCTGCTCCAGGGTTATAATAAAGTAATTAATATGTCAGAACACTTTTGAGCAGGATTCAGTTTATTGCCTCTATAAACAATAAAGTTAAACAAGGCAACTTTGAGGAAAATTATAAGACATATCATTATTATTATGATTTTTACCACATAGAAGGAATGAAGAAGAACAAAGCTACTTAGCCATTGTTACTAACCCACCATACCTCACTCAGTGCCATCGAGTTGATGCTGACTCATAGTGGCCCCACAGGACTGCGGGTTACTGAGGCTGTACTCTGTGAGAGTAGAAAGCCTTGTCTCCCCCCACCCCTCACCTGTTCCAGGCTGTGACTCATGACCCCATCACTTACTCTTCTGGTAGAAGGTAGGGATCCAGCATGGGCGGGGCCGGGGAGGGCAGCTTGGAGAGCGCCATGATGTGCTCAAAGGTGATGTCCGTCTGAGTCCCCGTGTCCACCAGCTGCAGCTCTGAGGGGGTCGTGAACATTTTGGTCCGAGGTGTCCTCCGCAACACCTGGACCACGATGGGCTCTTTGGCGGTCTTGAAAGCCTCCACTGCTTGGTCATGGGTGGCTCGGGATAAGTCTTTGCCGTTGACCTGTTGGCAAACAAACATTGCAGGGGGGCCACGGTTATAACTAAGTGGAAATGAGTGAAGCGTAGATCTGGTTTGCATATTTTAGGGTCCCTGGGTGGCTCCAGTCCGGGTGGCATAGTGGGTTACCCTTTGGACAGTAGTTCAAAGACTCCAGTCGCTCCCCAGGAGAAAGATGGGACTTTCTAGTCTTGTAAAGAGTCCCCATCTCAGAAACCCAAAGGGACAGTTCCACCCTCTCCTACAGGGTCGCTATGAGTCAGAATCGCCTGGATGGCAGTGAGTTTTGAGAGGGCGACGCAAATTGTTTGCATTCAATGGGTTAAGTTAAGTTTGCCTCCACCCAGCATGCTATGGCACCATGGCCTGGCAATTGGCGCCTGTGAAGGAATCCCCTACCTAGCAGAGACACCCTCTGACAAACACGGGTGACGAGGAATCCTAATAGATTCAGTAGCAGCGGGTGCAGTTTATTTAGTGTTTGGACTAGTTTCTTGGGGATGAGCCGGAGTCTACCTTGTTGAGGTTTTCCAAAGAATGGGACTGCGCCACAGGCGGGCGGTCTGGCGGGCGGGGGTGGCGGGTGGGGGAGTTGGGAGCCACACAGCTCTGGCATTAAGTCATAAATCTCACAGCAGGGAAGTCTGGGCTTACTCCTGGTGTGTCTTTAACACAATTCCATCACTTGCTAATCTTGCCTGTTAAAGAAAAGACCAGCCTCAGGCGGGGAGCCTTTATCAGGCACTAATAGCTAACTAGAAATTAATTACATTGTTATGCTGTAATGGTGGGTATTTTTCCAGTTGATGACAGGTGATTCTAGTTTTCCCTTTCACAAGAGTGATACAAAGATTTCTTTTTAAAATGATTGCATTTACTAAAACCATTAACAAGAGTTGTAAATGAGCAGTCCAGGCCATCCATGGGAGGCTATCATGAAGCAGGAAGTCACTCGGGCTGTTGGGGACACAATGGTGCTTCCCTCTGTGAGCAATGCGCTGCACCAGCCCAGGAGGTACAGCACAAGCCAACAGCTAACCGCTGAGCAGGGAACCCAAGAGATGGACGTTCAAACACACCCAGATGCTCCATGGACGAGGGCCTGGAGATCTACTTAAAAAAGAACCCCACCACCCACCGAAAACCCTCTGGCACACAGCTCCAGTGTGACGCATGATGGGCTCACTAGGATTCCAAGTCGGAGCTATGAAGCCCTCCAGTGAAAAGGTGCCAGTTCGAACCCACTGCCATCAAGTCCATCCCAACTCAGCGCACCTCCATCAGAGTGTCGGAGGTTGCCCATCTTTACAGAGGCCGACAGTCACGTCTTTCTCTCAAAGAAGGGCTGGTGGGTTCAAACTGCTGACCTTTTTGGGTTAGCAGCCTAGCCCGTGATGTCGCCAGGGCTCCCCCTCCTATGAGACAAAGACCCGATCAAGTGCTCTCCTACAGCGGACAGCCCAGGAAGCGCATGGTGGTTCCACTCTGTCACACGGGCTTGCTGTGGGTTCCTGTTGACTCAGCAGCGCCTCCCAGTTACCCCTCAGCACTATGCCGCTGGCAGGCCACGGGCACATTTCCATCCCTCTTGACAGCCTCAAATCAGCCACATGAGATCGTCTTCCTCATGTGCGCTGGGTCAGAAAAACAAACTCAACAAGGAAAGAGATGAACGAGAAACTGGAACCTTGTGCCTAGCAAGTGAAGTCACTCTGAGCAACATGCAAGTCCAGCCCAGAGAGAGTGCAGGAACACAGTCTATGTTCAGGTTGTCTGCTCACGCTTTATGGCTGGACCACACGGCAACCTCTGAAGGATCTCACCATCAGTATTTCACCAGTGCTTGCCTGGCTTTTAACAATCTAAAGTAAAACAGTGGCAAAAGGCTCCTGTTTCACAGATTACAGGGTGGCAGATATACCTCAGCTTTCCTACCTTTACCTGGAGAGCAACACTGACCCATGCAATTCACTTATCCTAGGAGTTAAATCTTGTGTATTAAAAAAGCACACCTGTCAAAATGCATTCCATAGACGTGCCAAAATACATACTACACCACTAGTGTTCTGTACGGCAGTACCTGGATTATTAACAAGTTTCCGTCTCAAATCTGCCTTTAAGTTAAATTTGTACCTATGAGGGTAATTCAAAAAGTAATGCTACTAGGCTTTTACTGCAGACACCAGGATGGATCCCACACATGCTGACACATGTCTCTGTCGTCAGTGGATGGACACGGGCGGACAAGCTCTCTCTCTAATGTCCTTGTCTTAGTCTCAATAGGCCGAGTTAAAACATGAAAAAGTCCAATCAAAACCGCGTCTTCCTAACCTAAGGGACACTTCCTGGGAGTGAGGTCAGTCAGCTCAGAGGGTTACAACGATGGCTTGGAGATTCCAAAGGGGCCATCTTGACAGATTCTCTCCAGGGACACAGGATGATCATAGGAACTTTATGAAGCAATGTTAAGAATATGAAAAATTGCCGCTTTCCCCATCATAACCATTCAAGTGTAGCCAGGATTGCCCTGTGAGAATTTCGTTGGTAAGCCTTACCCCATTCAGACTTCTTTTTGCTACGCAAACATAAAGAACATTTCGAAGAAACGTGGGTCCGTTCTTCCCAGATGTGGGAACACAGAAGTCTTTACAGATGGTTACAGAGATAAAAACATCGCCTTCACTAGCATACAGACCAACATAGCTTCATGTTTGGGTTTTTGTTTAGTAAAGGATTTTATGGCTTTGATGATAGGGCTTATGCAATATGGGGCTTCAAAAAGTTTGTGGAAAAATTCCATTATCTTGTAAGTCCACCTTTTCTATGAACTTTTGAAGGTCTCTCCTACTCCCTCTGCCATTGAGTTGATGTGACTCATAGCAATAGGACAGGGCAGACCTGTCTCTATGAGTTTGTGAGACTATAACTCTTTACTGGAATGGAAAGCCCTGCCATGGACCCTCTGAGCAGTTGGTGGTTTCAAACTGCCCACCTTGTGGTTAGCAGCCCGACAAGTACCAACCCCCCACTCCCCCATATCGGAGGCTCCAGTTTCCACAGTTTCAGTTACCTGTGGTCAGTCATAGTCTGGAGATATTAAATGGGGGATTTCAGAGAGAAACCGTGTACAAGTGTTAAATGTACACTGGTTCTGGTTCTGAGGAGGGTGATGACTTCTCCTGTTGCCCCTCCCCTCCCTGACTGGGGCTCAGGACGTGGATCACATTGAGTGTCCGTGCCGTATGTCCACCCACTCCTTAGGCGCTCCCTTATCTGAGCTACTCTGTGTGTTCAAGTAAACTTCAATGTACTTATAATTTGTCTGCTTAAAAATTTTTTTATTGGGGGCTCATAGAACTCTTTTCACAATCCATACATACATCCATCCATTGTGTCAGCACATTTGTACATTTGTTGCCATCATCATTCTCAAAACATTTGATTTCTACATGAGCCCTGGGTATCAGCTCCTCATTTCCCCCCTCTCCCCCACCCTCCCTTACGAAGCCTTGATAATTTATAAATTGGTATTATTTTTTCATGTGTTATACTGTGTGATGTCTCCCTTCACCCATTTTCCTGTTGTCTATGCCCCAGGGAGGGGGTTATATGTAGATCATTGTGATCGGTTTCTCCTTTCTCCCCCACCTTCCCCTTACTCTCCTGGAATCTCTACTTTCATTATGGGTCCTGAGGGGTCTATCTGTCCTGGATTCCCTATGTTTCCAGCTCTGAGCTGTATCAGTATACACACACTGGTCTAGCCAGAGTTGTAAGGTAGAATTGGGATCATGATGGGGGCGGAGGGGGGGGGGAGAGGAAGCAGTAAAGAACTAGAGGAAAGTTGTAGATTTCATTGGTGCTATACTGTACCCTGACTGGCTGTCTCCTCCCCATGACCCTTCTGTAAAGGCACGCCCAGTCCCCTTCATTCACAATGATACGATTTTTTGTTTTTGATGCCTGTTACCTGATCCTATCGACGTCTCGTGATCACAAAGGCTGGTGTGTTGCTTCCATGGGGACTTTGTTTAGTTCTCATTGTTAATCTCTTTCTGTGCCTGATCCCTTAAACTTAATCACAGCTATATGTATATATGGGGAGCCCTGGTAGTGTAGTGGTGCATGTTGGGCTATGATCCACAAGGTTTTCAGATTGAAACCATCATGTGCTCCAAGGGAGAAAGATTGGGCTTCCTATTCCAGTGAAGAGTTATTCTCAGAAACCCACAGTTACAGTTCTACTCTGTCCTCTGGGGTTTCCACGAGTCACAATTGACTAGATGGCAGTGAGTTGTTGTTTTTATATGTAAGTATAGCGGGGAAAAAACCAGGACCTAAGGGGGCTTCAAAATGTTTGTTGGAAAACAGACTTTTGTAGCCTCCTTATATATTGAACTCAGCCTCAGGCATCCATTGGGGGCCTTGGCATGCATGAACCACAGTTAAGTGGGTATAGGGGACTCCTGTGCGGTATACCTTTCTATGTATGAAAACATAGAGATGTCTTCGTATATCTGGAAGTGTTTCTTTAACACACCACAATAATATTTGGATGCATGCCCCCAAATAGCACCCATGTTGTTAGGAACCATTGCATATACCTCAAAATTGTAATAAAATAGGCCTTGCAGGGTTGGTTAGGAACTACAGTTTATACGTGCTCTCAAAGGGGCCTGATAGCTGCCTGAACTTAAAGGAGCCCTGACCATCATGAGGGCCCATCCTCTCGGCAGGGATGTGTCGTGAGTGTGGATTCCGCAGCTGTGTTTTGTATCCCCAAGCCCGTTCACTCTGGGACTGTTGACTGGGGTCATGCCTCTGGTCAGAGTGTCGTCTAAACAACAGTTGAGTGAAGGGATAGATGTGGGCTTTCCCCCCTGCCATGAAGTCCAAGTGAATCATGCCAGTGGAGATTATTTATGACTTGGATTCAGTCCACTTAAGTAATTTCTTTACATCACGAGGGAGTAAGGCAGAAAAAGAACTCTGGGCTACAAACTGGCTCAAGAGCCCCAGTAAATAACGACCTGTCTGAGCTGCCGAGCTAAGCCCTCCTCCCTGGGAAATGGAAACCCCAGAATTTTCACACCGCAACTCTGAGGAGAGGAGAGAAGGGCACACTGTCTTCTCGCTTTCCATACCAGTTGAGAACACTGATGCCTTCCCACTTGGAGCCCAAAGGCTTGGAGCAGAGTGGGGGCTGGAGATACGAGCGAGTGGGAGGGGAATGAAGGATGGCAGGCAACTTGGCGGATTGTGAAATTCCTGCTGGAGAGGCCTCTCTGAGCCATGACACCAAGTGTCAGCTGATAGCAGGATTTGCAGTGTGTGCAGTCGTAAATTTGTTCCTGGGGCTGGTGTGGGTGTGTAGCCAATGTCAACTGCTAGTCACCTTAGTCTTCACTAAGGATCACTTGTACCAAAGTTAGTTTTACTCTTTAAGATAAACTCAAGCACGGGGTCTTCTGAATAGCTTTTTCTAGATACGTCAAATCTGTACATTCTCTATTCACATTTAAATAAATTTTCCTAAAGCAAACGACACCATGGGCCTTCCTGACTATGATGTCTCTTTCTCCTTCAGTCACTACAGCTACGGGACTAGTGACCAGGGAACTGGATCCCAAGAGTCTCCTGTTTGTATCTAAAGAGAAACTGATCCTAACTTTGACCCAGCGGTGTTGCAGCAGGGCATACCCATTGCTGAGGCAACACCCAAATTTTCTTCCCCACCGAGAGAGCCCTGGCATGGTGGCCTTCCCAACCAGACCATTACCTCCGAGTGTGGGTTCTTATCAGCTTTAGCTTATCTGGGGGTCTCCCTCTTTTTGCTGGGTGATAGGTTTATGTAGGCATGGGGACACAGTGTCATGATGGCTGGGTCACTAGAGGCTTGTGGGGTTTTGCTCACCCTTAAAGTATGATATGAGGCACAAAAGGTACCATACTGCCCCTGGGCAAGCCTGTGTGTGATATCTGCACTTGTGGCCACCATTTGCAAGCACGAGGGAAAATGTTTTATCAGGCCAAGTCAACCACTGAGCAGGCAGAGCAGGCTTGAGGAGACTCAGGGTTCCGGCGACACAATGAGTGAACGAACTAACCAAGCTTGGGAACTCACATCCCCATACTTCTTATCATAGTTGACAATATGCTCCTTATCATGGAAGGCATTTGACCTTGACAAGCAGCCTAACACCAGAGAAATGCCACCTTAGCACACTATAGAACTCAGGCCGGAACGCCTTCTCCTTTTCCCTTCCGGTGTCTTCCAACTGCACAAAGGAATTTGTGGGAGGTGCTTCTAATCTGACCACTGTTCCAGAAAAGTGACGGCAATGACTGCTTTACTCGGCTAGATTTTGATAAACCAACAAGGAAACAGTGGAGTGGGTGCTTCAATAGTGCCCATGCAATGATGACCAGCACCATCAGTCCGTCAGTCCACCATGGTTTGAAGGATATGAGAAGCTATGCCACCAGTATTTCAAACACCAACAGGGTCAACCACGGTGGACGGGTTTCAGCAGGGTGACGAGTTCTGAAAATGAGCCGGTGTAAACTCTGTGGGACACAGCAGAATGTCTCTGTGAAGACAGAGGTGAGGAACACCTGGCGCACTGAATCATCGAGACCACCTCAGGCACACCTCACCAAAGGGAAACACTTCTGGCCATCCATTTGGGATGAGTGTGATAAACGTTTGAGCAAACAGAGCAAACTCATCTGTAAATTGATCATTTTGATTGGCTCACTAATGATGTCTTAAATATCCAAATGGCCCTTGGCAGGAAAAAGATTCTCCATCTCGGGGTGAGGAGATACGCCTCCTGGGCTGGAGGATAGTCAGAGCACAGTGGCCGCGACACCGGACTCAAGCCGCCTACCGTTGTTGTCATTGTCGTAGGTTGCCACGAGTGATCTGGCTTGACTGCAGCCAACAGCAGTAAACAACAGCAAAGGATGGAAGGGACCCTGGCTCTGCCTCAGCTAAGCGCAGCCGTGTCTTGATCTACTCAATTACAAAGCTCGGGATGCTCTCTCAGGGCTTCTTAAACTGTTTCCCACGTGCAACCCCTTTTTGTCCGGGAAGCGTGTAACGCAGGCAACAGCTGCCAGAAACACGGAGAACTCATTATGCATTTGATTTTGAATTCATTTTTCATCGTTGACATTCAGAAACTATTTTTTGATGCAGATTTTTCACAATGCTCACAAGTGACATTGGGTCATTATCTGCAGTTTAAGAAGTTGGGTTCTACACCAGCCCAATCCAGGGTCTCATTAAAAGGTGTCCACAGAACAATGCCTGACGCATTCCTTGTTGCAGGAGACAGAGGAGAGCATGGAGTGACTGAGCAATGTGCTTAAGTGCCACACCTTATCACTGGCTCCCACGGGAGAGGTGTTTCTGATAAGCATGCCTGTGTTTGGCTTAGCCTAGGGCTGGCACCTTTTAAAAGCAAATTCCATTCAAGGCAGCATCTCCACCAGCCAGGTGACCTCCGTTCTTCAGCTTTAGGGTGGAGAGCGCAGTGGCAGGAGCTCTCACCACAGGCCTGGCGTGGAACCCTGAGTCTACCCTGTCCTGGGTGCTGGGCCTTTGGGCATTGAACCATTCTGCGGGTCAGTTTCCTCCTTTGCGAAATAGACATACACCCTCACCTCACTCACCCACAAGGTTAGGTTCCCAGGGCCAGGTGGCGGTGCCAAGATGAAGAGGATCACCACATCCCACACCTCAGGGCCACGCCACTGCCACTCAGGACCGTGGCCCAGCTGCAGGACTCCTGCTCCTCAGCTCAGGGTCTGTCGATATGCAAAAAGTCTAATCGATTTTTTAATATTCTTGTAAATGCCAAATGTCAGGTAATAACAGATTGTCAATAAATGAGGAGGTATAATTATAAGGACTTGTCTCTTTGTCATGTTAACTTTATAACAGATACTATAAATAGATAGCATTAACATGCAAACGCAGCCCTGGGGTGGTGCAGAGGGTTGGTTAACTTGCTTGGGTGTTCAGCTTTTAACTGGAGATAAGGGGTTCAAGTCCACAGAAGAATAGCCCGTGAAACTCTCTGAAGCATGGTTCTACTGATGTACAGGGTCAGGCTTAGCTGCAAAAGAAACATTTACTAAAGCAAAGGTGCGAAGGATGATCCCAGACCAGGGCAGTCACATCTTCCCAGGACAGAGAAACTGAACTCACTGCCACTGAGTGGATGCTAACTCATAGTGATCCTATTGAACTGCCTCTGTGAGTTTCCAAGACTGTAACTCTTTAAGGGAGTAGAAAGCCCTGTCTTTCTCCCTTAGAACAGCTGTTGGTGTTGAACTGCTGACCTGTGGATCCCAGCCCAGTGTGTAACTACTCTGCCAGTGATCTCTAAATCAAAGCAGCATAGTCCAACTCGGAGAGAGTGTTGTGAGGGGACAAGACATCTGTATTTCCCAGAACTTCCCTCCGCATCCTGTCTCTAAAATGCCCACTCATATATTCGGTTCTCGACTGAATTGAGATATTCTGGGTGGATGCAACAGATAAATTTTATGGGACTTGACCCCTGACATATAAGCTTTTTGATAAGGTATTTCTGGGATCATTACATTCTCTTAAGAGCGACCAGGCAGGAGTTTGCCATCCTAAACAATTCATTTTTGCAGGCAAATTTGTTTTGAATTACCTTGTGCATATAACACTTATTACCCTGTCATCTTAGAATCACATCACAGAGAGACTTAGTGAGGTGATGGCTCTGGTGCTCCAATCAGCCCACCGAGAAAGACAACCTTTATCCTCAGGATTTGCATCACATCTACATTACACAGAACGACGTGATAGCTGCAATTACCCATGGAATGCTCATCCTGTGGCGTTTTGGCCCGGTCAAATTAAATATCATTAACTCGCCCAATTGAGCAGATTGCTTTTAAAATAGTTTATGCAGCTCTAAAACCAAGTAAATGGAATGTTTTGGAACCAGAAATGCTGATTGCAAACTTTATCTTTATTATAAATTAAATGCTTAAGTTATTCACCTAAGACTCTGGCTTGTCCCCTGGGACTTAGGTGCAATTGTGGTGAGAATCCAATCACCGAGTCTCAAGGCAAACATCCGTGTTGCAAATATGACTTGACACGAAGGGACCCTGAAGAGGCCCTTTGGTGGAAGGTCTCCTGCAGCAAGACAGACAACTATGCTGAGGGGAAGAAAGGATTCCTCCCTTTAAGTCTGGTTGCTCTGAGTTGGAATGGACATTTGCTTCCTTCCTTTCTTCTTCTTCTCCCTCTCTCTCCTGCCCCCCCCCCCCTCTCTCTGAGGTACCTGTGGCTGTCTTTTCCCAAGGGCTCGAGAACTGTTACCAAGATTGTGGGTTTTCCAATTGGGGGTCTCTATCATCGACAACCCATCTGTCTGTTTTTCAGCCAATCATTCACTCATCCAGCAAGTGGTTACTGAGATTGATCAAACCCATTCCCCTCTTGGTTGATGAGATGCCCCTGCCCCTTGGGGGTTCTTCCAGGCCGCAGCCTATGAGAAGCTCTTAAAAAAGGGCCAGGGGTATACATTCTGCCCAGCATTGGCATCAAGGCATCTTGCTCAAGATTTGATTTGGATCAGGTGAGCCGATTCCTGTGAGACTCTAGATGCTAGAACGCTAACTGGGCTATTTGCCCGAGACAGACCTGAGTCTCACTCTCTACCAAGAAATGAGGCAGTGGCGGCTTGTGGGAGGATTCTTATGCAGGAGACCCCGATTCCATTCCTGGACAGTGTACCTCACCTCATGTCGCTACCCGGCTCTCAGCGACTTTCATGATGTTGAGGCACCTGAGATGGTGAGAAGATGGGGGCACTTTGTCTCATGTACTTTGGGCATGTTATCAGGAGGGATCAGCCCCTGAACATGGACATCATGCTTAGTAAAGTGGAGGGTCAGGGAAAAAGAGGAAGGCCCTTCAGTGAAATCACTTGTGACAATGGCTCAAACATGAGGATTGAGAGGATGGGGCAGCACCAGGCAGTGTTCTGCTCTGAAGGATCAACAATGGCACCTCACCCCACAACAGTGTTCAACGGGTTCCACAAGTACTTCCAAACAAAGATAGACAAAAGAAAAGAGCCTACCAAGGTACTCCTGAAAGTCAGCTATGAAAATCCTGTGGGTCACAAGAGCATGGCCCCACTGAACATGGCTCACTATGAACGGGGGGCCGACACCACAGCTGATGGCTAACCCATCCCCAAGAATCTCACTAGTAAAGGTATTTCTGCACAACATCACCTTTCAAGAAAACAGCAGTCCAGACAGCTTTTGGAGTGGCTGCAACCTAATGGTAAGCTGTTCAGGCCACTTTCAAACGTAATGCCGGAGAAAGGCGCACCGTGCTCTTGCTGAGTGCGAGAATATGCATCGATGGAAATACATTTGATTGCTGAAGATCAGTGTACCCCCAATCACCTCCATGTCTATTACATATGCAAACGGCCGCAGCATGAAGTTCTAATGTAATTTTAAATACAGCCTACTATAAATTATGCCCCTGGCTAAAATCCAGCTTTTATAGGGTTCATTTAATTAAATACAGGGACAGTGATTTCATTCTGTAAAATATCACACCTATGTTTTCAAACTAATTAAAACTTAGATTTCACTGGAAGCAACACACAATCATAAACCACATACTTAAAAGTAAAAGGCTAGAGCCCTGATTTAGGTTGGATTAAAAATATATATTTTTTTCTTTCAATAAATTCTTGTCTGTCTTAATTTATTTCAAATTTATAGTCTGCCCCAGGGCTTCACAAAGGGAAGGCCATTTATCTGAAATATAAGAATTATGGCAGCTTAGCAGGAGGAATTCTGGTTACACCAGTGAGTGCCTGTGGGAGGTGTCTAGCTGGAGAAGCACGGCTGCAGATGGGCAATAGTTCTCCGTGCCTGTGTGATGACAATCACATCTTTGATGGGTGCGTTTGGTTTCTACCAGGGCTCTCAGGAGAGGGTCTGTTCTACAGGTGACCCGCCTCCCAATACAAAGGAAAGAGGGAAAGAGGTAAGAAATATCAAGTTTGGAGCTTTCACCGAAAACCAGGAAATTCAAACTAGGCCTCTTTCTGTTTAGGAAGGCAGACACACACGGGCAAGCACCCTTCTTGGAGAGCGTCCATGCGGTGAATCCGGTGCTCAGGCAGCCAGGTGAGGGGGTGGGTGGGCTTGAGGCTGTGTGGACCGGCCGGCTGGGCTCTGGATGCATGGAGCGGCTCAGCTTCCTCACTGCTACACCAGGAGGGATAGGAAGAGGTATCTTCCCTGCGTCCAGGTTGTAGAGTCTGAGAACCCAGACGCCAGCTCCCTGTATTATCTCAAGAGGCTGGGAGATGTGACGTAGCATGCTGAGTCTCTGAAACTTAAAGAATAGCAAAGCCAATGTGTAGTCAGGGCCTAGTTGATGCCCTGCTCTGAGAACTTTTTGCTTACACTGCCCCTTTTAATTATGACAAGAAGCAGGCACTGCCATTATCACTGTTCTACCAAAGGAAACCAGGGCAGGGAGAGCAGGCGCACACCGGCAGTCGGTGCCTCCGAAGAGCCGCTGCTGGGGTTTGGTCACCTTGGATCGGGAGCCAGCGGCTTCGTGCAGAATAGAGAAGACATCATGCATCTTTTTTCTATTCCAGTTTTACACTGCACGTAACCACTCATCTTGGCATTCTCGCTTACTGGTAAAAGGCCACAAATGGAAGGCAGGCAGTCATGGCTAGGTTTTGATAAAACCTTATAAACATCAGTTTATGATGGCACGAGGGCTGGTGGAATTACATCTCTATCCTCTCATGACCAGAGAAAAGGACATCATTTCTCACCCAGAATTCAAAATAAAGAGTCATGTAAGTTTCAAAATTAAAAGCAGATCATTCTGGTGCTACACGAAGATGCCCAAACCAGCAAAAGTCCTCCATCTGATGAAGACGCTTGGCGGAGGTTGAACGCTTCGTGTCTGGGGTCCGTATCAGCCGTCATCCTGAGTAAATGGCTAACTTCTTAGTGCCTCAGTTTTCTTATTTGTAAAATGGACAGCAGCAGGCCTTAAGTCAGAGTTGTTAGAATTAGGTTATCTGTGGAAAGTACTTAGGGTCAGCACATTGTGAGTGTTCAGTGATTATTAGTAAGTTCTTATCATCATTGGTTCTAAGAATTACTGGGGACCCACTTACGGCTCAACTATGCCTCATGAAAAGGGTTCTGGGAGGAGAGACTCAAAACAAAACAAAAAACGCACTGCCACGGAGTCAATTCCCACTCAGCGTGACCTTAGGGCACAGGGTTACTGTCCTCTGTGGGGTTCCCAAACTGCCTCTGTGAGGTTCCCAAACTAACTCTTTTTTTCCTCCATGATTTTATTGGGGGCTCTTGTAGCTCTGATAACATTCCATACATCAAATGTATCAAGCAGATTTGTACATGTTGCCATCATCATTTCCAAGCCATTTTCTGCTTGAGCCCTTGATATCAGCTCTTCTTTGCCCCCTTCGCTCCTCCATTCTCCCACCCTCCTGTAACCTTGATCAATTATATATTGTTATTTTGTATCTTACACTGTCCTTTACTGTCTTCCCTTCACCCACATTTCCGTTATTGGTCCACTTTGGCGGGGGAGGGGGAGCTATTTATCCAATCTTTGATGGGTTTCCTTTTTCTCACCCCTCTCCCTTCCTGACCATCTCCTAGCCTCATGATATAACTACTCCCATTACTGTGCCAGAGGGGCTTATCTTTCCCGAATTCCATGTGTTGAGAGCTCTTATCTGTACCAATGTGTGTTCGGTCTAGACAGAGCTGTAAGTTAGAACTGGATCATGGTATGGGGGGGTGGTGGGTGTGGGAGGAAGTGTTCAGGAACTAGAGGAATGCTGTGTGATTCGTCAGTGCTATCTACACCTTGGTTGAATCATCCCTTCCTTACACCACCTCTGTGGGGGATATCCTATTATCAACAGATGGGCTTTGGGTCTCCAACCCCGCTTTTTTGCATGGATAGAATTTTGTTGTTGTTGATCTTTTGATCTCTGTTGCCTGATCCTGTCAAAACTCTGTTGTGCTTCTTCCACGTGGGTTTATTTGTTTCCCTGCTAGATCCAAACTAAGTCTTTATGGAGGTAGAAAACCCCATCTGTATCTTGTGGAACAGCTGGTGTCTGTGAACTGCTGACCTTGTGGTTAGCAGACCAACGCATCTAAATCCCTACTCTGACAGTTACCAGACGTGCAACTTACTTTATATAAAATATCCCATCCCTTTGTGCCTCCATATCTTCCCTTGAAAATGGGAAGCGTTAAAGTGACCGCCTTATAAGGTTTTTGTGACAGTTAAGTAATGTTATTAAGTCAGGCACGTAGTTCTGTTCCCAAAGGTCAGCCATTGTGTTATCTGTATAAACTTGGATAAACCTCTTAAGGTCTCCCTGTGCCTCATCTATAAATTCACCTATAACTCTCCCATAGATATCTTCTTGGGAAAATACCTGTCCTGATTTTGGCTTCTAAAAGTGCCAGATGTCAAGCTTTCGTAAAAGGTCTATCCTAAATAATTCACATCAGAAAACCTATAGAAAGTTACACCCCCTCCCTATCAAAGAGGCCGATTCTCCATCCTGGTATCCACGCACTGGGTGCTTGCTTTGTGCCAGGGAAAATGTGTGACATACATACTTTCATGCGCTCTTTGCCGCCAGCAGGAGTGTAAGGCTGGCGGTGCCGTCGTCGTGTTCCACAGTGGTTGACATGAACACCCTAACAGCTGAGCCCTTTCCTCCACCGCAGGCACTGTGTGGGGAGGAGAGATGGGACTTGAACTAGGCCTGCCCAAGTTCCAAGTGTGCACTATAACCCTTGGGTCACATGCTGGGAGCACGTGGGAACATCAGTGTGCACAGAGGATGAAGGCTGGGGAGGGCCACCGCATGAAGACTGCGCAGTCTGAGCCGACAGGAGTGCTCGTGCAGAAAGAACAAAGGTTCTCATCCATGTGTGGTCGTGGTGGAAGTGAAGCCAGCTCTACTTGGTGGAAACCATGCGCCTCAGCCTAGTGACCTGTCCCAGGGACTCACATGAGCCCCGTGCACCCCGCGGAGGAGAAAGTCGGCTGGAGTATTTACCAACTGGCCCACCTCGACTTTATACTGCACCGCAGAGAACTAACCCCAGAAGGCGATACTGTCTTCTCTCTTCTTCTTCCTGCTCTTTCAGCAGACTCGTCTTACCTGGGCGCTTTATGAAGCCCTGCCTATAGACCACCACCGAAGAGCATCTGAGGAGGGCAAAAGGAATGTCAGTCTTCTCTTAGCCCTTTCATGACCTGTGGGACACATATTTCCCACCAACATTTCATCCTTTCAAGGTTCATGGAAAGCTATCACCCAGTTTTAGTGTCTGCTGGTGCCCCACAGAGACTTATACAATTGGGTGAATCTGAAGAAATGGGTCCCATCTCATCAATGCTATAAGAGTGTCCACTTGGGACCTGTGTGTCCTACACAGTTACATGAAAAAGAAAACTTTCCCCTCAATTTTAGCATCCTTTCTGTCACTGAAAATACACAGCTGTGAGCAATGCCTGGCAGTCGTGTGGACTGGAAAGTCATCCATGCAGCCTCTGCGCCCTCAGAGGAGCTGGGCCAAGAAAAGCAGCCGTCCTGACTTCTCTTGGACTCAACATTGTATAGTTTTATTTGCCCCCCAACAACGTCATGCAGTTCCTTATCTTTAAATAACGCTAAGGTCAGGTAGCAAACCAAAAAATGCCAAGAAACATCAGCGCTAAGGTGGACCTATTTAAGTAGAGTTTCCTTGAAATAGTAGAATTTGTTTTTTGGCTTATCCTGGCTACTGTTGGGAATACAGTGCTGAGAAGAATCGAAATTGAGGAGTGCCTCCACATTTTCAGAAAATCCCCATAATTTTCAGTCTGGGCAAAGACTGTAACTCGTTATGGGAGTAGAAAGCCCCATCTTTCTCCCTTAGAGAGGCTGACCTTGCTGCTAACAGCTCAAAGCATAATCACTCCGGGGACTCCGGGGAAAGAGATAGAGGCTAATACTTCCACACTGAGGGAAGGAAAATGAGTCCTGGTGGCACAGGGCTTAAGCAATTTGTTGCTAACTGAAAGGCTGGTGGTTTAAATACACCAGCCCCTCTTTAGGAGAAGGATGTGACCGTGGTTCCCCAAAATATTCCAAGCTTGGAAACTCTACAGGGAAGTTCTAATCTTTCCTAGAGGGTCACGATGAGTTGGAATCAACTCAAGAGCAAACGGCAGGAGGGAAAGAGAGAGAACCTGGAAGGGTCTGAGGGACACGTGTAGGCCAGAAAGGGCTCCTCGGAGGCAGAGAATGTTGAGCAGGGTTTACGTGGGGAGAAAGAAAGGAAAGAGTACCCCAGGCTGAAAGGAAGGAACGAGTACCCCATGTGATGAGGTCCTGTGGCAGGTGGAGACTAGGTACTCATGCTCACAGGCTGCAATGGGTGTCATGGCAACAGTTTTGTGATGAGACTGGTACGAGATGACCACAGAGAGGATTGCATTTGACATGGCCGAGGTTGAACAGGGAGACACTTGGAAATGCGGCATTCCGACCTGTGCCTCTCATCCCTGCTCTCCTCACCACTGCTTGATGCCCTTCCAATTAGCACATTCTCTCAGTCGCATACAAAAGTAAGGACTTTGATGAAAGTCTGTATTTTTCATTGCAACTTAGTGCTAAACTTGCCGAGGAAATTAAGGTTAGAGGAGAAAATCTTATTTTTTCCTCTTTTGTCGTGTTATGAGACATATTTCTAAATGTTAATAACATTTCTAAAGAAACAAACAAACCCAAACAGTCCATCCTACCAGCTCATATTTCATCTTTAATAGGAATGTTTCTATTTAAAAATACGTAACTATACTAATTATTATGCAATCAATGGCAAATCTAGATGTACCTGATTGAATTGTTGAAAAATCCAGAGTTTGTTGAGACACTTCCTTGCAACCAGAGGCCAGGGACCACTTTGTATCAACAAGATGGATAGATTACCTCTAAATCATATCACTGAAGTACACGATTACCTGATGTCCACGGGCCTGGAGCCCCGAGGAGGCAGGTGCCTAAGCAGGTGACTGGTCATTGAAAGGTCAGCAGTTTGAGCCCACCCAGGGGCTCCACAGGGATAAAAAACCAAACCCAAACCAGATCCATTGTCCGCAAGTGGATGATGACTCCGGGTGGCCCCCAGGAAAGAATACAACAGTGTGGAATCCCCGTGGGATTTCCAAAGCTGCAGTCTTCATGGAAGCAGACCGCCGGCAGTTGGCGGGCTTAAACTGCCTACTTTTCTGTGAGTTGGCCACCGAGTGCTTAGCTCCTGTGCCCCCAGAACCCCTTTTTTACACAGGTGATGGCTTAGAAAACCCTCTGGAAGAGCTCTGCCCTGTCACATGGGGGCACGAGCAGTTTGGCATGACCTGATGACACCACGACAGCAGATGGCCATGGTGAAGAACAGCTGTGGAGAGTCCTGGAATCCTTGCTTCCAGGGAAGAACCGATGCATGTGAGAGGGAGACTGACACCAGAGATGTCCATGGTAGGAGAAACCGAGGCCGGATTGATTTAGAGCCCTTAGGAAGCAAACATAAACGCGGGTCTGTACTGCTTGCTCTAAGATTTATCAAAGGGATCTATAAAGGACACATCAAAGAATAAGGATGACATCCTAGGCTATTTATCACCCAGAAAATCAGAAATAAGATGACTTGTCCTCTCAACTTTGCAGGCACAGACGTGCTTTAACATATGACTATATTATCATAATCGATCTTTTCTTTTTGTGATTAAATTCTGGGGAATAAGAATGGCAGAGTAATTAGACATTTCAGATGCAAAGAGCCCCTGTATTTAAGCAGCTCTCCATATGTTTACTGAACTAAACAAAATATAAGATTAAGGATGTTTGTGGGGAAACATGCATCCATTGGTAACAGTATGAGATTCATGCATATGTAAGGCATTATCTTCTTGGTTCCTAGGGTTTCTCTCTCCTAGGAACTCTTGTCACACTAACCCTTTCTGAGCTGTAGTTTCCTCATCTCTAGGTTGGGGGTTGCTCTAGATTAGCAGTTCTCAACCTGTGGGTGGTGACCCCTTTGGGGGTCAAATGACCCTTTCACAGGGGTCACCCGATTCATAACAGTAGCAACATTACATTTATGAAATAGCAACAAAAATAATTTTATGGGTGGGGATCACCACAACATGAAGAACTGTATTAAGGGTCATGGAATTAGGAAGGTTGAGAACCACTGCTCTAGATTATTATTATGATGTTTTTAAATGGAGGATGGATCCATGTGCCTCAGGCTCTCCATTAGGATTGCAGACTACTGGATACCCTAGAGTCTTGGGAGACACAATTCTCTAGTGTCCAGTCCCAACAATCCTGCAGGCACCAGGCTCCACAGTCCTTTCATACTCTGGCTCGGTCCCTTCAATGGCCTGTGTTTACTGGATGCACCGTTGAAACTATCGCCTTCATTGTCTTGTTTTCTGTTAGGCTTTCATGCACAGCAGAATGCTCTTAGAAGAGAAGATGATGAGCCTTCATCTTGCTCACACAGGACATGGCATCAGGAAAGACCGATTGATAGAAAAGGAGGGTCAGTAGAGGTCAGCACAAATGAAAGAAGTCCTACCGAGAAGGACACAACAGCCACAAAAATGGACTCCACTGAGTCAAGATGACATGGCACAGGACCAGGTTTCATTCTGTTACACATATACAGGCCGTGATAGTTAGGTTCTGTGCCACCTTGACTCACGTAGGATTATTAGTGCTTTGGCAGGTGAGGCCTAGGAACCCCCCACGATGTGCCCTTAAACATTGCAATCAAAGCCATAATGGGATCTACTGTGAGCAATCAAGTAGTTTAAAGATTAGCATGGCAAGGAAGCTTCCTCAGAGGTGAGGCCTACTTCCTATCTAAGTAGCTGGGAGAAAGCTGGCTTGCTTTAATTGGGTCTAAATCCTGCAACTGATAACTTTGGTTCTTTGGACTTGAGCTATCAGCTGCCTGCCATCTGACCTACTGACTTTGAATTTGTCTGCCCATGGTGTTCCTTCTGATCTTCGGGTTATCAGCTCCCAAACTATGCAAATTAGGTGAAGTATGCTGACCCATGGACCTGGAACCCACCTGGATTTGCCTGCTTCCACAGCCATTTTTTTAAAATATAAATCTATCTATCTATCTATCTCTCTATCTATCTATCTACACACACACACACACACACACAAACGAATGCCACTGATTTTTGCTTCTGTGGAGAACCCAAACTAGGACACAGTCACAGTAAGTTCTCATTGGTTAAACAGCTACTAGCAACAACATCACACCAGGAAAGAGGGGTCCTTCGAATGCCACTTTGTTTAGATGGCCCAAGTTACCTCGAGTATGCCAGTACAGGAGTAAGACACTGGAGTAACAACCTCTAGGAGTCTGGCCCCTGGCAGGATTTGGAACTCTGTCCTCTGCTGTCAAGCTGTTAAAGACGGGTTAGTCATAAACCCAAAGGGCTATATTGGTGAGAGGAAGGAGAATAAAGCGACAGTGGGGTTAGTGCATGGACTCAGTTCCTCAGCCAGAGAAAAACCTGCAGCATTTTCTAAGATGATTTATTAGACATGGGTAGAAATTGCTAGAAACCTACCAGGAGCAAATCATCTGGGAAGGAGTTAATGAACCAAGCGAAACACTTGATAGTGCAATTAGACTATGAGGAAATGTAAGGGTTTTCCAGAGAGAGAGGGAGGAGTGTGTGTACATGATTTTGATTATATCAAACTTAACGCCAAAAAAAATGTAACAAATATTTTAAAGAGTGAAGTTACCAGAGGGGAGAGGGAGATGACTGGGCTGACATTTATGGTCCGGATGCTTCTGTCAAGTTAACAAGTATGCCCAGCTGGGTGGAAACTCACTTTCAGTGATGTTTCAGTAAAATGGTGCGTGGGGCTGAGAGAAAGAAATGGGATTGCTGGTGGCAAAAATATGGCTCCTCATCACAGAGGGAAGCCATGGGAAAACGTACTGTTTTTCTTCAGTTGCTTCAGGCAAGCAAGCATACCCTTTTTATCTCCTGCTTTTGTTTGGGCCAGGGATTTTTCCTTTAAATCTGTTCTTAGTTGAATTTGAAACTAAAGAGTATGAAGCCCTCTCTGCTCGTCTTTGCCGCAGTTCATCAGACCTCATGCATGAGCCAACTGAAAGCCTATTTCCCCCCCAGTGGTAATATCCATCGAAGAGGCCCTATTGGCATGGTAGTTAACGAAAAGTCTGGCATTCATAAAGATTTACAGCCTTGGAAATCCGTGAGGTAGAGGCCTAACGTGTCCTGTAGGACCAACTCAACGGTGGAAGGAATTATAGAGGGGGCTTTGAAAAGTTTGTGGAAAAATGGAATGAAAAGATAATGGAATTTCCCACAAACTTTTTGAAGCCCTCTGGTATTTAAAAATGTGTGCAGGGTGAATAGCACTCAATGCAGGTTATTTATCACATTGTTAGGAATAACAAACTAAACCATTGGAAGACATGAAGCTTGGGACTCCACTGCTAATTAGAGGATAATACTATTTTAGAATGGTGCTTTCTTCCTTCTGGACATTTGTTCACTGTGCTTGGATACGGGATGGAGTCGGTTCTGAAATTTCATGGCCAATTGAGAAAAAGATGAATCTCCTCTTTTGGGTTAATTCCTCCTTGGCGACTGCTTCCCCTTTACCCATTTGGGGAAGAATGTTCTTTCTCCCAGGTTCCAATCCATAGAACTCAAATAGGGCTTTAATTGGATAGGGGCGAGATAGACATAGTAAACAACTCACACTTTAAATCCTGGACAGTTTCCAGATACACAGTCCTAGTCGGCAAATCTTAGTGTGAGCAGGTTGCCAGTGTGAGAAATGAGATGATCCCAGAGGGATGCCTTGTATGACATCCCTCTGAAAAAGCACACATTAATAAACACAGTAAAATACACTACATAGCAACCAGGGCTATAAAATGTACGTAGTATCTTCATTGTAAGTCATTCAGGCTAGTGATTTCTTGACTAGGTAAGAAGGAACACAATCCTGGCTGTCTAGCGCCATTGTAGTGCTGCAGGGGTGGATGTGTATATAATTTTTTTTCTTTTTTCCTCTTCTGTAGTGAGTTGAAATACTGTCCCGAATTTATCTCTAGCTTTTTCAGATTTTCCAAATATAAAACAGCTGCTTGATGAAACAAAATTGGTGCGTTGGTTCCAAACTCATTCTTTAGCATTTCCTTTGATTAACATACATGTCAGTTCTACCATGACATGCCACCAGTGGCACTTTTGCATAGGGGGGAGTAATTAATTGCCACGTATGGCAGAAGAGGGCTGTGGCGGCAGGACAGTAAACTGCTAACACACATCGCAGATGTCTGACAGATTAGCTCTGTTTTCATTGGTTTAACACCATGAATCGTTAGTGTTTGGTTCATGCATTGCTTGTTCACAGGAAAGGACACACTTTTGCCTAAGACTTCTCTTTATATAAAACATGCAAACTCTTAAGAAACGTGTTTCTAACAACACCAGTTCAGAAGAGTGTCGTCTCACAGATGCCTTCTCATGCAACACACGTTATGGCTTGAGAAAATTCTCTTAGAGAAGAAGAACGTTTTATTTTAACAACATCAGAAAAATGAAGCAACTTTTTACTTCTTACAGCTTTTTATAGCCAGCCCCATTGCTGTTTCTTTTATTGTGGCAAACATAGATCTAACAGCAAGTTTCAGAAGTGTAATTCTCTTCATGTTGTGCAACCATGACCAGTATAGTTTTCCAAACAATTCTCTCCACCCAGCACTTTCTCACTGAACTCCTTTCAGAATCTTGGGGCTGAGTTTTTCAGTTCAACTTAATTGCTTTTGGGCAGCCTGTAAATATGGTTGTTGTATGAAATATTAAATAACATAGCACATTTTTAAAAGATAGAATGGTAAAGAGAACACAGCAAATGCCAAAAACTTCTATCCCCAACTGGAGAAAATGACCACCACATCCCCTGCCTGGCTGAGTGTCAGACATGCCCAGAGGACCAGAGCGCCAAGGGCCGCAGCAATACTGGGAGGGCCTGCGTAGTTACAGTGGGACCTGACAGAGACTCTACGGAGTTCTGGTGGCACGGAGGGTGAAGCACGGGGATGCTAATGGCAAGCTTAGCTGTTGTCATCCACCAGCCACTTTGCCGGCAGAAGGCCAGGCTGCTTGAGAGCGCCAGCAAAGATCGATATTGCCTCAGAAACCCGGTGGAGCAGTTTCGCTCTCTCCTAGAGACTTGTTAAGCCTGGGAATAGACTTGAGGACTATTTCCTTGCTGATTCTTATTAAAATCAACCCCCCAGGGGCAGGGATAGTCGAGCTGACAGCCGGAATGGCACAGCCAGACCAGAGACGGCTCCAGCCCAGAAACTGATCATGATCGCGCCAGCGTCCTGATGGGGAAAGAGTGAGCACTCGGAGACTGGGGTTAACAGTGAGGCTGGATTCAACCTTATACCACGTGCCAAACCTTCACTCCCAAAGGCAACATTTATAGACTCTTTCTAGGAAAATGTAGGAGAGTAGCTTTATGGCTTCAAGGTGGAGAACACGCTTCACTAAGGAAGACCCTTTTCCAGGAGTTGGCTGACCTCAGAACCACCCCCACAGCCCTCAGAAGAGGTTTGGACCCAGGCATCTCCTGTCTTCACGCCGCCCAGGGGTGGGCTCAAACCACTGCCTTGCAGCGTTGAAGCCTCTGTGACACTTGAGGGCTCACTTCACACCGAAACCAAACTCAATGCATCAAGTCAATGCCAATGCACGGCAGCCCTGCAAGGCAGAGTGTGACTGCCCGTGTGAATTTCTGAGACTGCAACTCCATATCATAGGAGAAAACCCTGCTTCCCAAAGAGCCGCTGGTAGTTTTGAACTGCTGACCTTACGTTACAAGCTCGGTTCATAACCACTATGCCACCATAGCTCCTTTCATTTTCCACAGTGGTTCTCAGACATGAACATACCACATGCCTCATTATATTGCACCTTGTAGATATTGTGTTCTATAAATCCCACATTTGTGGCAACACGACTTCATGCATTTCTCTTGGGGCCATTTTTCCAAAAGCATGTGGTCACCTTTGTGTCTCTGTGTCATCTGGGGGGTAACTCTTGCAGTTCCAAACGTCTTCCTAATGCTGTGGCACGCTTACCAGACTTCCCACACCACACCATCCAATCGCTGCCGACTCATCATGCTCCTGTCAAGGGTTCCCGAGGCTAAAACTCTTTATGGGAAGAGAGAGCCACATAACTTTTATATGCACTGGGAAACCCCAAGTCCGAGCGACTCACGTTCTTACAGTGGTCCGGAGCCGCGCTCAGAGCAGCTTCGTGGTTTGCCTGTGCATCAGACGTGCCTGGAGGGCTAGTTAACCCGCAGCCTGCTGGGCCCACCCTGCAGAGTCGGACTGAGAGGGGGCTGAGACTATTTCTGACAAGTTCCAGCTGTTGCTATTGCAGTGGGACTTGCCCTAGACACACACTGAACCGAGGAAGAAACTGGAGCCTCTTCCGCATTTGGAAAAGCTCTCCCGGTCTCTGTTGTTATGTCATTATGCTTGCTATCGCAGAGATGCCACCGCACAGGCTCTGCTCAACAGAAAGGTAGTTTGGGAGGGAGACGTGCAGATTCAGAGCCCTGGCTGTCGGGGATGGCGGGGCTCCGAGTTTGTTTCCTTGTTCCGTGGAGCTCTTCCTGTGGTTGGGCATCGATTCCTACACCCCCACCCCATCAGGTTACTTAATTGGCTCCTTCATCTTTTCAAAACACACACACACATACACACACACACACGCACGCACACACACACGCATACCCAGTGAATTCTGCCTCATAATTATAACAGAGACAGCCCATTCCCCAGTTGGATTGTAAGCCTAGGCACAGAGGTTAGGGTTGGCCCCACATATTCTATGGGGCATAACTCAATCCATCACAGTCAAGGGGATTCTGACTCATGGTGCGTGTGGTAAGTTATATCATCTCCTATGAAGTTGAGGGTATTAAGAGTGAAGGGGTGGAGGTTAGTCTATCAATCAAGTTGCAACTCGATGACTTCATTTTGAGGGCGACAGAGATAACTAGCTCACTGGGCCCACTCTCTCTGCCTTCCCTTTCCTGCTGTTGAGCCACTCAGAGAGGTGGAGGAGCCATGAGGAGACCTGCATCAGTGTTGAGGTTATTCCACCACCAATGGAACCACTGGCCTTCCAGCCACCGGCCTGCGATCTTCCTGCATTCGGTGTCATTGCATGTGCTGCATGAGTCTGCAAGGCATTTATGGACTGGTATCGGACTTACAGGCTAATACCAGATTTATGGACTTGGATCGAAACTGGGCTAGGATGTTTCCTCAATCTACAGTGGCTCTTTGATAGAAAGCTCTCTCTTACACACATATGAGTGTCTCTGGATGTACTTCCGCAGGCAGCCCAGCCTAGCACAGTGCCTCCTGTGGTAGAGTAGAACTCCACCCTGGGCCCTCCACAACTGAACATGCATGCCAACAACTTTCTCCCGCTTCTGCCTTTCTGCTCAGCTCTATCACAAGCGAGAGGGGAGATGAATTACAGCAGATAAAAAAAAAATCTATCCCAGTAGGCTAGGTGAGGGCCAGTGGGATGGGAAAGGGGCCTCTCCCCCCTGAGTGAGTTCACCAACTCTGTGAACCCTTGGGGGACGAAGAGGCCAACAGGCCATTTTAAGCAGGACAGATGCATGCAGCATTGGCTAGCAGAGCCTGAGCTGAGGGGTTGTGTGACCTGATGGCACATCATCACTCTGGTGGCCCTTGCCAGGTCCACACAGGCAGTGTCCCCAGACACGTGGCTTCTGTGGAATCCTCCCCTGGCCAGAGTGCAGGGCGGCTGTTCGGCTCTGGTGTGCCTTTAGCAGAGCTGCTGAGGGCACTCTTTTGCCCCTGCTTTAACCACCATCTCTCGCTGCATTATCAGGACCACAGCAGCTCTCACGTATCAAAGCTGGCATTCCATGCTCTGTGCATTTGCTGCCTTCTGTTGCAGAGAGCATGAGGTGGGGGCCAGAAAGAGAGGGGCTATTCTCTCCCAGGGGAGTCTCTGCCACCTGCTCTGTGGCCATAGGCAGCTGTGTCCTGGGAAGCTATTAGAAACCTGGAACTCAGACCCACTGTCATTACTAAAAGCCTTCCCAGATTCAAGTGGGATGCACTGAATACACACCTCATTCACAAGTCAATTTGGAAAACATGATGCCAGTGGCCAGGAGCTGTGGCACATCACTGCCTCCCCGGGCTCACACGGATCTCCCTGGCTGGGGGGGCAGTGGCGACTGGAGACAAGTACAGTAACAACCCGCAAGAGGCTGCATTTTAAACTCTGTGGTCTGTGCAAGGAGGGAACTTAACTGTAGAGAGGCTAACAGGGTGGGTGGAGAAGTCTTTGAGTGAGATACCATCTCAAGGGAGAGGGAAGTTTAAGCTGAGTTCTCACGACTCAGGCAAGACAGTCCCATGCAAGTACAAGGAAGCGCCGGTCGGACAGTTGGTTACGAGCGGAAAGGACGAAGGTGATTCTGTATGGGCGGGGGATGGTGGGTGGCCTGAGGCTGATGTGAGAAGGCCAGAAGAGCTGGGTTGGTGGGAGGTCTCCATGGAGTCTGATTCTTGGTGAGCCCTGTGGCCGAGTAGAACTGTGCTCCAACCAGGTGCAAAGCCTGGGGTCTGGTAACAAGCCTCAGTCCTCAGGGATTACCAGGGAAACTCCTTCATGGCCTCGGAACCTGGTCATTGCTCCCATAAAGGTTTCCAACCTTGGAAAGCCGGTAGACCAATGGTTCTCAACCTTCCTAATGCCGCGGCCCTTTCATACAGTTCCTCATGTTGTGGTGACCCCCCAACCATAACATTATTTTCCTTGCTACTTCATCACTGTCATTTTGCTACTGTGATGAATCGGGTGACCCCTGTGAAATGGTCATTTGACCCCTACAGGGGTCGTGATCCACAGGTTGAGAACCGCTGCTGTATTGCGGTTGAGATGAGTTGGAATGGAGTGGATGGCAGTGGGGTTGGGTCACATGTCTATTCAGGAGCCCTGGTGGCACAGTGGGTTAAGTATTGGGCTGCTCATCAAAAGGCTGGCAGTTCAAATCCAATAGCTTCTGGGACACTGTGGAGCAGAATTACTCTGTCTGAGAGGGTGGCTTAGAGTCAGCATGGACTCAGTGGCAGTGGGTTTTGGCCTTTGAACATGTTCACTGAGAGCAGACAGGCAGAGGTGCAGGGGAGGTGAGCTCACCTTGGCCGACCTTGACCGCTCTTTTCATTTCTTAAGCAACAGGAGAGTGCTTTATGGCCCTTTGCTATTGAAAGCAACCCCTTCCACTAGTTATAGGCAGGTCACCCCAAGAGGACACCTGGCCTCCCAGACCCTGGCAGGCTCACAGTAATAAAAGACCCTGGGTTCCTCCAGGAGGGTGGAGGTGGAAATTCTGTGCTCTCCCACAAACTCACTGCCATTGAGTCGTTGTCGACTCATAGCAACCTTACAGGACAGGGTAGACCTACCCTTCTGAGTTTCCCAGACTGTAACTCTTCACCGGAGTAGTGAGCCTTGGCTTTCTCCAGCAGAGTAGCTGGTGCTTGAACCACTGACCTTGTGGTTCGCAGCCCAAGGCATAACCACTATGTCACCAGGGTGCCTATGCTAGTTTAGCATATGAAATGGCTTTTAATGCAAAGCTTTGTGAATGGAGCCTGTCTAAGACAGCAGACTCCTCCTTGCCTGAGAACTGCGCCAGGCTCAAGCCCACTGCGTAGAGGTTAGGTCTATGTCTATCCAGTGAACCACCATTAATTCTGCCCAGGATTAATCCTATCGCAACCCAGCAGATACTTGGCAGTCAGTAACTAACGCCTTGCTCTGAGGCAGGAAAAACATCGAGCTGAGTCTCACATCTACGTAATTAAACACGAAGCTGGGATTGTGTACAGTCAGGTTTCCGTAAACAGGAGGCTGGTGAGCGAGCACTATCAACAGAAATCTCTGGTCCACTGGCCGGGGCAGCGCCATGGGGAGGGTCACAGATAGGACCCTGTGTAGCTCTCTGGCCAGTCACTGGCACTTGTTTTGCTTTGCCTTTCAAAACCAGTCATTTCAAATAGCACTAAAAGGCAACACAGTAGTCTGATTAATTATCTGTTATTGCTGAGAGGCAAGAGGACATGAGCTTACACAAGATGCCCATTTCCAGAGCTGCCGGGAAGTTAACGGGGACTCTGGGCTCCTCTTGGGCTCATTTCTCAGCGCCTGCTGCGGGAGTCTGACTCCATACCAAGCTCCCAAGTGCTCTTTGCTCAAACTGAGGGGCCACGCAGCACAGGTGTCTACTTGAGTATGGAGGTCCAGAGGTTAGCCCCACAGAGGTAGGAGTGGATTTTATAAACTAGCCCACACGCTCTACATAATGGTGGTCATGTGTTCACAGACACTGATGAACACGGCTTAACGAAGAATCCACAGGCTTTGGATTGGTCAGCCCAGGTCTGACCCCGCCCGTGTGTCTGCTTCTCTGAAAGCAGGGAGGGTAACAGGAGCACCCATGCAAGGACTCCCTGAGCAAACGCGTGGCCGATACTGAGCTCGGTGCTGCCACGTGGCACAGATGCCGTGAGGAATCCTGTAGTTGATGCAGTAAACACGCTGCCAACAGACAAATGCACCTTCCTTGGCATCTGGACATCTGCGTGCTGATTAGGGCGCTGTGTGCGTGAGCAGGGCTTCCTTTCTATTCTGATGCCTCTGTCGCAACAACCAGGATCGCTTCCCTAATGCCTAGTGCTACCCGCCCAGGCTTCCACCAACTCGGGGTCTCTGGCTGACCATAGAAGAGGTAGATTCCCTCCCATACCCAATGGGACTCGACAAAAACGCTAAAAAGTAATGGGGGACCTGCGAAGCACTCATAACATGGGTGGCCGGGGGACATGAGTCAAACAAGTCACTCAGTGAAACAAAAGCAGACAGGAAAAGTCAGGGAAGGTGTATGCACAGGAAGAAATGTTGTTTGATGGTACAAGGAAAACCACTGGTGAGAGAGTGGACTTGGGTGAAGGGAGAGGTCGTACACAATACAAGAGGTCAGAATCACTAAGACTTTCCAAAGCATGAAGCAACTGCAAACGGATTTCGCCCTTCTGACCGGCACAGGTTTCAGCCACAGTTAGCAAAGCACAGAGAACTGTTGCTGCTCCACTCGTCTTCTAGCTGCAGGGCAGGCTGGTGCCAGCCGTGTACTCTCCTTGGAAGTGCTGCATGTCCCCAAGTCCCGCTGTGCATCCTTTCATGCAGAGCGTGGATCTCTGATCTGTATGCATTCTTTACACTGCCCTTAGTCATCAGCCGTGGTGATTTTCTGATGCGATGACAGGTATAACAAGGTGTGTGGGCAACAAGAGGCAAAGCTATTGTTTGCATCGTGAAGCTCACAAGCCCCAAACCAAGCCTGATGTCGTCCATTCGACTCCCACTCACAGCAACCCTCCAGGGCAGGGCGGAACCGCCTCTGTGGGCCTCCAGGGTTCTGAGCTGTATGGGAGCAGACAGCCTCATATTTCTCCTAGAGAATGTGAACCACTGACCTCTCACTGACCTTAATCTCTGCGCCACCAGAGCTCCTTCATTAAGCTAACAAGAGCTCCAGTGAAGACTATCTCTGAATTATCTCTGGATGAGGGAAGGGTAAAGTCTGAGCCCTGTAATATCTGATCCTCTTTGTGCCTTGGTTATGAGGTCTTACTGAAGCCTGGCGCACCAGGCATTCTGGAACTGTCATTTATGGGAATCTTAATTTCTCTGGTCTAATAAGGCTTTGCATAATAAGAGAGGGAATGCACTTATTAATTCCTGCAAGTGTTTTGAGAGTTCCTTTATGCTAGGATACAGGGCTCCAAAAGAATCAGAGGAAAGGGGATTGTACTTTGTTGGCACAAGGGCATGGGTCTGAAAAGTAGTTTGAGGTTCCTGAAAATAAATGTGTATGGCTTCCTAAATTGTTGACAAAATGTATTCCAGATGGAAGCCACTTACCAGCAATTTACTGTGTGATACTTTGGCCAGTAATGTTTCCACACAAATTCACCTGGTGAAAATCACACAAACAGAACCCAACCTCCCACTCTGGAGGAGGCCAGGGCAAAGGAGGGGGGGCATAAATAATACAGTTGAATAAAGGATAAGTTAACATAGATTTTTCCAAAAGTAGGGAGGGCTTGTCTTTTGTATGGTGACAACATAATTAATATAGCTACAATAGTGACAATTCAATTATATATGTATATGTTTATATAAATTATATACACACAGATATATATGCACATATACACATATGTGTGTACACATGTCATTGACGGTTAAGCAAAGTGGCGGCATTAGTAATATCACTGCGTGTGGTTCTGTGTATGTGGCAGTGGGCCTCTGTAACCAGCGGCACCCCATTGCGCAAGCGCTGACAATGGTGTCTGTCCCCTTCACTAAGACCCTCCTCTAGCTCTTTCCGTAGGAGCAGTTGGCAGACTGATGACTATATCGCCACCACAGGATCACACAATGGGCCCAGTCACGAGTGGTGCAGTATTTAGCCCAAGATCTCTAATGGGGTCTCCCTCCGGCTCTGAAAAGGACCCCAGTCCAAGGGACACCTGAACTGACAGGTCAGAAGGATTTTCCCCAAACGTACTTACGATGCTTGCTTTGAGTAAGATATGTGTTCTCTGCATACGCTGACAGATTTGCCCTTCTCTGTGCCTCAGTGTGGGACAGACTCAGATCTTATTCACCCCCACCAAAGCAGCCGATTTAGACTAGCAGCAACCAGTCTCACCTGTGTTTCCTACAGGCCTTCGCCCTCTGGTGGCCAGTGAAAACATGGCACTCAACACAGCTAATCAAATTCTCTTTTACGCCAAGTCTGGCTCTTAAAAACAAACTAACCTAAGAGCTGTACGAGCCCCCGATAAAATGATTAAAAACAAACAACCCCCCACTCCTATCTATTTAGTATTAAATGTCAAGGAGCACAGACCTCTTTTCTCTCTTGCTTATAACAATCTTCTCCCAAACTCTCATAAAAAAGACAAACATTTTGAGCAGGATTATGATTCTTTTTATCACTAAAGAATGATTCTAATGAAGGCAGTAAAATTGATTTAAGCTGGGAAAGGCCCCCAATCACTAGGTTTGGTATCCAGTAGCAATATCAAAATCTGCTGGCTCAGAGAAGACACGGCATGTTTAAAAGGAAGTCTCCACTGAACTGAAGATGCATTGCCTGGCTTATACCTTAGCCACGCTCATTTTGTTTTCAGCTGAAATTCCGTGTCATTTAGCAACGACCCCTAGAAGCCACCAAACATCATCTTTGGTGAATGGCAGTCCGCGCGCCCGAGCTCGGGAAGTTCTCAACTTTTCACAGAGAAGGGCTCTGAATGGAAAGTGTGAAGCATGCATGGGAACCACATGTGCCCGTAAGAGAAGTTGCTGAAAGATCCAGGACTTCAGATGCTCTCACTGCCCAGCAGCGCGCCCGTCGCTGTAAACGGACACAGACCCCCAGCAATAGTTAGCGCCCCTCCTTCTCCAACTCCTTCCAAGGGTGTGCGACGCGTTGACCCTGCGAACCCAGCGGTCTGACCTGGCAGGGCTGGCGGTGGGGTAAGAAGTCTATTGAGCAAGAGCTTTGTGCCAGGGCTGCGGGACAGGAGCGCGCGCGCCCAGCGGAACGGGTGTCTCAGAAACCGGCCCCTGCGCTTCGCAGTGCAAGGCGGTGGAAAATCCTGGCAGTCAGCGGCGCCTAGTGTGGAGCCCCGGCCCCTGCCCCTCCAGCAGCAAGTGCCCCAAGCCTTGGCTCGCGTGGAGGGAGGTTCCGCACCCTGCCCGGGAGGCGACGGCAGGCCGTTACCTGACAAACTTCGTAGAGTAATTTGTACTGCTCCTCTTGCTTCCGCAGGCTGCACAAACGGCATCCCATGTTTGGAGCGCGGGCCCGGGAGGCTGCCGCCGCCTCCCCGGCAGCGGAGGAGCAGCTCGGCGCGCCGCCGGCAGGTGTCCCGGGCCTCAGGTGAGGCGGCCGCGGGCGCGGGCGAGCAGCCGCAGCACCTCACATGGGCGCTGCTGCCAACGCTGGCGCCGCGCGCTGCCCTCCACCTCGCCTTCGTCCCCGCGCGGCACGCACGCGCGCACACACCCACACGCGCGCGCGCCCCCACTCCCTCCTCTCAGCGACTCTGGCAGCTGGATTGTGGTCCAATGCACACGCTATATATACTGCTGCTCATGCATATTAATCAGCGCTCATTGACTATTCATAACAGACAATGATACAGAACCTATAATTGCCAACTATGACAGTTGAAATTTCTCTAATTAACAAGCAAGTGCTCCAGTGGAAGGGAATAATAAAAGACACTAACATTTTTCCTTTTTTTTGGGGGGGGGCGAGCCAGTTTCTGGCAGTTGCAAATAAACATGACGGCGTTTTTAGTGATCTCTCTAAGGACAAACCCCTAATGGGTTTAAGCTAAGTAGAAATTCACTTTTAAATATATCACAAAATTTCTCATGATCTAAAATGTATTTAATACTGCAGATAATGATGTCACATCAAGGGGGATTTTATGGGAAGTACAAGTTTTGAATAATATTCCTACAATATGCAGCTCTTTGCAAAGTTGCTGGGAAAACCCCGTGCAGATAAAGAAAGTATCAGAGAGGTTAAATTGTGGCGATGTGTCTGTGCCCAGGCAGAGGAACCAGGCACTGGGAAGAGGCAGAGCTGCCCAGAAGGTGAGCAGGCACAGAATCCTTACTGACGGGCAGTTTCAGTCTCCAGGACTGAAAGGTGTTTCTCATCGGAGAACAGGGAGGACAGCGGGCAGATAGGCTGCACTGATGCTGCGACATGTCTCCAGCTCCTGTCACTGAGCTCCTCAAAACTGGCGACTGCTGACCTCTATCTGCTGCCCCGAGCTGCCTGAGCATCTGCAGTTGCACCCTGGTTGTGGGCTGAGAAAGCTGGCAGCTGCAAAATGACACAGGCTGGCAGGCACAGACAGTACTGGGGAATTGTGGTCCTGGCTGTCTGGCTCCGTGCCTCCCCTGTAGCCTCCATCCCACTAGGCTTGACAGCTTCCCAAGCAACTCTGTTTTTCATAGACAGTTGTCCCACGGCCTGAATGAGACACATTGGGACCTTTTGTTCGAAAGTTTTGTCTGCTTCCAAATGGCTCATGAATACAACGCTCCCGGTTGCATCTGCAGCTGGCACCTCCTTCATTTTATAGAAGTTCACCTGTCTCAGAGGAGGACACCCACATGCCTGATGGCAGAGGCATCCGCAGGCTCAAGAATAATGCTAGCTTTCTCTGGGAGCCCAGGCACACCTGGGATGTGAGTAACCAGGTCTCCCATAAAACCCCTCCTTGGCAGCCACCGGCACATTCATCTGGTCCTACGTCTCTGACCCAGAAGTTGAAGCCAGGCGACTAGGCTGGGGCCAGCTCACAGCCCAGACTTGCTGAAGTGGGAAGGACATGGGGGGTGGGGAGGAAGTTGTCCAGAGCAAAAAGCTGAAGGATGCCATCAGGGCAAGAAGTCACAGGGCACGCGGAGAGGCAGCCATGACTGCTGACTCTATTTTGGTGCTGGGGAAAGTCCTATCGATCCACAAGCAAATGAGTGGATCCTCTGCTTCCTAATCTCCAAAGAGGCTGTGAAAGACCACCCTGCCAAGTCTGGTTTTAGCTGTGAGAGAAATCCTAAGTTGCCTCATCAAAACATGCTTGTCCCCTCCACTTGCCTCCTTCATCCCCTGTTCAGTTTATGGGCCAGCCTGGCTTGTTCTGCTCACCCTGCCACTGCCAGACACCATCTCTTACCTAGCTGGCCCCAAGCTCCCCCCCACCCCCCCATGCACTGTCTGCCTCCTCTTTTACCCATTCAGTATCCAGTGACCTCCAGGCTAGCCTTTACAAAACAGAAAGCAATCCCTTTCAGCTCTTTCAAAGCCCTCTGGCCACAAGGGGATTAGAACCCAGGGTTTCCACAAAGGCCTACAGTGCACTGTGAAACCTGTCCCCTGCGCTCACTTCCTCCCACCTGACCGGTGTTCATCTACACTTCCACATGCCCATGGCCTGCTTCTCAGGGCTTGTCCACCTGCTGGGCCCTCTGACAGAAGCTCTTCCTCCTTCTCAGTGGAAGCTCCGTAGAGAAGCTTTGTTTGGATTTGGTCACTTATCTTCCAAGTTACTGTGTCAGCTCCTGTTCTACTGCCCATCTGGCAGAGGGTCATAGCAACAGGACTCCCATGCTGCGGCGGCGCTGGAAGCTATGCCACCGGCCATTCAGTTTCCATCAGCGTCCTTCATGAGGAACAGTTTTCAGCAGAGCGTCCAAACTAAGACAGACTACAAAGAAAGGCCTGGACACCTACTCCTGGAAAAGAAGCCAACGGAAACCCTAAGCATCACAACAGAATGCTGACACAGGGCGGTAGAAGGGCACCCCACCACCACTGCCCCCAGGTGGGGCCATCACCCCAAACACGTACACAGTGGCCACAGTAATGCGCTTAAGCATGGGAACCAGCATGAAGGCGGTGTTTTGTTCTGCCGTGCATGGGGTCACCATGGGTCAATGAGTCAGTGCCAACTTGAGAGCAACGAACACTCTCGTCACTGTTATCCTGCTCCTGTTCTCCAATCACTTTAAAAGACAATGACTAGCCTGCTCATTTGCACCCATTTCCCTTTGACTGCCTCCAGCTTCCTGAGGGCAGGAGCCGTGTCAGATTTTCCACCAGAGCCCAGGCCTGATGGAGGGCCTCAGAAACACACATTAGCAGATGGCCCGGTCTTGCACATGCACCATGAAAGCAGCCCCTGGCACGTGCCACCAGAGAGCTAAGCAAAGCCTGCTCGGTCCCCATGCAAGACAGACCTTCGACCCTGGCTGGTGTGCCCTGCACACGGTGGGTGCTTCACATTAGCTGTGTGCCCCCTGGCTGCACATCAACTTAGAGTTGGGTCTGGGCCAGAAGGATGACACCCGATGGAGGCTTCCCATCTTTGCTGGAAAACTTGCAAATGTCAGTAACAGGGACACTTTTATATTCTCTAAAATGACATTGTTTTAACAATCGAGACCCCTCAAAGCACTTTTGTTTACATGGGTTCCATTTATTATTATTTCTCATCTTAGAAATAAATAATCAGGCACATTTATTCATTGGTTCCTTTAAAAATAACAAAAGCCAAGTCTTTACATCCTAATATGACACACTTTTATGAAAAATGACTTTGATTTGCAGAGTAATGATAATAATGTATTGAGAAGAATGGCATTTCTTTACATTTTGCCAAGACCATTAATATCTAGTTTAGTTGAAGACAGCTGGATTGTACTCAGCTCTTCTGGTATTGTGCTGTGTGACTCTAGGAAGGTGCCCATGGGGAGCCGCGGTGACACGCTCAAGTACTAGCTGGCAATCTGACCTCGCCCATGGTGCCTCAGAGCACAACAGAGTGGCACCTGAAAGGGCACAGCCTCGAGCCCTTGTGCCCACAGGGGCCTACCGCGAGTCAGAGCCAGCTCACAGGTCACCAGCCACAATCTCTACAAGGAAGAAAGGCCTGGTGACTACCCCCGCCAAACCAGCCAGTGAAAGCCCTCTGTGTCACAATGGGCTGATCCTGCTGTGCCTGCGGGTCACCATGAGTCGGTGCTGACTCAATGCCAACCAACAGCCATTTCCTCCCGCCCCCCTCTCCACCCCCCCCCCCACCGCCCCGTATGAACAAGGGAGAGAAACTGCAAAGATCACATGTAAGCATTTTTACAAAAAACAGCTGTGACCTCACAGGTGCCCCATGACTCTGGGCTGGGAGCCCTGGGCGCCTTGGGCACACTGGAAATTGCTGTCTTCTAAAGAGTGGAATGCTAAGGGGTCCCATGCTGCTGAGCGCCTGGCTGAGAGGGAGGAGTAAAGAAGACACCAATAAATACAGAACTGAAAAGTTGGTTTACCTCTCTTGTGATTAATTATGTATTATTTGGAATTAACAGTGCAAAAAAATCCCCAAACATGCATACACATGCCTAAAATAAGACTTAGCAGCAGAGTGAATATAGGCAATAAAAATACCCTGTATTCTGTAAAATAATCGAACGCACTTAGAAGGCAGTTTCAATTCCAAAAAGCAGGTTCAACCTGCTGTGAAAGCAGTGCGCCGTTGTGTACTGGGGCACACCTGTACCATGATGCATGTGGGGCATTTCAGGAGGCTGAGCAAAGTGGCTGTGCGTGAGGGCAGAGACAGCCTGTTAGTGACAGGAAGTGATTTATAATGGAACTACTTTTGGGAGAACAGCTGTCCCAGTAAACACGAAAAACTACTAGCCTTACAAAGGCATACATTGTTTGACAACGATGCTCGCATCCTTTTCAAGTTCGTAATCAGATCATCAGAAAGTGCCTAATAGGCTCGGCAGTGCACATGCGCACAAGGCATCCTGCTCCAGGTCTCTGCGTCATCAGACACCCGTCTCTTCCTGCTTCACAGAAATGAAACAGAGTGCAAAGAGGGGTCACCAAAGAGTGCACGGTGACCCAAACTGACAGAAGAGGCTTAGGATGCCCTGGGAGTATTCTTTGTAATCATTCTCAGAGCTTCCCTACGTCACCGGGATGCAGCCAAGAGTCGGCAGATGAGACATGAACGTAACTGCTGAAGGACCCGCCTTCTCCCGCAGAGCAGTTTCATCACAGTACTTGGGGTAAGGTTATTTGAGTCAGATCTGGAATATGACCTCCTTGTTTTGCCCAGTGTTGGAGAGTCTGTACATACTGCCAGGGTGCACCATGATGACAGAGGTGGGCAGGAGGAAAGGCAAGCCATTTGGGGAGGGGGGTGCAGCCCCTTGAGATGGCTCCAGTTACTGGAGAGAGGCTTCCTCTTCTAAAGCTACTAAACCCACGCACTAGCTCTTCTCCTTAGCTCCTCCTTAGCTGCCATCTGTATCACTTGGGCAACAGATTTGTCTTCTCCCTGACTCAAATTGCACTCTGCCTTCAGTTTACTACTGCACACGCCAGCTAAGCCATATCCTCCCCTGCTCCCCCCCCCCCCCTCCGCCATCAGACCAATCCACTACTCTCAAGATAGGAACCAAGCTCTCCTGCAGGGGCCAAGACCCCTCACCCTGTCCCAGCCTCAGGTGATCCTCCTCTGTCCACAGCCGCACTGAACTGTGCACGTGTGCGCCATGTCTACATCTGCACACACGTGGTGCCCATGTCCGGGGTGCCCAACTCTACTGCTTTTAACATACACCCCCCCCCCAAACTCACTGCTGCTGGTCCCTCCTCAGGGGAGCCATGGCCATCCTGTGCCTTCCAGCATGGCTGACCCTGTGGGGTTCACATTACTCTCTCCCTCGTGGAGAGGCTTGTGCCATGAAGCACCAGGCCCAATTCAGCATTGCGCGCCCAGCACCTGTTCATGCACAATTCCTACCTGATGAATACATCCATCCCCGGATATTCAGGGAGGCTTGCTCTATATGACAGTGACCCAAACAGGCAACAAAGTCTGCTCTTACCTAAGGGATGGTCAAGATGGCCATCAACCCAGAAGTAGCATTTTCTATTTGCTGGTTGGACAACTGCACCTACAATCCCCATTCACCAGACACAGCCAGAAATTCAAACCACCATTTGTTGAGGAAAAGCACTTGATAACTTCTAGGTAAAGCCTCACTTTCCTCAAAGTTACTTTCAACAGCTAGATTAAAGCTCAATCAGTGATCGTCCACGCATTCCCAAACAAGGACCCTGAGGATGGAGAAAGCCAAGGGTGGAAGAAAACCTTATGGTCAGAGCAAGGAAAAGGAGCAACTTCAAAGAGGATGGAACACATACACCGATAGATAGACAGACAGGTGAGTTGGAAAAAAAAATCAATCATAGCATCAAGTATTGTACTTTTGTTTCCAAAAAGCCACATTCAGCCCTAATCATCACATGTTACTTTTTTAATGGAAGGATTTTTTTCCCCTAGGCAAATTGATTGAGGAGCTGCTGTCTGCGGGGATTTGTGTGCGTAGGCACCCATGCTGTAGTACCAGAGAGGCTTAGTTTGCACTGGGAGCGCAGTTGTGGGGAGGCACTTATGAATCAGTGGAGTCCTGATGAGGGGAGGGCAGCCTGCTGCCAAGTACCACCGAACTGGAGCAGCCCCGGCTCCAGGCTGCTGCTGCCAAGACGCTGTAAATGCATGTCGAGCCCAGGCGGGTCACAGGAGAGGCAGGTTCCACAGTGTTCTCAATGGCTGACTTCTCAGAAGCAGATCTCCAGACCTTTCTCCTGAAATACCCCCATGGGGACTTGAACCTGCAACCTTCTTGTTAGCAATTGCACACATTAGACTTTTGGTACAGCCTAGGGGCTCCAGGAAACAGGCTATCAGACAAGAATTTAGCAAGAGGCACCAGGTCTTCTGGGGTCCATCCCTCGCGGTTGAATGGGGAAGATCGCTGATGTGCCTCTACTTCAACAGGAGCTCCATGTTTTCTGATAGGTCTGATGCTCTGGGCCGCCTTCATTTGTTCCTGGGATGGCCCACAGCACTCTGTGTGCTTTTGAGGGTGCAAGTGATTTTCAAGTCAGGGGAGATAAGTGGGTACCTCCATATACCACCTACCCCCTCCAGACATGTCAAATCCTGTACCAGTCCTCTCGGTCACCTTTGAAATGCCTTTAAGTGTGTGCACTCCTCCTCGTGTGGATTAGGCGTGCTTTCTGACGGGGTACGAGTGGGGCAAGGAAGTGCAGCAGATCAACTCAGCCCCCACCATCAGAACAGCCTGCGGAGAGTACGGGAAATTCCCAGCACCCTGGCCCTGGCTCCCCATTCTCATAGTAGGGCTACCGCCCATGATTGAAAGATAGCTTATTAAAAGCTCTGTGAAAGTTCTAGGAACAGAATTGGTGTGCGTGCAACAAATGCAAAGAAAAAAATAACAAACTTGGGGGGCCAAAAAGTCCTCCAGGCATGCTCTTAAAGGTAGAGGTTGACATACTTTTACTATAAAGGATGAAATAGTAAATATTTTGTGTTTTATGGGCCTCAAAGCAAAAATCGATATCATTATGCTGATGTTTATGTAGCAGACAAGAGCCCTACAGGTTACTCATTGGGCTACTAACCACAGGATCAGTAGTTCAAAACCACCAGCCACTCCAAGGGAGAAAGAAGGGACCCCTTACTCCAGTAAAGAGTTAGTCTTGGAAACTCACAGGGGCAGTTCCACTCCGCCCTACAGGGTTGCTATGAGTCAACATAGACTTGATGACAGGGAGTTTGGAATTTGGGTGTATAAGAAACATTTTAAAAGCATTTAAACACTATTCTGGACTCAGTGGCTGTACAGAAACAGGCTCATGCTGGGTTCAGCCTGGGGACCCTAGCTGGCTGACCACATGCTCATAGAGTAAGCAGAGATTTCTGCTGTTCATTGACATCTAAATGAGAAAGAGGGCCCTCTTGTCTCCATTTTAACCAGCAGGGAACCGAGCCTCAGCAGTAAAATCGTCTGCCAAGGGCGCAGTGAGCAAAGGGCAGCAATGAAGTCAGAACCCTTCAGGTGCCTGCTTGTTCCTAGGGGTGTCCTGCCTCCACACTGATGTGTGCCAAAGGGCTCCTGGTTGGGAAATGGCAGGAGCTGGTAAAGAAAACCATCTAAGAAACACAATGCTCTCATGATGCTCTTAACCCCCAAGGCTCACACACATTTGGCCTGCTGACTAAGACGGGGTACAGCATGCTGAGCCCGCGAGTGTGTGCCCATCTTGTTCTGGATTTTCACCAGGATGCAGCAAAGTGACCCAACTGGGTCTAGGGGAACGAGAAGCATCTCCCATCCTTCAGGTGGCCTCTCTGCCCACCTGAATGCAATGAGGCATCAAAGATTTCACCCTAAATGACATGAGCGTGCTGAACAATGTGTCTCTACAACCCTGGCACACCTACCAGCAACCAACGAACCAATGCCTGTTGCCATTGAGTTGATTCCACTTCACTGTGCCCCCATGTCGCAGGGTTTTCTAGAATGTGGTCCTTACAGAAAGAGACTAGACTGTTGTTTTCACAGAGACAGCCCACCAGGACAGTTTTCTCATAGTGCTGTTGGGTGACTTCAAAACGCCAGCCTTTAAGTAAATGAGTGAAAACTGTCTGCTTTGCACGAGGACCTTGGGCGCTGCCAGCCACCCAGGGTAGCTCAGTCCTAACACTGTTATTCTGAACTGGCTCCAACCACCCTGCATGGACTCTACTTGGCAGCGAGAAAGAGAGGAGGAGGCCAGAAGTCCAGGCAGAGGAGATGGAGGAAGGACACAGGACACATGCGCATGGCTGGGGAAGGGAAAGGGGGGTGGGCAGATCTGTGGGGACTCACATGGGGAGTGCCAGGGTCGGAGGAGAGAGCACCACGATGAAGCGACAGTACCAACAGCTGGATTGAAGACACATCTGGAGATGAAGGGGCAGGGATTTGGAGCCAGAACTGACATAACCTCAACAGTGGTGTTGCTATCCCTTGCAATGCAAGGGAGTGACGAGATTAGGAGGCTGGGGAAAACATAAGGGGGCATTGAACACAACGAATCTTGGGGGAGGAGATGTGATCTCATTAAGATCCATTAGACCAGGGTAGCCTCTCCATTTTAAAACCCAAGCACTATAAAATGAGGAGCTTTTGACAAAAAACAAAAAAATTAACTTTTGTGTGTGTGTGTGTGTGTGTGTGTGTGTGTGTGTGTGTGTGGCTAGGGGGAGGTGTGAGGGTGGAGTTACTTGTCTGGAACGAATCCCCGAGATCTAGCCTCTTCCTTCTAAGGGAAAAATTGCAAGTGTCTAAAGACAGAAATGCACTATGTTTTATGGCCAATAAATAGCTTCATTACAGTGATTAATCAATAAGTAAGTGCCTGCTGAGCAGCTGCTACACTAGAATCAGCTGAGGGAACACAGGACACTTGTAAAACATTGTCTCCACACTCAAGGGACCAGCAACCTTGCAGGAGGACAGGGTCATATCAACTGTAGAGGGCGGGGAGGCAGCACTGCAGAGCACAGGGAAAGAGCTAGCTATTTCCCAAGTGGGCTCTTTTGGGTTTGCTCTTGGGAAAACTGAAAAAGGAAGATGGAAAAAGGATTGATACATTGGAATTGTAGTGTTAACAAAGAATATTGATTATGCTATGGACAAACACATTAGTCTTAGAGAAAATAGAACCAGAATGCTTCTCAGAAATGAGGATGATGGGACTTGGGCTTGCTTATTTTGGATCGGTCCTCAGGAAAGATCAGAAGCTAGATGTGGCATCATGTTCAGTAGATGAACTGTGTGTCCCCCCCAAATATGTGCTTTAACAATAAAACATACACACACACGTGTGTGTGTGTGTGTGTGTGTGTGTAAATCTTAACCTCTGTGCCATGGGGATCATCCCTTAGGGAATGGTTTTTTTTTTGGGTTAATAAGACCAGATTAGTATAAGAAGTGTTTTGAGTCTATCTCTTATTTTCAAAAGCAACGGCAACAAATTAGAGAAGTAGAAATGGGGAGAGACACATGCCAGAGGGCATGGAGATCACCAAGGAGCCTTGAAACACGACCTCCCTGCCAAGAGTCTATAGAGAAGGCCTAGCCCCGGTGCCCTGAATTAAGGCTCCCTGTCTCCAAACAGTGACAAAGTCAACATCTGTTTGTTAAAGTCACCCCTTGTGGATTTCTGCATTTCTGTCACAGGAGCATTAGAGAACAGTAAACAGAGAATTGGCAAAATGAAGAATTGTTTAATCAATTGATTGATACAACCGATATAACGGTGGCCCCAAGCACACCACCCATCATGAAGATGGCCCGTGATCAGACAATGTTTCATTCTGTTATCCATGAGGTCCCGGGTGCTAGAGTAGACTTGGTGGGTACTAACAACATCAACAACAGAATGACTCAGTCTTGGAGGGGCAGGCACAATGCGAGCTGCTTGTTGAACAAAAGAGGGACAGAGTTACAAGCCACTCAAGGCTGGATCAACAATGTGAGTAAAAATACCTTCCTGGCTAGGCTGTGTGCCTGGACGAAGGGGGGAGGTGGGAGGGAAGTGGGTGTGGGGAAAGGCCAGCCTGTGTGGATGGTGGGCATGATAGCAAGGGAATGATATGTCAGCAGTGAGTGATCTCTGAGCAAGTGTTGGGGACTTGTGTACAGGGGAGTGCAGGAACACATAACCGAGAGTGTAACCTGGGGCCCGAGGGAGAGGGTGGAGACAACATCCCCTGAGTCTGAGCCCAGGATGGGGCATTACCAGGTGGCCAGGTCCACTGTGTTTTCTTTGGAGTATTTGGGGTCAAGCGCTAGGGTTCTGGATGTGCCCTGTCTAGCAGCCTGTAATCGAGTCATAAGTTACTTGCATGTCCACATCTGAAGGAATTGGGGGGCGGAGTCCTAAGTTGGATGAATGACTTGGGCAAGACGCTTGTTAATATCTTAGATTCCCTCCAAAGATAAACAAGCAGTTGTGATGAAGAAGCATTCTTTGATGGGGGCGGGGGGGGGGGGGGGGGGGCGGGACAGCAAAAACAAAACCAAACAAACATTGACAAGTGAGACTTCGAAATTCATTTGCACCCATGAGGTTCATTTTCTATCAATTCTGATATTACTTATCAAGCATCTATCTTGGATTTACTCTCTCTATAAAAGAATAAGTACATAAACACTGTTATGACCAATGGTTTGTTTTAAGTGAAAAATGCTTCCCACAATGGCAATACTAATTTTTTTTTAACAATCACAGTGAAAAAAAATGTAAAAGCTCAATATACTTGAGAGCTGGGTAAGAACCAGTGACATTGTACTTAATCTTTAAAACTGATAGGTGTGTGTCTAAAAGCTAATAAAGTTCCCTTTAATATAAGTGGGGGGTAGGGTGTTTGAGGGGGTGGGGGGAGGGGGAAAGCAGTAGATCATACGAAAACACTCAGGCCCAGGATTCTGGTCTTATGGTCAGAGCCCAGGGGCAGGGAAAATTGAAGTGATTTAAAATTGGCCCTGATAGGATATATCTGATATTATTGGGCTTGCTGAAGCGAAACAGTAATATCAGAGAGATACAGAGGTGGAAAGGCCATTAATGTGCGTTCACATGCTGTTGTAATGCCGGACCCCCAACATGTTCCAAGTGACTGGCCCATGGGGTTTGCAGAATTGTGCTGGGTACGTAGGAAGCTGGTAAGGGGGTGCTCTGAGCCACAACTTCTTTCTTGGTATGAAGGGAATGCGAACAGCGTGCTTCATCTCCCACCTTGCAGTGCAGCGGGGTTCTGATTGGCGCTCCAACGCTACACAGCTTCTTTTGTCCATTGCTCACCACATACCCGGGGCTAAGCATGTTCTCACCAGAAGAGGAGGGCCCACACTGTGACAGGGGCAGTGTTTGCTCCTCTTCAGGCTTTGCTTAACTGAGACATACCTGGGCCCCATTTGTCTTCTGCACCTGTAGATTGTACTTCCTTTGGGATTCAGTAAAATTATTCAGTAAAATTACAGAGAGGGAATGTCTGTGGACCAACAGAGTGACCAGGTTACACGCTGGGCTGTTAACTGCAAGGTCAGCTGTTGGAGCCCACCAGCTGCATCTTGGGAGACAGGTGAGGCTTTCTACCCCCATAGGAGTTACGGTGTTGGAAACTCACAGGGGCAGTTCTACATTGTGCTACGGTGTGGCTGTGAGTCAGGACTGACGCGGTTGCGGTGAGCTTGATTTAGAGTAAGGACTTTAATAATCCCTGGTGGTGCAGGACTTTGGTACTTGGTGCCTCACCTAAAGGCTAACAGTTCAAACCCCGTCAGTGACTGGAGAGAGAGAGCCGGTGGTCTGCTCCACTCCTGTAAAGATTCGTCCAAGGAAACCAGTCACAGGCGGCCACTCGAGGGTCCTTCACAACAGAGGACCTTAGCAAACTCACGTCTTAGTGTCGCCATTGGCAATATCAAAGACGTGAAAAACAAAAGAGATGGCGCGTCGTTTATGAGTTTACAAACAGAGGAAATGCTTACTGACCACACACTGAGCCATCTGATTTGTCAGAAATTCTCCCCAGAGGCATTTCCCTGCTGCAGGTCCAGCCAGCAATGTGTCACAGGGAAGCAGGAGTCAAAAGCCAGCGAGAGAGAGGGCGCTCCTGGGCATGCAGCACAGCCCTGACTGTCAAGGCTGCCGGCCTGCAGGAGACTGGAGGACGGTGCCTTTTTCTGCTCGCTCCTTCTTTAAAATACGGAGTCCTACTGCATGCAACGAGTCTGTCTTGTTTGCGCTGCTTCCTGACTCGCGCACTCTGTGCTCCCAATCTTGAGATGCCTCTGGTGATGTCGACACCCAGCGCCTGCTTCTCCCACTCATTTTCAACACAATTTGCTCCTCTCTGGTACTCAGAACATGATACTCAAGGGTTCCTGGTCCATCCTGCTTTGGGCTGAACCTCACTGCGTCTAGCCAACCTCCTGAGAACACACATTGTTTTGCCATCCTTGCCCTTTTCTCTCAAGGAGCCCTAGTGGAGCAGTGGGTGGAGTGTTGCCTGGTGACCACAAGGTCAGAGATTCAACTCCACCAGCCACTGCTCAGAAGAAAGATGAGGCTGTCTGCTCCCAGAGAGACTTACAGTCTACGAATCTTGAAGGAGCAGTTCTATCCCTCCTACAGGGCCACAAGGAGTCAGAAGCCACTCGATGGAAGAAGGGTTGGGTTCTTTTTCTTGATTCCGCCTCTGTGCCCGTAGTTCCCTTGGCAGAGAAGCACATTTTGTACACTGTCCACAGCTGCACATCCTTGCCCTTCACGCCCATCCCTTCTACTGCTCGCCCTGGTTGACGCAGGAACCCAAGGCCCATCTCTCTCCCTTTGCGTTCAGGCTCTCAGTCCCTCCTGCTGTGGTCTCCCTGAAGCCTCCAACCCCTCCATTTGGGTATCCTATGCCAACCCCAGGCTGTCTCCCCAACCCCCACACCATTGCCTAAAACACTTTCTCATTCTCAGGACTCTCCAGCCTGCCAGTCCCCAGCCTACCCCCTTCTTCCTTCCACAGTCACACTTTTTGATGGAATATACTATGCTGCCTTCTTTCCTCTCTCACCCTAATACCTCATGGCTGGGGTTGCCCTCCCCAGCCCCACCCCTTCCTCTCCCACCAAATGCTCTCTACGAAAAAGAGGCCACCCAGAGTCACAAAGACCTTTCCCTTGTCACAACCTCAGTTCAGATGTCTGCAGGAAGGCGCAGTACAGTGGTTCTCAATCTTCCTCATGCCGTGACCCTTTACTACCGTTCCTCATGTTGTGGTGACCCCCCCCAGCCATAACATTATTTCGTTGATAAATCATCACTGTAATTTTGCTACTGTTATGAATTGGGCGACACCCGTGTAAGGGCCGTTCGACCCCCAAAGGGGTCGTGACCCATAGATTGAGAACTGCTGGCATAGAGACTCACAGCCCAGATTTCTGCCCCTGAACACTTGTTAGCTGCCAGCCATAGAGTTGGCCCTAGTCTCACCATCTTTACATCTAAACAAACACTAATTCTTCTGGCATGCAGTGATATATTTGATATTTTTAATGTGGGAGTCCAGAAATAAAAAGGTCTTACAGCCTAAGCTCACCCAGCTATTAAAACACAGAACAGAGCTGTGGCCTGAACTTCCAGCCAACATACAAGTGCTCATTCTCCTAAATGCCATCATCAACTGCCTTGACTTACCTTTTCTTCCCTGGTCCTCTAGGATATTATGAATTCCTGACTTCCACCGATCCCTCTGGCCACTCCCACTCCTCCTCCTGCTCTTTCAATATTGCTCACAGCCCCCAGAGCCTTCACAGTACAAGCAGCGTGCCAAGCACAGATTCTTCCCACCTCTCTTGCATAGACTCCTGTCAGAGGAAGCGCAACAGCATAGACATGTCCTTGGACATCAAAATCCCTTCCCCCCTTTCGCCCCCTGTAAACGACTGTCTCCATGTGGGAGTCTGGAGACTGGCATGTAGATCTGGCGTTAGACCAGTCCATTTCACATCCCAACTCAGCATCGTTAGCACATGACACTATGGCTTGGCAAGTTACGGGCTGAGTCTCTATCTCTCCATCTAACCACATAAGCTTGTTGCGAAGACTAATACAATGCCATGTGTGAATTACTCAGTAGCATGGCTGGCTCATGGTACATGTTAATAATAAAAGTTTTAAAACAAAACAAAAAACCACGCAAAACCTACCACCAAACTCACTGCAGTTAAGTTAATTCCAACTTACACCGGCCCCATAGGTTAGAACAGAATTGCCGCCAGAGGGGCTTCCAGGCTGTAAATCTTTATGGAAGCAGGTGGTCACAGCTTGCTCTTTGCAATTCTCAAAACCAACAAAACACAGTAACACTACACACCAGAATTAACTTGATAGAAATAACACAAAGATGAGAATTCTATGAGGAATGGGAGCATCCATCTTCCATAAACATCGTCACCAGGTTCTTCCCCTTGGCTGAGGAGATGCAGGGGACTTTTGTGCAAAGGGTGCTGCCGAGCTTCTGTACAGAGACTTCTAGGTGTGATTTCTGATTGGTGGGTTCAAGCCATCAACCTTTTGGTTAAGTTGTCAAGTGTTCTATGCACTACACCACCAGGGTTCCTCCAATACATGCTTCTTTATTGGAGTATTAGTTATTAATTTTTTCACTATTTATGTCCACCAGGGATGATGCTAAGCCTAAGTCTTTTCCCTTAGGAAACTCAGTGTCTTGTAGGATCCACAGATGTGTAAACTTTATGATGACACTCCACAACTTGTCTAGCCATTAATCAATGTTTAATGTGCCAAATCCATTCTTATGATAGTCTCTAAATTCAGGTAGACTATACTCAAGATTGTACTTTGGCCCATATGGACTAGTTTTAATATTCTTCATCTTCAACTTGAACTTGCATATGTGCAATTGAATGGCTATTCAGCAGTTATCCCTGGCCTTGTTTTGGATGATGACATTCAGCTTCTCCATGGTGTCTTCTCATAGATACAGTGGATTTGATTCCTGTGTCTTCCATCCAATGAGGTACATTGTCAGAAAAAAGAAAGGCATTTGAAATAACTAATTGGTTCAGCAAAATCTTATTATGTAATCTTGTTGTTTCTACTACCAAAGCCTTCTTTTCCAGCTTTTTATTTTTCTTTGTTTCCAATTTTCACTTTCCAATAACTGGTCATTATCAAGGCATTTTGATTGTATATTTGGCCAAATTCAAACTTCTTAAGCCAGCAAAAAACTTACATTTCTTCACATTTGTTTTTATTTCAGGATAGGTCTTGAAATGTTCTTGTTGATAAAGAATATGACACCATTCCTCCTCAATTTGTCACTCTCTGGCATCGTCTACCAGAGGACTGAAAAGCTCAAAGTGACCCACACCAGTGCCTTCCAGCCTGGGCTATTTATCTTTGTACGTTATATTCTATTTGTAACCTCTTCCAAGCTTCTTAGATTCAAACATCACACCCTCCATATCCTGACTCTTAATGGATGCTTGCATCTGTTTCTTCTCATTTCGAATAATGCCACATCACAAAAGGAAGGCCTCAAAGATTTATTCCATCCACGTCATTAAGGTAGATTCAACTCTGAGGAGGCAGCTCGTCTCCAGTCGTATGTACTTTGAACGCCTTCCAATCTGAGGGGCTTAGCTTCTCTTGAGGAACTACATCAAATAATGTTCTAATGTCATTGGCAGGGTTTATTGGCCAATTTATTTTAGAAGTAGATCACCTAGTTGTACCCCCTCCAAATTTTTCTTAGCCTAGAAGTCCCACTGAAACCTGTCCAACCAACTTTTGGGTTACAATGACCCTGCCGTTATTTGAAATCCTGGTGGCAAAGTTGCTAGCGTCACCGCAACATGCAAGCCATCACCGTGTGATCTGCTGACGGATAGAACGGGGCAACTAGAACGAAGATCCCCTTCAACCCACGGCACCAGAAAACGTTTTGATGAAAAATCTACGATTGGTCTGCATCTTGTTTCCCTCCTATGGCATATGGACTGTATGGAAACTTTAGATTAAAAAGATGCTTCACAGAATAGCAGTGCATGGGAAAGAGATAAATAGGCCCTTGCGACTGAATCTCTCAGACTGTAGGGTACAAAGGATTCCTTGCTGGGTCAAAGGAGGTGTCGATGTTTATTAAAATGCTGGACCCTGCCCAGATCAGTGATCATTCAGTAGTCTTGGAAATACCGATTTTACAGGCAGGTGGCCTCTACAGGGAACCCCCTGACTGTAAGATACTGTGGCTGTAACAAGGGGCATCGTCCGCAGTCTACTTGTGATGAGTACAGTTAACATGTGATCTTGTCTATAGTAAACATGCTTTGGGATCCCGGAGGAGAGAAATGCTGCATTGTGGGAACGCCCTGGCTTAGTAAAGGGTGACCTACAGTGATGGGTCTCCCCTAACAAGGTACCGGGGTGTACTGGTGAACTCTGCTTCTACCAGGCCTTCTCCTCGCAGGGAAATGACGCGGTGGTGCTGCTCCACACAGTGAGCAGCGGTAGTCAAGAGCTTCAGGCGGCAATTGTCTGAGGCCACTCTGGAGACACGAGGTTTAACACTGCATGCTGGAGAAGTCCTCACGAGGTTTAACACTGCATGCTGGAGAAGTCCTCATGAGGTTTAACACTGCATGCTGGAGAAGTCACGGGAACGCTTGCTACCACATGAAGAGGCTTCAAAGAGTTTGTGGGAAAAGTGAAAGTGAGCGCTAATAGAATCTTCCCACAACTTTTTTGAAGCCCCTCTTGTACATCACCTGTGGCAACAATGGTCTGAACCGACTCAAAAGCCAGTTACCATGACTACCAACAACCCAGGTGTCTGTGCAGTTCAGCTAAAGACCTTCCCTGGCGCCAGCTCGCTTCCTGGGCCTTTGAACCACCTATTCTTGTACGCTTCTTTGGGTTTCACTTTAAGCCTGGTCTTTGCAGAGAGGGGCCAGAAATCACGGGTAATTAAAGCTTAAAATATGCTCATCTCATGGTGGGGCTAACAAGTGAAACTACAAGTAATGATGTAATCCAACTTGTCAAAAAATAAAATGAAAAGAGGTGACAGAAGGCAGGACAGAGCCTTGGGACCTGGTGTGCCATGTCATCTTCTAATTAACTAACTGATCCTTTAAACTGTCAAACTCAGCACGGAGCTCCATGGTCTGGCGTCTGATTAATATTTATACTCGGGCCCTGGCTGCTCTGATACAGGTCCCAACGGTTGTAGTTAAACATCAGTCTTTGAGAAAGGGAGAGGATAAAACAGTGCTTGTGTGGCGAACCCAAATCGGTTGAACTATCTTTGAAGGGAAACGGGGAGAGGCCACCCTGAAGTCCATAATCCACAGCGAGGGCGAATCCTCTGCGGATGCATATTGATTTCTGAATCATGATGAGGACTTGTATATTGAAAAAATAATTAATTTCCTTCTTCCTCCTGGCAGCCACATTGTTAATCACACGCTGCACCCCGTCCATGTTAAATAAGTGAGCGGCACATGTAAAATTACATGGCATTTGGTAATATAATCAAGCTTTTAATTTCAAACAAAAATAATTGAATATGCAATTTAATCAAAGCAGGTGAGTTAAACTATAACAGGCAGCCCGATGGACTTTTGTTCTTAGGCACAGACTGCGAGAGCATCCTTCCCTTCTTTGTGCCAGTGCCTCTCAAAACTGGGGTGCTTGGCCTGGGGTCTAAGAAGTGTCCGTTGCACTGCTTGCTCTGGGTGGAAGAGGGTTTATGAAAACAGAGCCCTAGAGTGCCCGAGCCCCTCTCGCTCCCAACCACGCACAGCTGGGAGCAGCATCTGGCTGCACCTGGGACTCATGGTGACAAGAGGCAGGGACTTTCGGAGGCCCTGGTGAGGGTTGGGGGTGGCCGGAGGGATCAGATCTTTTTCTTCACTCTAACTTCAAATGTTACTCAGTAAAGACCTTCAGAGGAAGGACAGCACTCAACCCAGTTCCAACTTATGTTCTAACAACACGGCCACATGGCCTTTTAGGGGGAAAAAATCTAGAACACAATGTCAGGTATACCTCTCAGAGCATAACACCATTCCACCCAACTGTGTCCCACCTGGAGATCCGTGCATCCCTTAAACCTTCTCACCGTTACCCTACCCAAACCCATCCCCCTGCCTCATCCCGACCTAGTGGCCCTAGGCGACAGAGGAGGACTGCTCCTGCGGGTTTCCCTCACTGTACATCTTTATGGAAGCAGACAGCTTGGTCCCGCGGAGTAGCTGGCAGCTTTGACCCACCCATCGCTTGGTCATCAATCCAATGCTTAACCCACTGCAGCACCAAGGTTCCTCGTAATCCTACACCCAAAGCCACACCTACTGCCATGGGGTCAACTCGCGTTCACAGCATCCCCAAGTCTATCAATCTTTACAGGGACAGGCAGACTCAACTTTTTCCTGATAACCTTTGGTTAACAGTGCAACACTTACCCCCAGTGCTGCCAGGGCTCCTTCTTAGTCCTAAAAGCTCCCAAAAGACAACAACAAAACCCCAAACCCTTGCCATCAAGTCCATCCTGACTCACAGCGACCCTGTGGTCAGGGTAGAACTGCCGCAGCGGGTTACTGAGACTGTAACACTTCACAGGAGTAGAAAGCCTCGTTGGGGCCGGGCATGTCATACCACTTACCTGTCAGTGGGTTACACAGAGGTGACAGACGTATTGCTACAGTGCTAGAGGTTATGTGTTCAGGATTTCAAATATCAGTAGTGTCACCCCCATGGACAGGGTCTCTTCTTTTGCACATGCCCTGGATCATTCCAGCGTCTTCAGGGGGTGACATCACCCACTTTGGGAAGCACTGTTTTAGACTATAGGACTAGGAAGGAGGGCTTTGGGGACCTACTTCTGAAGAGCAGTCAGGGAAAACCCTGTGATGGCAACAGGGTGTTGTCTAGGACAGTGCTGAGAGAGAAGCCCCACGTGAGGAGGTACTCAAACACACAATGATGGGCCACACAATGGACTCAAGCATTCAAAAAGACACTGTTGCATATGGGTTGCCTGAGAAACTAACAGCGACAACAACGTGCCATGCCTAAATCAATATAGTATTATAAAGGAATTACCCTGTGTCCTCTAGGGGTTTCCAACTCATAGCGACCCTACAGGGCAGAGTAAAACTGCTCTTTGGAGTCTCACAGGCTATACCTTTACAGGAGTAGAAAGCCTCATCTTTCACCCTTGGAGTGGATGGTGGTTTCAAACTGAAGCTCCAAAGGTTATTAGCCCAACGCATAACCCACTGCACCACGGGGACTCCTGCTTGAAGTGCGCACACACACACATTCCAAGGGGTTGAAGGACATTGCCAATTGAGAAGAAACTCATGGTCAAGCTGATGTGGGACACAGGTTTAAACTTCAGAAAGGTTCTAGGTACTTCTGCAAAAAGAGTAGGTGAAGGGTGAAACTCCTCGAAGCACATCAAGCTGATTCTTGCAGGGGCACTCCCACCTCTGAAGGAGGAGAGAGGCACTGGAGCAGAACCAGGTTCCTTCCCGCTTTGAGGTAGCAGCCTGGCTCCTCCAGAAGAGCCCATTGAAACCCGTCAAAAGTATTATGCCTCCCCTCCTCCTGCCCCTGATAATCCCCAGGGTGATTTAAAGAACATCTCTAGTGTTATTTTAAAAAATTAAGAAGCTGACCCACTCCACATTCCACACCCACCCACCTGTGCTTGGCAGGGAGGGAACCTACCTCAGTGACTGCCGACTCACCTGCAGGCAGGCTCCAGCACAAGGCAGGGGTTCCTGCCAGCTCACCTCGGGAGACAGCGTCTGAGCGCGGCTGGCTCACCAGAGGACACCCTGAGCTGGGCTCCTTGGGGCTGCACCTAGTCCCCTGGTGGGGCGCAGCTTCCTCTGACACCGAAACCAGCCCCAGTCCACAGCAGTCAAGTAATTAAAGGTGTCTTTCAGGCAGTGTAGTAAAAAAAATAATTGCTCTCAAATTTTTACTGCTAATGAATGATTGGTACGGTCAATATTTGTGTTGTTGGGAGTGTGTGTGTGTGTCTTGGGTGTGTGTGTGTGGTGGGGGGAGTCTTACAGATGCAAATACCCAAACCAGTCTATCAGGCCAGTTAACAAGTATGCCCCGCCAGACCACAGTGCTGAATATGTTGACTTTCAACGTCTATGGGGAAGAGATGCCATGGATCAAAGCATACACTGATTAATCCAACAGAGACCAGCGCCTGTCACTTTGGTCATGGTGCAAGGATGCGCCAAATAAGTGGGAGACAAATGCCAAAGCAACATGGGTTTCATACGGTGGCTGAGCTGCCAACCACCCATCAAAGTGCTACTTCATCAGGTAAAACATCGTTCCTTCCCCAGCACATCTGCCTATACTTAACACACCATTTCTTCTTAAAACAAAACGAAAACAACAAGATTACCAGCTTGCTGACGCCAGGTAACTCTCACTCACATTGTAACCATTTAATATTCTATTAGGTCATTGACTCTCTATTGAGCCCCACAGACTCGCCAGCTTCTCCCCCCACACACGCAGCCCTATAAACACAGATAGGAAGATAAGTGTGCTCATGTGGTTTATGGTGAAGTCAGCTCTCTTAAGTAACCCATCACCGGGATAAACAGCACGCTCAGAGAGAGCATTGGGAGACCCAGCGGAAACCAGAGCTTTGCAAGTGTGCATAAGAAATAACCTTGACTTTATGGGACAGTTAACTAGATTGGCTGGACAGGGCTATGGCTGAGCCCAGCACCCGCGTGGAGAGTGAAAACAGCTTCCAGCCTACAGAATGATTCCATAGCCTTTGCTCATCGTCCCACAGAATGACTCCAGAGATCTCATGGCGGCAGCTTAATCATGGGATCTGGTGCAGAGGTGAGGTTTGAGAGGAAGGAATTAGAACGGAGCAATAAAGACATTTATTTTTCTGCTGCCACCAAAGTGAAACATTCAACTATATGCCTCAGAAAAACAAACAAACAAACAAACACACAAACAAACCAACTGCCACGAATTGATTCCAACTCCTGGTGACCCTAGAGGTAACTTGATAGGAGAAGAAAACTTCGTTTTCCCAGCAGAGCACGGGGTGGTTTAGAATGGTTTATATTGCCCAGGGCTCTTTCTGAATCTTGTGTGGGAATTGTGAATTTGCTATTCTCTTCCACATTTGCACTTCAGAAATTCCCAAGGAGTCCCTGGGCGGTGCTAACAGTCAGTACTCAACTGCTACCTGGAAAGCTGGTCCTTGGAAGCCATTCCAAGGTCCCCCAGAAGGAACAGGCTTGGTGTTCTGCTTCTGAAAAGACGTGCAGGGGACTGTTCCACTCTGAGAAGCACGGGGTCGCCATAGTCAGAACTGACGGCAACTGCTGGAGGGGCCAGAGCCACTCTCTGGGAAGTCCACGTTCACAGAGAACAAACACATGGCCACGTTGGGTCTCCCTGTGAGACTGCCCCCAGCCCATCTCCACTGGTGGTGGCGTTCATGCCCCCCTGCAAGGCTCTGACTCCCACAGCACACGCCTTTGGTGGCTGTCAAGCCTGGAGCTGAATGCCGTCCTCAGAATGGGCTCACAGTTACAAGATGGGCAAAGTCCAATGACTTTATCTGATAAGATATTTGGGAGGTCGTCATAAGCATTGCCAAAAGCATGCTTGCTCTCCTCCTCCCCCCACAAGGGGGAATCTTCAGCCAGTTACCTAATCTGTTTTATTTTCAAAATCCACTGCAGTTGCCTTGAACTGGTTTTTCTGCGTAATTTATTGAACAGCTGTCAAACATGCATGTTATCCTGGACATCTGTCCTGTGATAAATGGCTCAGGGAACCGGCTTATGAACAACCTGACATGTTGCAACTGAATACATGAAAGGAGCAGGGCGCAGGCAGAGAGGAGTGGCTGGGAAGAAGCATGCTGCTGTCCTTTCCCAGCAGACAGGCCAAAGGATAAACTGACTGCTAACCCACGCGCAGTCCACAGCAACGCCGGAAACATGACTGCACAGGCCTGCTAGATTTGCTCTTTTAAAGAGCCTACTGATTTCAGTACCGCACAGTTGTTGCTTCATGTAGCGAGTGTATGCATAATTTTAGATGCTCTCCAAGGATTTTAGAAAGTCAACAATGCTGAAATAATAATGAAAACCATAGTTTGAGAAACTCTCTTAAATTTCCCTAAAGAGCATGCTTAAACCTCAGAGTGGGCCAGATATGCAATTCTGCAAACCTCACAAGCATAGACCATTGATCTCGCGTTCACCCACGAAGCATTGTTCCTAAGCTAACATATTAATTCTTTTTGATCTTTCTCCATTTCCCGCATTGTGTTCAGTGCCTCTTATCCTTGTCCAACATCAACAGGTCATTCACAGTGGGGTCAGTGCTGGCCAATATAAATAACCATTATAAAACCTCCAGCATGTTTTAAATAAACAACTGAAGTGGTCTATACTGTTTAAAGTATAAATTCCAAATATTTTCATGGGCGGGATGGCCAAGGCCTGTGAAAAGCAAAGGTACAAATTACAGCTAGACCTTGCGATCTCAGCAGGCTACTCTAGCACAAAGTTTCCCATTATAAACCAGCTTGAGAACAACCATGGATGACAGTGCCCTTGGGCCAGACCTGAGCCTGGGCTTGGTACCTCAGGCTCATATGGCTGAAATTAGTGGGATGCATACAAACCCTAGGATCCTCAGCTAAGAATACAAGAGCCAGAGACCCAGAGGGGAGCAGAGAGGTACTCTAAGCAGGACAAGACAGGGTCATCTGTTCTAGACACCTCTGTCATTCCCTTCCCCAAAGCCCAGTGGTAATGGCCCTTCCATCCTCACCTGAGCAGAGAGGAATGTCCCAACATCCACGTGCCTCCAAATAAATTCTCATGTGGAAGGTGGCAGGAAGGGCACTGATGTGGACGGACAGTCCAGAGTCCCTGGTATCTGGGGCATTAGGAGGCGCTACATGCAGTCTATCCTGACATCCATTCACTTCTTCCTGCTCTTTGCCTAGGCTGGCACTTTAAGTAATCTGCATCACCTAAGAGCAACCTAGTCATCTAGTTGGGTGGAGTAGTATCTATAATAAATGCTAAGGATGCCAGGACCAAACAAGCCAAGCAAAATATTGACCATGACCATGCTGGAGGTCTACATTTCCTGCTGGGGAGAGATGATCAGAACAAGGTGCAGGATGAGGAAGGAAGGTACTAGAGAGAGATCCGTGGATGAATACGTGAATATATGACATCTAGAAAGGTGCTTACCCAAAACTGAGCAACCTTGCTTCTCAGCTGATTGTCAGCCCTTTCATTAGTAGACTATCTAAATATGTTGCTATTTTCCCCCTGAGAATTTATTCAGATCGAGTTAATATCCCTAGCACGTGTGTTTTGAATTCCTGCCCCCATTTGGGCCACCAGCTGGTCTCTCCTGGCATTCGCTCTCAGTTCTGTGCTTCCTATCTTAGGCTATTTGTAAATAGTAGGAACACCCAGATTTTCCCAGTGAATCAAACCCCCATTGTTCGAGATTTGTTCTCCTGGTGTCACAGTAAGTTCACATTTTCATAATTAGGGGTATTCACTTTGGTTCAAGAATCACAGTAATGACCCAAGATTTTTCTCAGGTGATGATGATAAATCATCCCCACCATCACTGAGAAGTTTTAAGCATTACTCTGCACCAGGCTCTATAGCATGCACCCCATACAATAACTTCACGAAGTAAGAGTTCCGGCTTATATGATTCTCAGTTTACTGGCAAGAACAGTGAGGTCTGGAAGGTCGGCTACCCCACATGGGATCACACAGGCAGAGAAGAACTGGGGCTAAGCCTCAGTTGATCCAATCACAAAGCTGGTGCTCAGTGATTCCATGCTTCTGTGCTGACATGAACACGTGGCTGCTTTAGGGGGCCGTCCCGCTGCTCATAAAAGGGAACATTTCCAGTGCAGGAAGTCAAGACATTGGTCCCCAGGTGCCCCTGTCTGAGGGGGGACTTTCTGAGCCTGTGTCTGAGTGCCACTTTTATTACCTGCAAAACAGAGCAAATAAATTTGGTCCTAAGGATGAAAAAGCCCTATTTGTTTCCAAAATCCTTTGAGAGGATGGATAAAATATGCCAGTTTAAACACCAATGGAATGTTTCCTCACCAGCAGCGAGTAAATAAAAGCATAAAAGTACATTTCCGTTTCTCAAACACAGATCCGGACAAGCTGAAAGGTACCTTTTCTTCACTTTCTCCCCTTGGCTGCTGCCCTCTCCTGACTCCCTGGCTCATTTTCCTGATGCTGTTTGAGCAGAGCAAGGTGATTTGGGTAATTCCATGTCTACGCAAAAAGTCATCAATGACATCAGCACTGTTAGGGGAATTAGACTTATTAGTTAATTACAGAACCAGCAGAGGGAGCACAAACCTTGCATAAATAACAATCATTTCATTGAAGTTCCTCAAAAAACAGCAGTCGTGGTAGGGTGGAATGGAAGATATTTAAAAATATAATTATCAGCAGCCAAAAGATGGTCTTTCGGGGGAACAGTCTTAGGGTTAGGGTATCTAATTTGTTTTCCATCTAGTCTATGTGCAAATGTTTACTTCTTAGCATGATTTTTTTAATCTTTTATTAATCATTTTATTGGATGGCTCTTACAAATCTCATGACAATCCATCATTCAACTGTATGAAGCACATTTGTGCCATATGTTGCCGTCACCATTTCCAAAACATGTTCTTTCTACTTCAACCCTGGTATCAGCTCCTTTCCCCACCCCACCCCCTACGAATCCTTGATCAGCTATATATTATTGTTGTTATTATGTGCTTTACACTGTCCGTTGTCTCCCTTCAACCACATTTCTATTATCTGTCCAAGGGGTAGGCTATATAGCCAATCTTGTGATGGGTTCCCCCTTTCTTCCCCCCTCATTCCACATCCCTCTACCCTCATGATATTGCTACTCCCACTACTGGTCCTGGGGGTTTTATCTGTCCTTAATTCCATGTGTCAAGAGCTCTTATCTGCACCAATGTGTGTACTCTGGTCTAACCGAATTTGTAAGGTAGAACTGGGTCATGGTAGTGGGGATGACGAAGTAGTCAGGAACGAGAGGAGTGAGGTGGGTTTCCTTAGTGCTACATAGCACCATAGTTGAATTGACCCTGTAACCCCTCTGTGGGGGGATGTCTAATTGTCTACAGATGGGCATTGGGTCTTCACTCCAACACCCCTCTTTCACACTGATATAATTATATGTTTTGAATTTTTTGATACCTTATATCTGATCCCGTCGACACCTCATGATCACACAGACTGGTGTGTTTTTCCATGTGGGCTTATTTGCTTCTCTGCTAGATGGCTACTTGTGAACTTCAAGAGCCCAGAAGCTCTATCTTTTGTTAACTGACATCATCCACTTTCTTCACCACATTTGCTCATGTACCCATTTTGTCTTCAGTGATCGTGTCAGGAAGGTAGGTATCAAAGAGTGCCAGATTATTAGAACAAAGTGTTCTTATGTTTAGGGAGGACTTGAGCAGAGGCCCAAAGTCCATCTGTTATCTTAATACTTGACATTTAAATATATGTACATTGACCTCTATCTTTTTCATTATAAATGAATATATTTACATGTATACATGCCTATAGCTATACCACTATAAATAGCTTTTGCTTCTTACTTCTTTCCTCTATTTCCTTTCACCTTCCTCCCGTTCCACTATCAAGTTCACCCTCCACTCAGCTCTCAGTAATTTCTCTTGGATACATTGCCCTTGGTCAAATCCCACCAGGCTTCCTTGCCATCATTTTTAGATCTCTTGTAGTTCCCTTATCCCTGAGTTTGTTGGCTCCCCACTCCCCCTCCCTGCCCCGCCCCTCCCATGTCCCCCAGGGACTGCTGGTCCCATTGTTTTCTCCTAGGGGTTCTTTGTCCTGCCTATCTTATGTAGATAAAGGGCTTCTTGGTGCCTAAGGAAAGAAAAGTGTGTGTGTGTGTGTTTCCCTTTGGTACCATTGCCATGCCTGTCCCACTGGTGGAGGAGTGAATATAAGATGGTGAGACTTGCCAAAGATTGGCAAATATTTACTTGTTCATCCTGATATCCAAGTATCCCTCATCCAAAACAATGTCCTCAGTGAGCCAGTCAATCTCATTCTCCTAAAATCTAAAAAAGGTTTCATTTTACAGTTGAAAATGATTCAACATAATTAAAACAAAAAAACCGAATATACTCTTTCAAAACCGGAATTGCACTGGGTGGAGTGGAACTTTTGTAGTATGCATTTTTCCTGCTAGGTGAGAAATTGAGCAGATTGCTCTGAATTAGTGCACCCAGTGGCATCACCTGGGAAAGTTCTCTGGGCACAATGACTTTTTTCATAAAAGCAGTTTTGTTTGAACCTCATTTTTTTGGTGATGGCTGATTTAAGAGAACTGCGTACAGTTGTGAAATTTTGTTTGCTGCTTGGGAAAAATGTCACATAAACTGTTGAGATATTGAACACAGCTTACAAGGACAGCACTGAGAAAAATTCAAGTGTACGAGTGGTTTTCTCATTTCCAAAAAGATGAAATATCGATTGATGACAAATTTTGTTCTGGACATCTGTCAACTTCCCAAGAGGATTAAAATGTGCATTTGGCATTTGTTCCACCAGGTCAGATGATCAAGATTTCTCTCTAAAGGTTCTGGACAGATTGCATGACAGTGTGCAACAAAAAAGGCCTGGTTTGTGGCAGACGGGGGACTGGTTTTGCCACCACGACAACGCACCTGCTCACATAGTCATATCAGTGTGCCAGTTTTTGGTAAAAAGCAGCATGCCTCTCTTGCCCCACGCACCTTACTCACTTGACCTTGCTCCCTGTGACTTCTTTTTGTTTCTACAAATGCACAGACACGAAAGGAGAGTAATTTGATGATGTAGAGGAGGTGAAATAAAAAAACAACAACAACAACGAGGGAAGTCATCCAAACAGTTGAGTTTGAAAAATGTTTCCAAAAATGGAATTTCAGATTTGACAAATGTATTAAGTATAATGGAGAATATTTTGAAGGTGATAAGTTTGTTTTGTTAAAAAATTTAAATACATGGGTTTAAAAAGAACCGGATTTTGGGGTACCCCCTCATAATGTCTGTTGGCACAAAGTAAGAAAAAATAAACTCACTTGTTTTCTAAAGTATCTGCCTAGCGTTCTCAGCAGTTTAAATACATGGTCATTATTTTCTAATTTGAATGAAGACATGTTCACTTTTCCCCCTCTCCTTTTAATAATACATCCCTCAGAGGAAGTATGGAGGCTTAGTCTGCCCACACACAAAAAAAACACTGCTGCCTGTAACAGGAAGTTACGATCATGGGAATCCACTGATTTGTCCATCAATAGGTTAGGCAATAGACTAAGTACTGGAGACCTTTGTCATGCAGACCAATGTTCAGGACGAGGCCAACGACTTTGAAGGAAGCTATGATCACCTCCGAGTTCCCAGGTGTTAACAAGTGTTTGAGAGTTCAGCTATCCACTGCAAGGTTGGTGATCCAAGCCCACACAGAAGACCTGAAGACGAAAGTTCTGGCGATCTGCTTCTGAACAATCACAGTCTTAAAAAGCCATGGATTAAAGTTCTACTCTGTAGACATGGGGTCACGAAGAGATGGATCTGACTTGAAAGCAATGGGCTGGGCTCCTTTGTTTTGCAGTCATTGTTATCACTTCCACCCAATAGGATACAAAATTTGGCCAACGATATCAAATATAGGTTGAACAATATGAATTTTGAACTGCATACTTCTGCTGATTTTGGCAGGGTAGTCTCCTGCCAAAAATGGAATGAGGTAAAAGAAAAAGAAAATGATGGTACTGAATAATTATTACCATTTTAAAATATATTCATTTCAAGTCGTAGGTTACTTGGAAAACTAATGGAAATGGTGTCATGGAGGAAAACAAAAGAAAAAGATAAGAAATCTCAGCCCTTTCTCATGTAAGAGAATTATCAAGGATCATGAGTAGCGAAATAGAGAAAGAGAGAGAGAGAGAGAGAGAGAGAGAGAGAGAGAGAGAGAGAGAGAGAGAGAGAGAGTGAGTGTTGGGTAAACAATGGATGGCACAGTCCCAGGTCTATCTGGCTGGAGTCCGGGCAGCTGCACTGTTAGTTGCTGCTGCTCCCAGGGGGCCCCTCCGGCCTCTTCTTCTGCACTGGGGCTCTGACCTGCAGACCATGAAGCCACAGGCCCTGCAGCCACCATCTTTGATCTGGAAACCACGGCTTTGGCTTCTCAGCAGGGAAAATGATCTGCCTTTGCCTTTTGATTCATTGTTGTTCAGCAAGGACATCCAAATGTGGCTAGCTTCTTAACGCCTCAACATAGTCAGAAAATAGGAGTCCCTCATGGTCCGAGTGAGTGGATTCAGGTATGGCGCCCATTCGGAGCTCAGTTCTGTCCCCAAATCTGGGGGTGGTGCCTCTCCTTCCGAGACTGGACACCCACCTGGACACTGGCTTGTACCACTGCTTTGGAACATTGACATGAGTTTATCTTACAGTACCAGGACGCTCTGTGAATGGACCCTACCCCAATGCAGATGGTTTTTGTTTTTCGCTCATACTATCCCAATTTTATGCTTACTTGTATTTTTTCATGGCAAACTAGTGAGTACATTTACTAAACATCTATTATATACAAGACATCTTTCTGGAAGCATTATCTCAATATTTCATTCAGTCATTCAGACTGAATGCCCAGTTAGCGATGGGCAGCCTGGGACTTGGCATGGTTAAGCAACTTATCTGAGGTCACCCATGTGGTCAGGAATCACATACATCTGTCTGTCTGCAGAAGTCGACAGTTGCTCTTTGCACTAGAGCCCACCCCATCAAACGAAGAAATGCTGAGCACACATTTTATGGGAGACGGCAGACCCCTTATTGTTAGAATCCTCATATATGCACTGTGTGATTGTATAGGCACTGTGTTAATTCTCAGAATCAACAGCAAGAGGCAGGTCAGAGAGAAAGAACACCAAGAACAATAGCATTAGGTAGTCGGAGGGGGAGAAAGCAAACAATGACTTACTCTCTTCATCAGCCCTGCTTGCCCCCACGGTGAGTTCTCACCACAGCAACAGGCTTTCCTTTGTGGCTACACCTGAGGCCACCACACACCAAACCACTGGCCAGCGAGACACACAAGTGTTGGCGTCATTAAGACCCAAACAAACAGAACCAACCAGCTGAGGCCTGGAATCCTGAGTCATCCTGACAATGCACTGCCAAGTGTGCGTTTCTAGAAGTCCGAAGGTCCTCAGCTCTCTGTGGAAAGCCTATTAGAGAGTGGGCAAATGTAGCCCCGTGGTTTTCCTCACTGATGCTGCTGCCTTTGTGAAATGAAACAGGGCTGCATGTGATACAAGCGTGCTATTAGTGAGTAGATCTCTTCAAGAAAAATCAACAACAAAGAAGCCAATTAACACGACTCCTTTTCATCCTGCTAATGAATGTGGCACGGCCTTGGCTACGGATCAGGACCCAGCACTGGGATTCCCATGATGTCACCATTACCCACGACACTGTGTGCATCAGTCTCAGACTGAGTCAACGGAGCTCTGCAGGGGTCTCATCCTGTCACTTCGAGACATGTATGAAAACCTAAGCCCCACTGTTTGTTGCAGTGAGCACAGCCATGCACGAGACCTGTCCATTAGTCAGGTTTATGCTACATGCATTTAGTTTTACTTTTGAACACTTCACAGTGCATTCTTGGGAATTTGGCAGATAACTCAGGAAGCTGTCTTCAATTAGGATGTTGTTGGATGTCCTTGAGTCAACTGGCGACAGAAAGCGACAGAATACAACTGCCTAACAGGGTCTCCCAGACTGAGATCGTCATGAAAATCAACTACCAGGTCTTTTGCCGGCAGAGTGGCTGGTGGTTTTAAACAGCCGACCTTTGGGCTGGCACACGAGTGCTGCACTATGGCACCCCCTGGCTTCCTTAACCTCAGCATGGGGAATCTGAACCCGAGACCCTGTTGCCTACATTTAACTGAATGAACACCAGGAAGGTCCTGCTTAGAGCTCATCACGTCACTATACTTGGCTCTGGGTCCCACACCTCTCCGAACGTTAGAAGCGCATAGTCTGCCCTCTTCATCTGCCTGCAGACACTACCTCCCCACCACACTCTGCTGCAGCAAGGGCTATGGCTCCCTTACAATCTGCACACAACTTGGCACACAGATTCTGAGTTTTCACCTTTACCAAACGAACTCTGGAGGCAACATATGTCTCAAACACATGCCGTGGCAACTGCCAAGACAGCCACAGCCCGAGGTCCCAAAGGACAGGAGGCTCTGCCATGGGGTAGGGAGGAAGGGTCATGATTCACTCCAGCAGGACCTGAGCCTGGATGGAGCTGCCCTTAATTGCCTACTTGTCATCTCTGAGATACTCTTGGGTGACATTGTGGCTGGAGTAATGAAGAAAATAAATACGCAGACCCTCATATATTCCTGGATCCTGAAATGCTCAATTTATTTGCTCAATATTCATTAACGAGAAAAAAAAAACCCTCAACTAGAATTCACCTTTCATGCTTTCCCTCTATACAATATATCATTTTGGCTTGGGCGTCAATTGGGATTTGTGTTCTTTCAATGATATCAAAAGCAAGATGCTAAATAGACGGCGTGTCTGCCAATGCTGCTGGTCTTTGTGCTCATGCATCTGACCAGGAGAAAGGCTGGCGAGTCAGCTGAGAACCATCTCAGTGGTGATTTTTCTCTCATATCAAAACATAATTTCATCACCAAAGTGTCATATAGCTTGTTAAGTCTTTACAAAGGAAGTTGATTCCACTTAAGGTCTAAAAATTCTGTACACTTTGGACAAGGCAGCAAGAAGTAAGTTGGAAACCTGTGTTTGGATATAAACAATATGCCAAGAATATAAAGCCCAAACCACATACTTGGGCGCTTGCTGTCTCTCAAGGTGCTTTCAGGGGGGCGGTCTACAGTCTTTCCGTTAACAGCAGCAGCAGCGACCAGTTTTTAAGCGGTCCCCATCACATACCAGGTACCAGGCCGAGCACATGACTCACACTGTCACCGTGGACTTCCCCACCGGCTCTTCCCTCAAGGGTTACTCGGGGGACTTTTCCCTATGTGTAAGGAGGGCATCAAGAGGCTGGTGTGGCCAAAGTTAAGGTGCACACATGGGTCTCTCTGGCTCCCAGGTCTGTACTCTGACCACCCAAATGTGCCCGAACTTCATATGTTCTCGTCTTGTCACCATTGTTGGAACCAACCCTGATACAAAGGAAGAAGCAAAGGGAGCCAGTGGGACGGAGGTTTCACATCCCAAGGAGGAGGCTTCTTCGGTGGGGCAGGGGAATGGGATGTCCTTGTGTGGCATAAATGGCTACGCTCCCTCCTTAAAGCAGAAAGGTTGGCAGTTCAAACTCTCCCAGAAACACCTGGGAGGCAAGTCTGGCAATCTGCTTCTGAAGGTCACAGCCTTACACACCTGATGGAGCACTATTCTACTCTGTATACAGGGTCACCAGGAGTCAGAAATGACTTGAAGGTCACAGTTTGGGCTTTTTTTTAATTGGAGGAAGAAGGGCAGTTTCTGGGGGGAGTTGTGTCTGTGTTGTCTCAGGCTTAACTGTAATGAGTCTCCTATTTACTCTGAAGCTGGGTCCCATCAGTTTCCCTGTTAGAAGGGAAGTGCTTGCAAGCCCAGGGCACTATGTGTCCACTACTATTTCCCCACAGCCTCGCCTCATGTCTGGCACCTACAACCTCTGGGTAACTCTTGTAAATCCCATGAGCTCAGACCAGACTGGGCTTCAGAGAGTTTTCAATGGCAGGTTTTATGGAAATGCATCACTAGGCTTTTCATCAGAGGTTCCTCTGGGTGGGTCCCAATCTCCAATATTTCAGTCTGTAGTCAAGGGCTTCAATATCTGCACCACCGGGGACCCTTTGGTATCTACTGGGCACTCACCGAATCTCTGGTGGATGACCAAGTGCCTCTGCTGGTGTTCTGTAGCTTTCACATTTAATCATAGCCTCTCTTTTCTTGCTTCCCTCATTCACTCATACCCAGCTTTCTCTTCTTCGTAAACCAACTCCCTTCTGTGCACATACTGGTAGACTATGTGGTCTGAACACCCACACAGTTTACCTGTTTCCAGGCTGCTAATGTGGAGGAAGGGGCTGGGAAAATAGAAAGCAGGCAAATGAAAGAATCATTTTCTAATTTCCCAAGGAAACCTTTGAAGAGATCAGAGTTGACATACAAGAGTCTGCCCCCAAACAAATAATGAAGCCATCTGATCTGATGATCTGAGAACTGTGACCCGAAGTCATGGCTAGTGTTATGAAGTATTTGTGTTTAGTGCTGGAGAAGCACTGTTCTTTCTGCTCTGTCTCTGCACCAATCAAATTAAGAACTACTTACTGCAGGATCCAAATTTCCCACAAAGAACCAGGCTTAAATACATATATATTAGCTCTCCTGCTACGGGGATTTATGGGTTCTTTATTAACAGTTAGCGTCAGACATACTACAGGTTTCTCTGATCATTAGATAGATTCATTTCTCGGTTCTTTGAGACACTCACTGAGCAGGTTAAGCCAATTCAGGCTTTTACATCACGGAATAGATGACTTTACAATAAAAACAGGTACTGAAGACTGTATTTCCCCCGATTGTCAGTCAAGCTAATTATGCTTTGCTCTAACGCTCTATCAGGCCAGAGAGAAAAAGGCAATTGGGGCCCGCTCTGCGCTCTGCCTGATGTCGGGGAACACAGCACCCGTTTATTCACAGCGGGAGCCTGCTGTAATTGGCAGTTCCATTTTCTCCTACTGGAGGGCAATTCTATAGCGAAGAAAACACAATGTTAACACAATTTTACAAATTTGACATATGGTGTCCTCTCTGAAATGACCAGCAGCCCTTCCTTCCCTTTGGGTAGGATGGCAAGCAGGTGATGAAGGGGCAGAAAGGGCTGGGGTTCTTTGAACGGCACTGTAAATCCGAACAAAGGCCAGTCCAACAAAGGGCACGAGACTCAAGGTGGATAAGACTTGGAGCAGTGGTTCTCAACCTGTGGGTCGCGACCCCTTTGAGGGTCAAATGACCCTTTCACAGGGGTCACCCAATTCAAAACAGTATCAAAATGACAGTAATGAAGTAGCAACAAAAATAGAATAATTTTATGGTTGGGGGTTACCACAACATGGGGGTCGCGGCATTAGGAAGGCTGAGAACCACTGAAGTAGAGGCTTGGTGAGGCAAAGCGAACAATAACCTCACCTATGATTCAGCTTCATTAATGACACCTGGTCATGCCCAGTGCGTACCCATTGCACTCAGAAAGGGATCCTGGTGGCGCAGCAGTTGAGCACTGGGCTGCTCACAAAAATGCTGGTGATTTGATCCCTAGCGTCGTTTCTCACAAACAGAGGTCTGGCCAGCTGCTGCTATGCAGCTGAGGGGCAGCCGCGGAAACCCAGAGGGGCGCGTCTCCTGTGTCCCTAGGGGCTGTGGGGAGTGCGAGCTGAGCCCCTGACAGTGAGCACCAGCAGCAGGCCTGTCAGAGTGAGGCATAAGCCCAGGAGAAGTTCTTTCATGAGTTCAATCCATGTCGTTTTGGACAGAGCTGGGTCCATAGACTGTGTTACAAGGTGACCTTAAACGAGGTATCAAACACTAACAACAGACGAACCAAGCAGATGGCCAGCAAGTCGTTCTGACTCCTACTGCCCCTAACAGAGTAGAACTGCCCCTGTGGGTTTTCAATGGTATAAATCTTCACAGGAACAGAAAACCTCGTATGTCTTCTGCTGAGCAGCTAGTGGGTTTGAACTGCTGACCTTGAGGTTAGCAGCCCAACTTACCACGACGCCTACACAAAACAAAGCACCCGAATGCCATCGAGTCAATGCTGCCTGATAGTGAGCCTGTAACAGGGGTTCCGAGGCTGTCCGCCTTTACGGGGACAGATAGCACCATCGCCATCACTCTCCTGAAGATCGGCTGGTGGTTTTGAACCACTGGACTAAGGTTAGCAGCCCAACACTTATTACACAGTTCCACTGCAACATCAGAGCTCCTTACAGGAGACACAGAACCTGGAGATAGCTGGGTGCTTACCTTCCCTAAATGTGCACAAACTCTAGAAAACAATTTTAAGGAGGGTTTAATATTCCTTTGATGTGAAGTCTAAGGGGCTGCTTCATCACAACATATTTTCAAATTGAAACCAGATACACAAGCTACCTCCTTCACTACCCCACCTTCCCTGAGGTCTCTGGCTTTTGCTTTAACTGATGAAGGAGTATAAGAAAGAATGTCCTAGGGCATAAAAACCCAGGCATAAGTGCACGAAGACTTCCCAGGAAAAGAAGCCCCATCAGTATTCCTCTCCTCTTGAGCACATGAAGTGATGCATCAGTTCATTCATTTTTGGCAGGGCATATGGGTATACGCTAAAGAGAAAACAGGGCAAACAAAAGGGGTCCCCAGGAATTGCTCCCGGATCCACTGTTAAGATACCCAGGGCCTTGTGTCCGCAGCTGTGTGTGAGGGCGGCTGTCAGGCCGTGCTGCTGTTCCTTGCATCTGACCTCAGCTGCAGAGACGGTGGGGAATGCGGCTCCACCGCAAGGTAGTGATCTCGAGGGGGCTGCACAGAGCAAAGGAGTACTGAGCAGCGTCAGAGAACCAGCTACTTGCAGTTAAGGCACAGAGCCAGCATAAGCCCTGATTTTCATGGGGAATTAAACTGTCTTTTGATACCACCTGGTGACACATAATTGACAATCCAATGAAACCTACCCAGGTGAACGGAGTTCAGAATGCACCCCCCCTCCCCTTTGTTTCAATGCACTCAATTTCACTCTCTCTCTTACACACACACACACGCACACACACACGCACACACACACACGCACACACGCACACACGCACAAGGGATTACGATTTAGTTCTCCGCTCAGGTTATCTGCTTGCCCACAGTTACTGCCCATTTCTTCTTTTCTACCTGGATGTTCTACAGTGGCACCTGAACCCTGGAACTAAGACAGATCATATAAACACGAGGCTTGTGCCTTCTCAAACATCTTGCTATCCTCCCAGCTTTGAGAACATGAGTGCCCTTGGCAGGCGCCGGGCCACCTCTCGCATCTCTTTCCTAGTCCCTCTCAACGGAGAGAAGGGCAGCAGCACGTCCCGCAACCAGAAGATCCCAGTTAGCATTTAATGACGGGCTGTTTTCTTTGTATTCATTTAAAAAATAATCAAATGTATTTATCATTTCAATTGCCTCTAGATGTTTTAGGTAAAAGCTTACGTCATAAATTAATTAGTATACAAGTTGTTTCATGATGTGCATTTCATTTAAAAAGTTTTTAACAGATTTATAATTGTTATAAAGTTGAACTGCTGAACCTGTTCACGGAATCATTTTAACTTGCATTAATGCTGTATTGTCCCTGAACTATATTAAAGATACATTCGCAAATGAAAATGCAAAATACTGCCAATCCCTGATTTCTGTCCCCTGTTTTGCCATTTGTAATCAATCATATACTTAGGCACCTTTTGAGCCCATGGGAACACACAAAACAAAAAACTAACGTTCAGAACTACCAATAACAGGAAGAGAATCTTCTTGTTTTAAGTGAAATGTTTCCCATCACAGTGAATCCTTAAGCATGTGTGTCCACGCAGGCAGTGTGCTAGCTGGGTGTCTCTTGGCGTAATTGTTACATGCTTGCCATGGATAACACACAGGTTGGCATCTTCAAAAGGGCCAACCAGGTAGCCCCCCCTTGCTTCCTGCAAAGCACCAATAGCTGCGCTCTGGAAGCGCAGATCTGTTTTGAAGTCCTGGGCAATGTCTGTGGCAGATGCTGGCAGGGACGTTTGGGCATCAGAAGTTGGGAGGACTTCTGATGCCATCTAATTTCAGGAGGTGCCACAGCACCAGGCCACTAACAGTGGTTTTCGTCACCCCTCCAGGAGAGGGCCCACTCTTGGGCACTGCTTTTGTAGCCAGCTGCCTCCTGGGCGCTTTACTACTGGTAGATTTGCAGGCAACCAGGTTTGTAGGTGCCACTGTAGGACACTTCCTCACGCACCCCCTTCTCCTGAGCACCGAGTCTGCCCACAGCTGTCATTTACCAGCCACATGCTTGATTGGAGCTCCAAGTGCTTTGTTTTTCTGCACTATCATTAGATAATCTGACGTCTGATTTAAATCGTTTTCATTATAAGATGGAAATCAAGACAAAGTGCTATTTCATGCTCTGGTTGGGTGCACTGAGTAGAGGTGGCCCCGACCTCATGGAAACGTTGCGGTAACTTGTGGCAGGGTTCCACAACCTTGGGACGACAGACCTGGGGGAGCAGAACATAATTCTGTATTGTGAGGGCTGTCTTGTGCACTGTAGGCTGGTTAGCAGTATCCCCGGGCCTCTCCCCACGAGATGCTTGTAACATTCTCTCTCGGCCCATTGGAACAGACAAAAATATTCCCAGACATTGCCCGGGGACCCTGGGAGGAAAAATCGCCTTTGAGATCCATTGCATTAGGATTTGAAATCAACTCTGAACTGACTCACTCTGGCTGTTGGCTTAAAAAATAATAAAGATATCAAACAGGCAGATTCACAGTTGTGACCACTCGTGAAAAATTTAAAATAAGCATTTTCATGTTTTTAATCATATCACTTAATCTACAAATATAAATTAGATGTAATAATGAGTGAAACTGCTTTCACTCACTACACATGAGTCCTCTGGAACAAGGGAGCTTCCAAAAGTTTGTGGAAAAATTACATTATCTTTAGTTCCATTTTCCCCACAAACACTTGGAAGCCCCTTCATATATATCAAGGATGCCTGCTTGAGCTAATCACATTTCTTAACCCTATGCTCGCTGCTAAATATTTCGTTCATACAATCTCCTCTGATTTGACCGGGTGCCAGAATGAAAGCCCAGGACGTTGCGTCCCTCAGCTGAAGAGCGGCCAGCAGGAGTTAGTCAAGGGCTATAGCTCCCCAGACCTGCGTGTCTCCATCCCACCTACTACCTACCATATGCTTTGAGAGACCTGTTTTCACCAAGCCCCGCTGGAAGCAATGGAACAGACATCTAGAGAATCCAACCTGGGTGGGGGTGACAATGACTCCCTGGACAGGAAGCCACTCGATAGTGCTCTTCTGGGACTCACGTCCCATGGCCACTGTGCCCCACTGCTACCTGTGAGGCCTGGAGGCTCCACTGTACCCACAGGCAGGCCGGGACTGGACTTGTGAAAACTAAGCTATTGAAACCTGGATGAAGACACACAGTGGGTCACAGTGAGCCAACTTTACGCAAAATAGCAACTCTTTTAAACCCTGGGCCTCAATTGCTGACCGAATATTCCCCGAGTCAATCATCCAAACTACCCAATGAGTGACACACAACACAATTTGGGGAGTCAACTGCTGGTACTTACTACTCTTTCCTTTCTCCTTAAACACACAGAAAATTCAACTCCAATGGAAGAAAAAAAGTAAATTGACCTCCATGATCTGCAGAAAGGATCTAGATTCTGTTCTGCATTTTTTAACTTAGGTTCTGCGTTAACAAATAAATCCAAAAGAGTGTAGGGAGAGCCTGCCGTGCATTTTGCAGGGCATACGATCGCAAAGCTGACTGAGTTTTCTGAGCGGGCTGGTCATCGGAGTGTGGCCGCCATGGCATGTAGTCAGAGGGCCTCCCCATGTCAGCCTCCAGCTGGACCTCGCTCAGCCTCCCAGCTGGATCTGGCCCTCACTCTCTTTCTGCCCACCTGCCCACGGCTTCCCTCCTCTACATCACAAGTAGCATGAGTGGTCGAGTGTGGGCAAAGGCGGGGATAAGTTAGTGGAATTGAGGGGGAACAGTTTTCACCCCCACTAATTCTCTAGGTGAAACATACTCCGTTTTACTCTCTGTAAAATGCTGCCGTGAACAGTCTCTGCAAAGTTAAGAAGTTCACATCTGGCATTGGCAATGTGGAATGCGGTGGAGAAAACAGCACACGGCTCATCCCTTTGGGGAGCTCAGCCAGTGCTGGCTGTTACTTAATTCTTTCAGTCCTGGCTTTGTGAGAGCTGCCATGGCTGGTCTGGTTTATAGGTGTCCTTTCCTTCAAATCTGCCTGCAGGGACTCACGCGTGTCATTTGTCAAGGGCTAAATAGCCCGAGGCCAAGAACAGACATTTACTTACAGAATCTTCAGATTCTTTTAAATAGGCCTCTGGGACATCACCACTGCCCTCTCTGTGGCAGGAGCCTCCAGGACACCTTGCTGGGTGTTTCTTTTAATTGACTAACCTCCGCGCCGCTGCCTCTTCAAACCGCTGTAACCCATCTATGCCCCCAGTCTGCAGCTTCTAATGACCTTTCTCTGGCCCTCAACACATATGGCTGAGACAATGCAAACATCATTTGGAAGATGAATAAATTCAATAACTCAATTACATCGTGCCAAAGCGCCATTTATCAAACTCAGACCACAGCCGTTTGTCTCTCTTAGCCCTCTGTTTCTCCACAGCCAGGCATGTGGGGGGAAAGTCTCTAATCAATTTAGGAATGATTAAATTGAAATTTGTAACACTTTCCATTATTAAACCTTCAATCTTCATTATAGCAACTTAATGATTACATCATGGCCGAGAAAAACAAATTAGAGGTAACGTAATGTTCACAAAGCTGGAGCACCAAATGAATCGTCAGCAATACCCAGAGTCTAATCCGTGCGGTACATACACATGATGGGTCCTTGGTGTGTACAAGGAAACACGGAGCTGCTAATAACAGTCGGATCAAAGTATGCCTTTAAACTTGACATAGCTCGCAGGCCTTTACTGCATCTTGCTCTTTTTACAGAGGTTACGTTGATTAAACCTGGAGTAGATGGATAGACACCAGGAAGATGCTGGGAGGCTCTCAGGTCTCCAGGAATGTGGCTGTTCACATAGGAGTGTTATTCCGAGAAGGTCCAAAGTTCTTAGCGGATGCCTGACATGGTGCACCAACAGAGCTGTGTTCTCCCATTACCATGTCCATCCTGCATGCTGGCACTCTTCTCAAACTCCACCATTAGTCCTTTCACCAAAAATGATTTTTCCACAGAATTCTCTCTCTTGCGCTCTCGCTCTCTCATTTCATTGACTTACTAGCAGGGCCAATGGGAGTGATCGTTCCCTGAACCCTCTACGGCTGGCTGATTCCTCCATGTTGTGGCAGCCACATGAGGTCACAGGGCTGGGGGTGTTGAGTTCTGACTCTGGCAACACCTATAAGAATGGAATTGTTGGTGGCAATGCCAAAGAGGTTGACAGGATTGGAGCTTTCTGGGCACACTGGAGCACCAGAGGCTAGATGCAGCTGAGGATGCTGACGGTGACGGTGATCATTAACAGTAACTGCTGTGTGGTGAGCACTTTCGCTGTAACTCAGTCCTCACAAGAATGGCCAGAAAAGCGATTCTTCCCTCACTGTACTAATGGAGAAGAGGAGGCTCAGAAAAGTTACTAAGTAACTTGTGTAGTTGTGGTAGCCAGCCCCTGAGAAGCCCCCCATGGTCCCTGGCCTGGAATTCACACCCTTTTGTCTCCCCTCCTACCATGTGACGGATAGGTCTGTATTATAGGAGAAGGCCCTCTCGGGGAGGCCGCTGCAAGGTCATGAGCAGGCATCTGTGGCAAAGAACGAAGGCCTCTTGCCAGGAGTCATAGAGGTGAATCTACAAGGGGACCTCTAGCTGCAGCCAAGCCTTCAGGTGGTGTCACTCTATCACTCTACTCCTATGTGAGCTTCCAACCCTACACCATGCAAAGCTTCTAGACCAGCGGTTCTCAATCTGTGGGTAGCGACCTCGATGGGGGTCGACGACCCTTTCACAGGGGTCACCTGATTCATAACAGTAGCAAAATGACACTTATGAAGTTACAACGAAAATAACTTTATGATTGCGGGGTCACCACCACATGAGGAGCCGTATGGAAGGGTCGCGGCATGAGGAAGGTGGAGAACCTTTCAAAGTCATGTGCAAAGGAATGGCATTCAAGGAGAAAACATGATCATCTCTCATAACTACCTTATTTATTAAAAGAGGTGGAGTAGATGAAACTCACCACATACCATCTACTGCCACGGGGTCTCGAGATGAGAGCAAAGGCATTGGATAGTAAGGTCATCCTCTTGTCCAAGCAGATGCAGGCAGAAGGTCTGTGTGAACACACTGCACGTCCATCATCTCCCTGTGACCCGAACTGCATTTGTGGTGGGAGCCCAGCTCAAACGCTGCTATTATGGTGCCAGGGTGCCCTCCTATGCCTAGAGAATGGGGTGGCATAGAACAAAAGTGGACCCGCAGGAGACCCGTCCATTTCAGGCCCTGGGAAAAGGCTCTCTTGCCCAGTGAAGGGGGGAAAATGAGCCATAAGGCATTAATGGAGCAAGCTGTGAAATGAGCAGGGGTAGATGGTGTGGCCCGTGGCCCTGCAGCCTCAGAGCACAGTCCTCCAGCTATGGGGTCAGGAAGGAAGGACGGTGTTGGAAACTAATGCAGCGGGTGGAGTGTTAGGGTGAGAGGGAAGCGGTCCTTTCTGCTCCAGGAGGCAGGAGTAGGATGGTCATTAGAGCTTGCAGCCCTTTGAAAAGTTAATATTTTATTAGAACGGGCAAAACTGGGCCTCAACTATTTGTCTTTTTTGTGGGTGGGGAGTTGGGGGGTGAGAAGAGGCCCTCTTCTGAGCCTTTGGATAAGTAAAAGGGCAGAGAGACATACCATCTGATGCTATCTCTGATAAGACAAAATCCGTCATTTCTTTTGTTTTAATACAAAAGGTTCCTTTCTAAGCAAGTGGGCGCTGTGAAAAATCTTCCACTGAGAGGTCTCACCTTCACCTCATCCCTCTGAAAACCCCAGAAAGAGGTATTTCTGGTGAATACAGGACACCGAGCATGCTGACTTATAAAAGGCGATTTGTTCCACCTGTGAATTGAGACCCGAAACCTTTCTACTTTCATGTTAGCTGTCATTTTTCTCCCACCAATGAAATGAGTAATTCCTCCTCATGACAGTCAATTTCTAATTCACAGGGTCCCCCCCGAAACCATTATATTATGTTGCATGAAGCCCATCTCATAAAATAAACCCCCCAAAGTTGTAAATTAAAAAATAAACATTCTTGAGAAAGTGTCAAACGTGGGCCTGAGAGAAAGGCCAAAAAAACTATTTAAGGGGATATCGCCATGAATCCATCCCAGGAAATTGGGGAGGGAGGGCACACTTGGCATGGTGATTGAATATAAATTCACTGCCTTCAGCCAGTTTGTAATGAAATGAAGCTTTACTTAGGGATTGCCATATACTTTCAGAACTGACTTCATGATGAGCTTTGCCTGCAGTGGAGGGAGAGCAAAAACTACCCATGGCAATATTAAAATAAAAGCCAAGGGGAGCAAACAGCAGAGGGGCAAACCAACGCGTGGGCCCCATCCCCAGGTCTGGAAAGAGAAAATCACAGAAATGGCTCCCCACATAGCCCATGCTGATGGTCCTTTCCTGGCAGCACAAACCTGCATCCTGACAGCTCAGGCTACAGGCTTTGATGCAATCCCTGAATTCCAGGGAAATGTTTGTATGGTCTCTGATGAGCTTGCCACTCCCTTGACAGCGCTACCACTGTGGCAGCCAACCGCCAAGAAGGCTATGACCCCCAACGCCCAGTATTCACACGCATGTGCAGTTACAGGGCAGAAATGATGGGGAGTCACTTTCGGCATCACCTAACACAGGACGGCAACTTTGGTGCGTTTGCTAGGTTCTCGTTCTCCCCCTCTCTCTGATCATTCACACTGGGAAGCCAGCAGCCAGATCTTAAGCTATCCCACAGGGAGGCCCACAGGGTGAGGAACTGCGGCCTCAGGGCAACAGCTAAAGAACCATGACCCTGCCAGTAGTCTCCAGAGTGAACAATCACTGATGTGGACCCTCCGTCACGCCTTCAGATGAGAATGGAGATGACTTCAATCTCATGGGAATCCGTGAACCAGAACTGCCATATAAACAACTCCCAAATTTCCCAGAGAACTGTGATTTTAAAGTGCTAAATTGGAGGTATTATGAGATATACTTATTGAATCCTTGAAACATGACAGATAATATGTGGAATATTTCCCCAAAGCTGTTACTATTCCCAGACATATCACATGGAAGGAGCCCTAGTGGCAGTAGGTTACATGTTGGGCTGATAACCCCAAAGTCAGCTGTTCAAAACCACCAGCTGTGGGAAAAACATGAGGTTTTCTAAAACTTTAGTTGCTGCAACTTACTGGGCCAGTTTGGCAATGTCCCAAAGGGTCACTCTAAGTCAGAATCAACGGGATGGCTGTGATTTGGGTTCTTGGTTTTGATAGTGATGAGAATTAAGGGACATATTAGGTGACATTTAGAACAGTGCCTGGCACTTAAAAACTAGGTGCAAGTCAACTCTGACTCACAGTGACCCCCCCGGGTATCAAGCTAGGCCTGTGCTCTGTGGGGCGTTCGGTGCCGATGTTCCATAAGCAGACCGCACGCCTTTCTTCCAAGGTACGTCTGGGTGGGTTTAGACATCCAACCTGTGGTCAGCGGTTGAGCACATTAACCATTTTCACCACGCAGAACCCCGGCACGACACAGGTTGTTGCTGCTGGATATCACGGAGTCAATCGTGACTCGCAGCAGCCCCGCTAGGCAGAGAACGGTAGCAGGGTTTCCTCGGCTGAAATCTTGACGGGGGCAGAGCTGCTGCCCGCTGGTGTGGGCTTGGACTGCCAACCTGTGGGGGCAGGTGATTGTTTACCCATTACTTCACCTCAGGATGCAAGCTGTCTGCACTCTTAGCAGAGGGGAAACCAAGGCTCAGCCAGAGGGAGTGTCTGCCTTTGGTCACATAACTAGGAAGTAGGCAAAAGCAGGTCTCGCCACGTCCAAGGCCACAGACTTCACTCAGGTAACCGATCAGACATTATCGAGCAAAGTGCATGCTAAAGGGAAATGTCTATTGCATGTTCCCACTGAAAGGAAACATCTCGGCCAGGTGAGTACGTAAGGTTCAGATGTTGATTAGTGGTCGCCAGGGGCTGGAGGGAAGATGCTTAGTAGTGGCTTAAGCAGTGAGTTTCTCTTTGGGGCGATGTAAAAGTTTTGGAGATGCAGAGTACCGATGGCTGCATACCATGGTAAACCTAATGGGTGTGACTGGACCGTACACTGAAAAACGGTTAAGATAGGGAGGTTTTATTACATATCTTTTCATCACAATAAAAATATGGTTCTGACTAACCATATTTAAAAGGGAAAGAAATGTAAATTATTCTTGGATTGTCTACCGTCAATGATTATTCCCACTAAAGTCCCCTGGGTGTGGGGGCTGACACAGTTGGCAGTACTTCTTAAAAGTGTTCCCCAATTTTCACAAATCATTACAGGGCGAAAGAACTCACCTGCAAAGAGGTCTATAACGCAGCGCGGGGTTTTCATGTGCAGTCCACATGCACTGCGTATCAGTGATACGTGGAGCATGAAACTGGCCAGACGCTGCCCAAGAGGCTACACTGAGGCTAGGTTTAAGATGCCCTCACAGCACAGAGGGGTGAGCACACCAAACTGGGCCTTCCGAGAAAGGTGTTTCTGTCCCTGGGCGCAGTCGGACTGGCAGCTTCTTCTGAGCTCAGCCTGGGTGGGCTGAAAACCTCCATAAGATTAACAAGGGTTAACAGAAACTGCATGTTGAGAGTGTTTAACAAACACATTTCAACTAAGCCTTACAACATTGATGAACCAGCACCCGGTGCTTACCCTTGGAGCAGAACCTTCGGGTTTATATACTTGACGATCTGCTCAGTACTGAGGCTTATAAGTCGCACTTGGACTGTAAGGGGTAAAAATATGTTCTGAATCCTCTTCTCCCATGGCGAATCCTCAGCTCTTTTGAGCTTCGGCAACGTGAAGAAGGCCCATCTCAAATCTTTGCGACACTATCATCATTTACCAAAATAGCCCGGCAACTTAAAATAACACCACTCCTTGGAGAGCCCATGCGCTTCTGGCTGTCAGACGAGGCACGGCTGGTTCAATGCCTGGTGTTTGGCAGAGTCTGCAGACTGAGAAGGGGGGAGGAGCAGAAGCAGAAGCTGCAGAACCAGCGCCTTCTGCTTGGAGGAGACCTGCTCTGGCGCCAGCACAGCTTCCTGTAGGCCTCAGCCACATCCCAGCACACGCTGTGAGCGCACCAGGGGCCGGGGCGGGGGTGGGGAGGTCATTGAGCAGCACGCTGTAGCCCAACACTGCCCACTGTTGGGATGGATCAAGCCTAGGAACAACGTGCAGGCCCAGTGTGAGAGGCTGGCCACAGTTTGTACAGCCACTGGGGAGAGTTCAACACCATCTTTGTAATGATGGCATTGACTGGTGGGCCCTGGCCTCAGGCCAGGGTAGGGGTCACCTCCCTCAATAGCATAAACAGAGAGATGGGGTAACCTGAGAAAATGCTGCCGCACTCCTAGCCTACCCCGTGTTCACGCTTCTAGTGCATGAAGGGAGCCTTCCCCAATGTTGTAGGGCCTCATATACCTGCTGGCAAAGAAACCATGATTCATGTGTGGCCATTCAAGGCGATTATTTGGCAAAGCTAGAGGTGTAAAATGGGCTGGGAGAGGTGGATGACAGGAGTGAGGAAAGGAAATTAGGTTAGGAGCAAGAGACAGTGCCGAGCATTGGAATATCATTTCCAATAGAGACGCTGGCACCAGGTGTTCCAATAAACCCTTGTGTTTGTAATGTGATTTTATTGGTGGCAATCCAATTACAGAGAAGTTCAAACCATCATCCTTGGGGTAATACCCAGGGCCAGGGTCTAACTATTAATAACTCTTTTAATACTCCTCCTGACCAGGCAAACAATGCCTGCCCTTAGCCACGGTGACCCTGTGTGAGACAGCCCACATCCTAACAGGGCTTCCAGCCAGTTCATTCTGGCCTGACCCAAGATAGACAGAATCTACAGGACAGGATTCACCAAGGGGTTCTTAAAGATCTCTAGGAATACATTTTGACTGGTGTGTCTCTAGATCAGGGGGCTTCAAAAAGGTTGTGGGCAAAAATGGAATTAAAAGATCATGGAAATTTCCCACAGACTTTCTGAAGCCCCCTCACAGACATACACAGCGCCTTCTTAACCACACATCCCATCTTATTTTTGCCCCATCAAAATACAAAGACAAATAGCTCTGTCCTTTCCATTTGAGGGGTACTGACAGCTTGCTTGCCACCACCAGTTGCTTCGCAGGAGAAAGGTGAAGCTTTCTACTCATGTGAAGACTTACAGCCATGGGAACACATAGGGGCAATTTAACCGGGTTCTAATTGGTCACTATGAGTCAGAATAGACTCAAAGGCAGTGCATTTGGTTTGGGTTTGGTACCTTGTCTGACCCCATTAATTTACTGCTAGAGAGTGAGCAGTAGGGACCCCTGGGGGCATAGTGAGTTACAAGTTGGGCAGATGTGAGAGAGAGAGAGAGAGAGAGAGAGAGAGAGAGAGAGAGAGAGAGAGACTGATTCTGTTCAGTCATGGGCTACTGGCTCCAACTGCCCTGATGTGGCTAGTCTTGCCCTTGGACTATTGTGAACACAGATTTCTCATTGATACAAGGATCTTAAGCCTCCTTTTGAGAACTCAGACACAGGACTATTATGGTGGTCAGATGTACCAGGGGGTAAACCAATTACAGTGCCCATCCGGATGAACTCAGAGGTGTGTGTGTGTGCGCGCGCATATATACATATACATACTTATTGACTTCACTTGGCAAGTGTAATTCGGGCGATAGAGAAGACAACAGTGTTCTAAAAGGAGATGAGAAATCAGAGGCAGGCAGGGTGACTTATTGGGAGGTTAGATAACTAGTTTTAAGTTGTTGAATATAAAATTGAAATGCAAACCCCCACCTAACTCACAAAAGTTTTAAAAAACAAACTGAAATATTGCTTCAAAGAGTCAATTCCCCTTACCTAAAATAATGAAATTACATTTTGTATGCTTTATATATTGCTTAAAAAGTTAACGTTTGTTTAATAAATTTGACGGCAGGATTCTATCTTCTCCGGGACACAGAGCGGTGACATGACTCGAGTGGAGTTCATGAGCAATACATCTCCTGTTCTGACTGCTTTTCCTTGGCCCAGGAAGATGGAAAGGACTTGAGCCAAGTCCCAAATCTAGCCAACTGCATCCTCATGACACGCATGCATCCCGACACCCAGGCCAGTCTCATTGCCTTTGCACCGCAAACCACGAAAACCCGGCAAGGCTGCCTTGTTTTGTCAGGTTCAGAAAGTTTTGTCACTTTTCCATCTTTTGTCTTAGTAGAAAATACTTGGGTTTTCCTTCTTTGACACGCTTCCTGCTGCCTCGCACAGGTTCTAGCTTTCACAGGCTGTTCGGCAGGAAAGCCTTTGCTGATCAATTGGCAGTGCCCACCTGAAGCAATAATTGCGGACATTTTGAAGCCATGAGTGGGATCTGAGGATCCCACTGCACAAATGCAATGCTGGATTAGTCATGTCTGATACAGGTAGGAGATGAGAGTGTGTTCGAGTTAGCTGCCATTCTGTATAGTTTATTTCCCCCCACAGAAACGTGTCTACTGCATTACACTGAACTCCTTATTCATCTCCAGAGCAGCTATGACGGGTACCACGGCAAGTTTAGTTCATTAGACTACTGAAACTGCTTCTCTGAGAAAACACCTTTTGGTTTCCAATAGGGCACCCTAGGACCCTGGTCCTATGGTTAGAGGGCAGACCACCAGGAAAGGAGATGCACCTGGGTCCGCTGGAGAGGACTCTCCTGGGCCATCTCCTTCCATCTTTGTTCTTTGGAGGCAGAATTAGTAGAGCTCTTGAAGTGGGCACACCCTCTTTGACGTGTGTTCAGTCACAGAGGTGATCACTGCTCTGGGCTGACTTAGAACGGCCAAGTCACACATTTACTACCTGCTTTCTACACATGTATGAGATTTCTCCCTCTGACAGTCTTCAACGAAGACGACAACGTGCTTCTCCTTTACTGGGCTCCCCTGGTCAATCTCAAGTCAGTGCAGACCCACTCCAGGGAGCAGGACAGTGCTCTGGGTCTCCACAGGCTCAGCTGGGCAGTATCGCAACAACATGAGACACTGTTGCATATTCACACCGCATTGATGGCATCTTGAACAGACACAGTTTCTGAGGGTACCCCATTCCCTTTATTTCTGTACAGCAGATTTCCACGCTGTCTTATATGCCCTGGCTCAATCCAAAGTTAACTTCTGCTTTTTAATGCTTATCATTACCCATGCATGGTTTTCCTTTGGACACCTTAGGGCTCAGGGAATTGCTATTGATGGTACTTATTTTATAGTAAATTAAACTCAAGCACATTCGAGAACAGAAGGGAACAATCATGCTCACCTTGCCTTGCCCTCCTCATCCACCGGAGAAGATGGAACTTGTACTTTTGAGGTCAATTAAAGACAAAAGATACTGTAATTGTCTTAGGCAGACTAGGCAGCTGAGGAGCTGAACAAAGCACTCAAAGGGAGATGCAATGACTTCCCCCACCCCGTCTACTAGGATTAAGGGAATTGCTTCATTGGGTAGCGACCCATAAGAAACCGCAGAACTGCTCTGAACTGAAATCACCTTTTCCCAGGGCTTTGAATCAGGTTGAACCAATTCAATCATGGCTGATGAAGTAAAATCTGAAAAGACCTGAATTTTTAAAATTTGGGGGAAATAGAATGACTACCAGACTGAGAAAACGATGGGTAGAAGCCTTGGAATGGGAGACTCTGAAGACCCTTTCAGAAGCCTAACGTGGGAGACCGGGGACTGCTAGGGCTGTGGAGAGCAGGACACATTCTGGAGGGTGCAGTGGCTGCTGCCGTCACACTGAGGCAGGGAGGTGGGGACCTGTGTCTCTGACTCGGCCGATGAAGAGTGCTATGTAATGTGCATGCTGCCCTTATTTTCTAAGAGGGAAACTAAGTTTCTAGCAAGGCTTGACCCATAATTTTGTAGTCATTGTCCTGGTCACCCACATCTTACAGGTTCATCTGGTTTCACATTATTGGTCATGAGCGAATTGGAAAGAACTGGTTCAATGCCCTGCTTTCCCCCCCATGTGTGACCCCATGAACACCGAAACGAAACACAGCCCGGTCCTCTACCATCCTCATGATCTGTTTGAATCGGAATACTCTCTTTACAGATGTGAGAAAGCACAGTTAACATAAGGCATTTCAGCTGGATAGATAGATATATATAAGACGCTCTGTTAACCGTAACTTCCCAGAGTTGCTGCTTGTTCTGGGGAAGAAATGTGCTCTGGGCTCGCAGGTGATGAAGTGTTTATGGAGGAGAGGAAATTTATTTTGTTTTTAGTTTGCCATCATGCTATCATACAAGCTATCATAAAACTATTTCAAGTTTCCCGTCACTATCTCTTGTCTGGGGAAAAGTGGCTCCTGTGTAATTAAGCAAACATATACCTGCTCTCTGAAAGGCAAGTCTGAGGGGGTCATCTGCTGTGGAGGGAAGCATCTTATTTCTCTGAGAACATCACCCAGAGCTTCACAGAGGGGCAATGTGGAATGTTAGGCTGTAGTCTACTAACCATCTGGGAGGAATTGCTGCCTGGTATGAATGTGCTCAGCTGCGGACCAAAAGGTCGGAGGTTCAAGTCCACCCAGAGAAGTCTCAGGAGAAAGGCCCGTCAAGCTACTTCTGAAAACTCAGCCACTGACAGTCCTCAGCACACAGTTCTTCTCAGACATACATGGAATCGCCAGGTTGGAATAGACTTGGCAGTCCTGTGGGTTTGTTGTTGTGCTTGACCAGTCATCCAGGGCCTGCTCACTGCCCCCAACAATGGCTAGCCAAGGATGGGGTGGAAGACGTGGCATTCAGCAGAGGAGCAAAAACAGGAGCTGTGAAACGAGCCTGCCAGCACATATGTGAGAGAAATCAGATCGGAGGGCAGTTTTCCAATTGAAGGAGGATGGGCCCAGTCGCCCAGCAGAGTCAGAGGGGTGTAAAGGCTAATGGTATTTGCTGGGTGTGAGAACAGAAAGGTTGATGTGTCTTTTGCCAGCACAGCTTCTGTGCAAACCTGGAGGCAGAATCTAGCCCAGGGCACAGGAAGCAAGCAAAGCAAGCAGGGGCAGATCATGGTTTCAGCAGGACTGGTATTAACGGATAAGAGAGTAGGGGACGCAGTGCCTTGAGCAGCAAGACACGACCTAGGCAAGGAACAAACAACAGAACCTGGGTCCTCAGAGTGTGGTCCAGGACTGTAGCCTCTGCAGTAACCAGGAGTGAGAAACGCAAAACTGAGACCCTTCAGCTTCTGGCGGGCTGTGAGTCACTCAAACCAGATTCTGTGTCTTAGTAAGACCCCTAGCTGACTTGTAGGCATATTCAAGTCTGGAAAAAGAGAATAAAGGAAGCTTGGGCTTATTTTGTGAGCAAAAAGTGAGGGTGAGCAAATGCTCTCTAGGAAGGAGGCTGGGATTAAATAGAAGAAGACCATTCGACTAGAGAGTGAAGCCAGACAGGACATGTATTTTAAGCTTTCTCCCTTCATCTAACTCACAAATAAATATACATGAGAGATGAAAACAGCTCAGTCTCTGACCTGTGCATGGGGACTATGAAAATATCCGTTTCATATGATTGCAGTCTGAGTGGAACTGGAGTTTACATGATAGACATATAAGGCCCTTGGAAAGAAGTTTGATACACATAACAGTCAACATCCAATAAAATATCCTTTACTATCTTAGTAGCATCACCGTCGTCACTGAATAAGAAACACTTTCTCCAAAGTCTCTTTGCTTCTTTGCAGAGTAGGATCCTTATAGAATTGAGACCAATGATGGAAGGTCTTTTTCAATGATTTACTATTAGTCCTCACCCGGTTTATTCAAGGTACAGCTAATTTGCCTACCGTAGTGTGTTAGTTGAGGTACCTTAGAGAAACAAATCCACAGAAACTTATGTATAAGAGAGAGTTTTATATAAAGGTTAAGTGCGCATCAAGAAAACATCCCAACCCAGTGCTGCCCAAGCCCACAAGTCCACCATTACCCTATTAACCCGTATATCCAACACCAATCCACAAAGTCCTCCTTCATCTCACAAAACAGATGCAATGATGCCGACTGCAGGAGGAAAGCTGATTCAGTGAATGTGTAAGCATCTCAGCACTGGCAGGGGTCTCCATGCGGCTGCTCCAGCACCCAGGGCTGCATCGGGGTAGGTCCATGCAGCTTCTTCTCAGGGATGTCTTGCAGGAAGTGAGCCTTCCAGCTGAAGCAGGGAACTGGCTAAGGCAGCTGCACCCTGGCCTGACCATCACAAAGCAAGAGACCTGAGAACTAGAAAGGCAAGGCTCACCAAGCCATTTATCTCTCCGCCCTTCAATTAATCGGCCAGGTTGGCACGATAAACTAACTCAATAGTTTGGGTACTGGAATTCCTGGGTGGTTCAAACAAGTTAATGTGCTTGGCTGAGAACCCAAAGCTGGATGTGCCTGGGAGAAAGACCTTGCAATCACTAGGGAAAAATCGGGCACTAAAAACCCCAGGGAGCCTGGTTCTCCTGTGACGCACCCGAGGCTGCTGGGAGTTGGAGTCTACTCAATGATGACTGTGTTCTCAAAGCTAAACACCATTACAAAGCACCACAAAGAACTAAGCTCTGATTTTAGAGTAGGTAATAGGCAGACCCATTTAGATCTTTCAACAACTTCCTGGGTGAGATCGCTGTCAAGTCCAAATTTACTGGTAGCAGGAAATGCTCATTTAAAATTTTAAATCCATGAAAAAGGTTTTGTTATTTTCCAATGCAGACCCTCAAAGAAATACAACTGGCTTGGAAAGGATGGCAATTAAATAAGTTAAGTCAATTTTAGGGAAATTAGGTAATCTGATGAGCATTAGCCTATCCGTCTCCACTTGCAATGTTCAGAAAGAAATTTGGAAAAAAACTTATAGGCAAGACAAGGATAATAAAAACCTATAATTACAACCAAAAGGCAGCCCATGGAGCATCTCTATCATGTAATTAACAACATGTCTGGCAATGATTGCACGTGACTCACTGTTTCCAGTTTCTTTAAATGAATTTTAAAGCGATTACCAATGCCCCTGCCAACACACACATGGGATGTGGCTGAACAGCTTTTGTGCAAAAAACCTTAATCTTCATCAGAGGAAGGTAAGTAGATAAAGCTGGCAGGAAGCTGGGCAGCAGCACACTGCGAGGACAGGCATGTGTGGTGAAGGACCAGGAAAATAAGAAATGCATTACTGGAGAGCAGGACTGGGGCATAGCTGGAGCCTGTGGGGAAGGCTGGGTACGGATTGCTTTTAGGTCAACAGCTGGATGTGACACCCATGGGCAACAACTCCAGGTTCTATGGCCTGTGTAAGAGCCATGGAGGGAGGGGAGGGAGGGGGGGGAGGGGAGGGGAGGATTCCAATCCAAGCAGAGTATACAGCTGGGTGTCTCACAGCTTTGGAGCCGGCCGGGCTCAGGAGGTAGAAGGGAAAAGATCATTCAGCTAACTGCTGTGGGTCCCGTCCCCCATTGTTTCTACTGTGTTGAAAACACACAGGTCAAAGCGTGCATCAGCTCAACATCTGCGGGCACAATCCAGTGACCTTGATTACTTCCTTCAGGCTCTGCATCCATTCCCACTTCCTTTCAAAAATTATCCCACATGGTCCTCTAAGCAAAATAGTCACCCTTTCCTCCTCCTTCCCACTACTAATTTTTGGTTCTTAAGTATTTCCTAGAAAGCCCCGGTGGCACAGTGGTTATGCATTGGGCTGCGATCCCCAAGGCCACCCATTTGAAATGCCCGGTCGCCCCATGGGAGAAAGACCAGGCTTTCAGTTACCGTCGCGTCAACTCACAGGGGAAGTTCTACCCTGTCCTACAGGGCCACGTTGAGTCCATATCAACTCGATGGCAGTAAGTATATTATTTTCCAGGGATCCCTGGTGGTATAGTGGGTTAGACATTAGACTGCGAATCCTAAGGTTGTTGGTTCAAACCCACCAGCTACTCTGTAGGAGAAACATGAGGCTGTCTGCTCCCTTCAAGGTTTATAGTTTCAGGAACTCAGAAGTTCTGACTGTAAGTCCATATCAACTAAACAGTAGTGGGAGTATATTTGCTTGTTTTATAGATGTGAGATCATTTGTTCCATGTAAGTGTTTCCTCTGAGATCAGGTTAAGTATTTATCATTTTTAGATTAAGTTATGATTTCAAGGTTCATCTAGACCAGGGCTCAACACACTTTTGAGATGGAAGAGCCAATACTGTCCCTCACATCAATTAAAAATTATTCAAGAGACATAAAAATATTTTTACAAACAAATGAAATCATCATTTTCTGAGTAATATCATTTAAAGATTTTCAATTTTACTTCAGTCTCACATGTAGGTACCAAAAGAGCCACAGATGGCTCTCAAGCTGCAGTTTGCCGACTCTTCATCTAGACTAAGTCTGCTAGTTTGTTTATTGAAATCATCCCGTTAAAGAGGCACAGCAAAGCACACATGTGAGTGGACGTTTGCCCAAGCAGCACTGGTGAGGCTGAGAGGCAGTGCCTGGTTTGTGATGTTGGGGGAAGCTGGCTAGCCCTGGCCCAGACAGCATCTAAGTAAATGGCAATCACCAAATGACAGAGGCTTTATTTCAAGTCAGGAAAAGTACGTATTTTGAAGCAGTTGGGAATACATGAATAAATAAATCTATAAATTACCTGCAGATGTATGATTAATTTCTTGTAATAGGCAAACGTTCCTTTCTCTAAAGTTGTGACCCATTCCATTTCTGTACTTCCCCTCATCTCCACCCTTCATAAGTTGGGTAAAGCACGCAAACTCAAAATTCCCACTCATGCCGTGATCGAGAGAACTTTCACAGTGACTACAGTCAAGAACTCCACGTTAGCAATCCGCTTCTAAAAGGGGCATTCTTTACAACGACCTCAGCATCTCCCAATCAACAGAGAAGTTTCGTAAGTGACAGTTCCAGGTTCTGAAATGTACAGCATTTTCTGAAAAGAAAAAAAAGTATGTATCTGTGTGTAGTGTATGTTAGTATATATGCATGCACATATACATACAAACTGAATTTAAATCATATTTGATTCTGTGTTTTATTATGACAGGGTTATGTTCTAAATTTTTAAAACTGCTTTTTTTTTTTTTAACCAGTAGAGGGAAAATAATCCATAGGAAATGTGGCAGAGGAGCCTAAAGGAATTGTCATTTCATATGTTCTCGCTGCACAATCCCCAAGAGAATGCTGCCTTGCCTTTCTGAGTGGTGGACTAATCAGTTCATTATCATATACAAGATGAAGATGTCATAATTACCTGGTTCCAGCTAATTACTGCAGAGACTGTCTGGGCCATTTCAGAGCTGTGCTTGCCTCTGACCCCCACACCCACACTTTCTTCACTGGCAGAGGGGGGGGGAGAAGAACCCTTTGGGGGCATTCAGGGCAAATAGGCCCCATTAAACAGTCGTTCTCCAAGTGACCACCAACAGCCTTGTACCATCAGTTGAGCACGTTTTCTGCCTTCCCAGGAGTCGCCCATTTCAAACCGGCACAAGTCCCGCTGATCTTCCTGGTGACTTCTCTCTTGCTGCCAGGAGTGAGGCCCTTCCTGCTCATTAGGGGAAGAATTTGCCTCTATGGCTATTTCACAATGGGGCAAGGCTTCCCAGAAATATCACCCATGGAGCCCCAGAAACCTTCCTCTTCTCTCCCAGCAGGGTGAGCACTCACATCAGATCCTACTGCAGGCTGAGTCCCCAAATGTTGATAAGGTCACAATGGAGGAATGTAAAGCAGAAAATATAGTTTATCTTAAAAAATTATTTTATTAGGGGCTCACACAACTCTTATCACAAACCATACATACATCAATTGTGTCAATCACATTTGTACATTCATTGCCCTCATCATTCTCAAAACATTTGCTCTCCACCTAAGCCCCTGGTATCAGGTCCTCATTTATCCCCTCCCTCCCTGCTCCCCCCTCCCTCATGAACTCTTGATAATTTATAAATTATTATTTTGTCATATCTTAACCTGTCCGACGTCTCCCTTTACTGACTTTTCTGTTGTCCGTACTCCAAGGAGGAGGTTATATGTAGAATCCTTGTAATTGGTTCCCCCTTTCTACCCCACCCTCCCAGTATCGCCACTCTCACCACTGGTCCTGAAGGGATCATCTGCCCTGGATTCCCTGTGTTTCCAGTTCCTAACTGTACCAGTGTATATCCTTTGGTCTAGCCATATTTGTAAGGTAGAATTGGGATCATGATAGTGAGGGGGGGGGAGGCATTGAGAAACTAGAGGAAAGTTGTACATTTCATTGTTGCTCCATTGCACCCTGACTGGCTCGTCTCCTCCCAGAGACCCTTCTGTAAGGGGATGTCCAGTGGCCTACAGATGGGTTTTGGGTCTCCACTCCGCACTCCCCCTCATTCACAATGATATAATTTTTTGTTCTGATGATGCCTGATAACTGATCCCTTTGGCACCTCGTGATCACACAGGCTGGTGTGTTTCTTCCAAGTGGGCTTTGTTGCTTCTGAGCTAGATGGCTGCTTGTTTACCTTCAAGCCTTTAAGACCCCAGATGCTATAACGTTTGATAGCCAGGCACCATCAGCTTTCTTCACATTTGCTTATTCACCTGCTTTGTCTTCAGCGATTGTATTGGGAAGGTGAGCATTATGGAATGTCAATTTAATAGAAGAAAGTATTTTTGCATTGAGGGAGTACTTGAGTGGTGGTCCAATGTCCATCTGCTACCTTAATACTAAACCTATTAAATATATGCACATAGATCTACCATATATACTAAAATATAAGCTGACTCGAGTATAAGCTGAGATACCTAATTATTACCTGGGAAACCAGAAAAACTGATTGACTTGAGTATAAGCCTAGGGTTGGAAATACAGGATGTGAATTAACACAGAGACCAGAGGGGAGAGACGGAGCGCAGCCACAGACACATCCTTACTAGTTCAGCTGCCAGCGTAAGTGAATCACTACGGGTGCTTCTGCGAATTGGAGCCGTCCACGTTATAGGACAGCTCTGATTGGTTTGATGTGAGTAAACAAACATGCAAAGCCCTGCAGTGTCAGCGGGGCTTTGAATGAACAGTGGAGGAATGACAATCACCTGCGAGATGTTACACCTCATGCAAAAGCCGAACTGACCCATGTATAAGCCGAACCCCAGTTAAACTCGGCTTATACACGAGTATATATGGTATTTCTCCATCCTCATATATAAATATATTTACATGTGTGCATGCCTTTACTTAGACCTCTAAAAAATGCCCTTTGCGTCCTAGCTCTTTCATCTATTTCCTTGGTTTGAATTTCTTGGTTAACTGCCGACACCTGTGTCCCAACCCACTAGTTACCAGAGGAAACCCACCTCGAATGAAACAAAAGGTATTAAAAGTAAAATCTAAATGTATTAAAGGTCTCCTTGGGGTGGAAAGGCTGTGCCTCTTGGGCAGGAAATGTGCCTAAAGACTACCCCAGCTTCTCCTTCCTCCCCAAGATCCAGTCACAAAACTTTCTTTTAGTTTTTCAAAGGAGCCAGCTTATTTTCTCCCTCAGGGTCTTTGCACCTGTTGTTCCATCTCCCTGGACCCAACCACCTGCAAAATCTTTCCTGGCTTCCAGCATTCAGAAGGGTGCCAGTCTGGGTTTTAATGCTACAGGTGCTGTCTTGGAAAGCTTACTGAGTTGTATCGTTGCATTTGTGTTTAAGTTGAGTATAAGGTGCTCATGGGCATGTAGACCCTGGACCTGAGGTGCCACCTCCTGCTTCTGCTTTCCCAGGAAGGGTTCTCTAAGCCTGGCTCCCCAGCTCCCTGCACCCCTGGCACTTCCTCCATGACCTCTCTGCTGCTGGCCTGGTGGAACGCTCGGTTTGGGGAGGCTGTTGTCGGGTGTCCGTGTGTGTCACATCTTGAGGCTGGGGACAGTGCTGGCTACTGCAGTTCCAATGTGTTCTGGCCCGTTGGTTGCAATAAACTCAGAATTCACCCATTCCCTGGGCTTGGGCTGCAGGCTGCTGGGAAGGGGAGATGCCTGGCTTGACTCCCCATACCTGGTGACAGGTAATCTGGAGCACTACAGTGTCGTGGTTATGAATTGGAAGATCCAAAGTTTGACACCACCAGTTGCTCTGTGGGAGAAAGATGAAGCTTTCTACCCCATCATGAGTTCCAGTCTTAGAAAATGATGGGTGTTCCACCCTGCCCTACAGGTGCCATGAGTCAACATCGACTCGATGGGAGTGAGTTTGGGTTTTTGGTTTGGGGACAGGTCAGAGGGGTCACTGTGCCTACTCCAAGTTGTGGCAGCCTGTGAGGTCTACACAACTGCAAAGAGTAACCCTGTGCTGCAGAGAGCACACATTAAAGAAACTCGCTGCCACTGAGTCGACTCTGACTCAGAGAGATGCTACAGAATAGAGGAGCGCAGTTCCTCAGAGCAAGCAGCTTCATCTAGAGCCGGCTGGGCAGCTAGTGGGTTTGAACTGCCAGCAAACAAGCCTTGGAAGAAAAGAACATGCTTTACAATTTAGGACCCTTCGTGGCACTTTTCCCCTTGACTTTCTGCCTCCAAACATAAAAACTCACTGCCATCCAATTGATTCTGACACAAAGTAACCCCATAGGGCAGGTTGGAATTGTCCCTGTGAGTTTCTGAGTCTAACTATTTACAGGAGTAGAAAGTTCTTCCTTCTCCCATAGAGTGGCTGATGATTTTGAACTACTGACCTTGAGGCTGGGGACAGTGCTGGCTACTGCAGTTCCAATGTGTTCTGACCCGTTGGTTGCAATAAACTCAGAATTCACCCATTCCCTGGGCTTGGGCTGCAGGCTGCTGGGAAGGGGAGATGCCTGGCTTGACTCCCCATACCTGGTGACAGGTAATCTGGAGCACTACGGTGTCATGGTAACCACTATATGTGTAACCACTATATTTTCATTTTGCACCACTCCCTGCAAATAATGCAGCTGGTCTTGCTTACTACTGTCTCCCTGGCACTTGGCAAGAGGAGATGCTCAAATGTAGTTGGCCCCAACCTTTGTCCTGTGGAGTCTGTGAGAAATGCGGTAGGGGCAGGACGTAAGTGAGGTTGTCCTACAGAAGACCAAGCACCGTATTTGAGGTGCTGCTGCTGGATTGGTCAGTGCTTTCCAATATCCTGGCAGGAGCGGAGGCAGTGACGGTTCAGAAAGTTTCCTGGGTATCAAAACCCACAAATGTGAATACAAAATCATGATCTGATTTCACGAGTAGCTATGGAATTAGTCATGTCACTTATAACCACATCTCATCAAACGTGAATGTAGGGATTGCTGAACATCCTTCAACGAAATGGTTTTCACTGGCACGCTCAGCCCTGCGGAATGACCACCCGCAGCCTTCTGGCCCGGTGCACCTGCAGCCCTGGTGGGGTCCCCTCTCCCAGTGTGGAGGCATGGGAACAACAATAAGATGTGCAGTCTTAGTGTTTAAAGGGACAACCCCATGCAGAGTTCTGTGCACAGCTGTAGCATCACTGACAGCTCTAGCTAAGGGACCAACTATCACCATGGCACATGGAATTCCAAGACTCAACCAGCCCTCTGTGGGGTGAGAGGATCTAGTGACCTGGCCAGGAGTCTTGCTGGTTACGGACAACATCCTGGGGGTTTTCAGCTCCACATTCTACTGAGCTAGGAAGGCGTCTACCCTGTATCCTCACTATCAGAGCAAGCCTCGCCTCTCTGGGCACATCAGACCTCAGCCTCTAGAGCAGCAGTTCTCAACCTGTGGGTCGCAACCCCTTTGGGGTCAAACAACTCTTTCACAGGGGTTGCCTAAGACCCTCGGAAAACACATTTCTGAAGGTCTTAGAAACCAAGATACCGCTCCTCTATCCGGTCTCTAGGAGGGTCCGGAGATACGCCCACATTATGAGTACCTGGCATGATGACATCATCCTGCCAACCCCATCACATGCATCCCATACAATTACAGGTGTTTGTGACAGGGTTGGTGCCGAAATGCACTTATGCGGACCAGTCACACATGTGCAGAGAGCAGCTGCTGTGTTGAAAGCAGCTACTCTGTTAAAAGCAGCTACTGAAGCCCATTCATAGTCAAAGTTGAAGATGTTCCTGAGACAGCACCAGAGGAGTTCATTGAGCTTATTAACAGCGATGCAGTGAGAACTGATTTCTCTGCAATGCCAGTTACAATATTCTGGATCAAGTGTTTGCAATCATATCCTGTTCTGTCTGGGACTGTGTTGAACCTGCTTCCATTTCCAACAACATATCTTTGTGAAACAGGGTTTTCCAGCTTGTTGGTTATCAAGTCTAAATACAGAAGTAGACTTGTTGTAGAAGATGATCTTTGTTGTGCTCTTGCAAAGACTGCCTGAGATTTTCTGATCTGGTGAGGAAGAAGCTATCTCAACCTTCGCACTGACATTGGCTTTTTACTCATACTGTCACAAAATGTAACAATGTAGTTTACTGTGGTTATATTAAGACTGTTAACCATGCTACACCATGCTTCAAGGCAAAATTTCATTTATTTGTAATTAGAAATAAATATTTCACAATTATAATTATTGTTTTTGTGATTAATCACTATGATTTAAGTATGTTCAATTTATAACAATGAAGATACATCCTGCAATCAGATATTTACATTACAATTCATAATAGTAGCAAAGTTGCAGTTATGAAGTAGAGACTAAAATAATTTTATAGTTGGGGTCATCACAACATAAGGGACTGTATGTACTAAGGGTCAAGGCATTAGCAAGGTTGAGAACCACGGATATAGCGAGACAGGTGAACAAAACCCTCACTGACTATATCTGTGCTCACAACTGAACCGTTCTCTGAGATATAAATTCAGAGGAAAACATGGCCGGTAGCAATTGGGGGCATGCGGCATGAGACCCAGCAATCCCTAGGCATTTTCTCCAACAGATGGAAAGCGGTTGCTAAACAGGGACCTGGGCATCGATGTTGGCTCCAGCACCACTCACGACAGCTGAAAGGCGGTGCCAGAGAAATGCCCAGCAGCAGACAGTGGACACGTGGTACGGTATGCACCTACAGTCTACTAGGACCCAACCCGAAAGGAGAAATGAAATCCCAACACACATGGTTCAACATGGATGGATCTTGGGAACGTTATAATGAGTGAGATCAGTTAGCAAGATGAGAACAGACACCATGTGATATCACTCACATGGAATGGGGGGCGGGGAGGAAGCCGTTGTTCAGGAGCGCTGAGCTTCTGTTAATGGTGGCTGAATAATTCAGAAGAGGGCAGGGGTGATGCGCAACGTCATGTACACAACCGACGTCACCAAGATACACATATAAAATGGCTGGACTGGCAAATGGTTGTTACATGTATTTTCACCAACACCACAACAAATATCTGGAGCTTCTCTTATTTGCATGAAATCCCACTTATGGAAGGAAAGGCTGCATTGTTTTGGTACATTCATAAGAAAACTACCTTTCTAAGGCAGGCTTGGTTCTTTGGGGCAGGGGGTTGGGATGTGGTGGCAAGCCATTGCAGATCTCATCCCTACCAGTGAGGAACACTGACGTGGAAGCAGCAGGGCTCCAAGTACCCCAGGCCCCGTTGCTGCCAAAAGCAGCGGTGTCCCTGGACTCCCCCGCCAGAGGTTTTAAGTGGGGGCACAGTGGCCTCGGAATCCAGAGGGCCTCTCTTTCCTGCCTCTCTCTGAGAACCCTCCAAGTTCAGGGTCAGTTCAGCTCACCCCAGGAAAGCTCGAGGAGGTGACTCAGGATCCAGCAGCCCAATCTGCTCACGCTCACATGTGCCGGCCCTGAGGCCTTCCGGCAGCAAGGCTGCCGGCCTCTGCACTGTGCCAGCTCCTGCTTAGCCCATAGGCGCTCTTCACTTAACTGCTGCATTCTCGCCGGGGTTGGGGTTCTCAGGAGAGATTCTTGCAGCCCTTATGGTTCCCTACTTCAGGCACTGCTCAAAGATAGCCTATAAATGACTCGATGGGTCGCCAGGGCCCTCTTTTACCCCCTCCCCCACTAGAGCGAGCAGCAAGGGGGAAGCTAGATGTCTTCCTGCTGTCTCCCCCCTCCTGGGTCCCGCACGGGCTCCAGCTGGCACCCAGGACTAGTTTCTTTGAACCCACTCAAGAGGGGGCTGATTTCGCCTGCCAGTTGGATTTTGCATCAGTTGCTCAAACACCAGTTTTAAGCAGCAGAGTGTGAGATCAAGGAGAACAGAGTAGGCTAACTCAGGGGGAGCCGACTTTCCAGACATTGGAAAGAAAAAGCGAAGGAATTGCAGGTGAAAGGTTGTTGATTAGCCCACAGAGCACTGGCCCTCTAACAGGCTCTCACAATGCCCCAAGGGGATAGACTCTAGTATCCAATCGATTGGGGAGCCCCTGTCAGTGACTGCCTCCCCCACCCCCAACACCCTCCCAGTTCAAAGACAAAGCACACCCCACAGCATCTGAAGAGCAATCTGAACTATGCCCAAAATTGGTGGTGCAGGCAAACAGGCAAAAGACTTCAACAGCTTTTTGGCCCACCAGCTTTTTATATAATTTAATTCTAGAATCACCTTCAGGAGCCAGAGCAGGCCCTCTGCCAACTTTAAGGTGCCTTTGAAATGTTTTCCAACACTATTTATTTAATCAAAATACTTCCCAGAAAAGCCCAGATTTCTGTCTTTTTGGGGAAAAGCATGGAAGGGCTGGCGACAGACGGCACACTCCACCCCTCATCTCCCTGCAACCACATCTTTGGTTTCCACCTGCTCCAAACCCATTCTGGGTGCCAGAACCAGCTGCTGGCCAATCCCACTTATGATGAGCCCCTGTGGGAGAGAGTAGAATTTTCAATCACTGGTTTTTAGAAACTGATCACCAGGTGTTTTGATAAGGTGCCTCTGTCTGAAATCCAATAGCCCCTCCCAGCCTCTCTTCCCTTCACATGGCTCAGAGGAACCGAACCTCCACCAGAGGAGGCCTGCCCAATCAGATCACTGTATACCAGTACCATCAGTGATTAGCTAAGGGGGCGGGGGCCACATGACCTAGACTGGTCCAGTGGGAACCCACTCCAAAATTTCTACTGGAATTATAAAGAAAAAAACTTGCTTTTTCCATGGAGGTTGCTGGGCTGATAAAATGAAGCTTGAAGGATCGAATGGCTACTTCTCCCTTGTGGAAGAACAGGCCTCAGAATAAGCCAACAGAAGTAAGCAGAGGTAAAAAATGGAAAGCACCACTTTTTAAAAAAAAAAAAATATTTTTAATTAAAAGGTCATTTTATTGGGGACTCTTACAACTCTCATTACAATTCACACATCACTTGTGTCGGGCATGCCTGTACAAGGATGTTGCCGTCATTCTTTCCCAGGCAGTTACTTTCTATTGAGCCCCTGGTGAAAGCACCCGTTCTAGATGCCAAGAGCATCAAGATCTAAGTAAGCTGCAAAGCTTAGCCTTGTATGTTTTCATTGCTTAGCCAGTACATTGTGTTGTTGTTCTTCCTCCCGAGGCCTTTTCGGGCTGGGGTTTTAGTAGCTGCACCTCAGAAAATCCTGACCAATCTAATATTCCGTCGCCAACCAACACTGACTGTACTTGCAGCCTGTGAAATACTTTATGCTCATACTAAAGTTTGCTTGCTATCAAAACACGGTCAGAATCAGAGATTGACTGAGTAAAAGACTATTTTCTTTATCTCCTTATTAGTGGTTGCGGATCTTTAATACCACTCATCAGAGAACTAATTTTGAGCAGATGTCCAAACTGAGACATACCCTAAATTAGGTCACTTTCCTTGGTCAGCCGTAAAGCTCGATGCAGGCGTTTGTGGCACATTTATACACTCTCCTGGGAAAATAAAGTCTATGGTTGCCTTGCCTAAAGTCATTTGCTCTCATCCAAGACACTAACCAAAGAATTCAGTACCTTCTATAACACTTATCAAGGGAAAAGGATCCACATGTGACCTCCTCCCTGGGAGATGGACGGCAGAGAAGGGGGGGAAGGGAGACTCCGGATAGGGCAAGATATGACAAAATAACTATGTATAAATTACCAAGGGCACGTGAGGGAGGGGGGAAAGGGGAGGGAGGGACAAAAAAAAGAGGACCTGATGCAGAGGGCTTAAGTGGAGAGCAAATGCTTTGAGAGTGATTGGGGCAGGGAATGTACGGAGGTGCTTTATACAATTGATGTATGTATATGTGTGGATTGTGATAAGAGTTGTATGAGCCCCTAATAAAATGTTTAAAAAAAACACTTATCAAGGGGAAAGTTATAACCAATGAAAGAGTAGTTGAAAAAACATACATGGCAATTGCTTAAGAATTGTTTTTATTGCAATGGCATTTTTAAGAGCCATTAGTTTGGGGGCACAGTGCTTTCTTTAAGCAGCTTAATTTGCTTATAAAGTACTGTTTGCCTGTCTGTGACCTTCGCCTCCTGTGTTAGTCTGTGGATACTTCTGTGACCTGGTGTATTTAGTTCCACGCTAGACGACATGAATGGAAAGAATATACATGAGATTTCTTCAAATGAAATACCATACACTCATGTATAAGCTGAATTTTTCAGCACATTTTAAATGCAGTTTTTGTGGTAAAATAGGTGCCTCGGCTGATATTCGGGTCAGCTTATACTCGAGTACATATGGTACATTAGTTCTAGTTCTTCGAATCACCACAATAAAGAAGAAAAATAGAGCTTACTTTTCAGAAACAAAATATCAAAATGCCATTCAAACAAAACAAATAAAAGCAATCACTTTACAAAATGATTTATTGAAAAACTCCTTTCAATAGTAATTCATTTAACAAGTGGCTTAGCTTTTGAAAAAAATTAATCAAAGAAGTAACACATGAGTATATTTTGCTGGCAAAAAAAAATTAAATCATGCCTGATAAAGCTAAAACTCCATGTGGCCATCTCCCCTCCCCAGGGGCAACCGCGGCGATCTTCCTGGGCTGTGCCCTCGGCAGGCATTCCTGTGTAACTTTAGTTACCTGGTGGCCATATAGCAGAAAGTCCTCAAGTGGCCGGCTATAACAAACAGACACTTATTTCTTCCTAGTTTAGAAGGCGAGGAGTCGGACTCAGAGCACTGGACTGAGGACAATGCTCTCTCTGTGGGCCTTGCGGAAGGTCCTTGGTCCTTCAGAGCTTCTGCATTCTGGTTCCTTTAAAATCTCCATGTGTCCTGGCATTGCCCCATGTGTTTGCTTGTAGTCTCTTGTCTCTCAAAAGAGAATGGCTCAAGATATACCTTGTACCAATCCTGTCGCATTCACTCCCCAATGGGATTTTAACCATGGGCATAGATCTTAGGATTTGTCGCACATGCTCTTGGGGAGCATAATTCAATCCATGATAGGGTGCTTCTGATTTCCCTGTTACACGGAGCCTCCTACAGACACCGGCTGATTCACATTCCTTTCTTCAAGCAGACACTTTACCTAAAGCAAGTTGAACCTTTGTGATGTTGACAACCAGTAAAGATACCAGTCCAAAGAAAGAATATTCCCAACCAGCGCTGCCTTCTTCCAGCCCCTCAGCACAGCTAAGATGGTTTTCCATTCTGTGGCACTTACACAATCTGTCAACTTGTGAAGGGGTGGAGTCTAGTCTGTTACTCAGGTCCCAGCTTGATGGCTGGCCTCTGTCGGAAGCATGAAGGCGATTATGCTCACCGGAGGCCAGATACTCTTTCTGTTTGCCTCCCTGTGAGACATTCCTGTTGATAAGCCACATAGAGCTACACTGATGGAGCCAGAGCCATGGAGCTGGAGGAGCCACATGGAGAAGCATACCAGCGTTCAGATGCTTCCATCACCACTGGATCCACAAGATTCCCCCCATTGGCCTGTGATCTTCCTGCATGTGTTGTGTGAGTCTGAAGAGGTTTTTTTGGACTGGTATCAGACAAATGGGCTAATATCAAACTTAGGGACTTGATCTTGAACTGGCCTGGGATGTTTTCTCAACGTACAATTGCTATTTTATATAAAGCTCTTTCTTACACACAGGAGTGTATATGAATTTGTTTCTCTAGTCAACCCGGACTAACACATATACTTGTCAAGAATTCTTGTAGCTTTTAAGAAAGGCTACCCAATTAAAACAGAAACCATAACTGATACTCAATGGCTTTTTTTTAAACTTGATCTAATTTTTTCCCTTCCAAAACTTCAGCGCTGCCTATTTTAATTGATGTGTTAGTCATAAGGATTATCTATTCATCAAAGTACAGTCCTAAAGTAACAATCAAGGTTTGTCCTTAAAGAAAACAAAACTGCTCCAATTTTTGAATGAATGTAAGAGACAGACAAATAATGTAGACACTCATGCTGTATACAGTACCAAGAATGATACAACAGATGCACACGTAGCTCCTTCCCACTCACTCTTAAGAACATTCTCCACACAGCCCAGGCCTCTTGAAAGCGCTAAACCAAATACTTCATTCTCCCTCTTTGCAGGAATGAGCATCATTGTGGTTTCATTTGCTTACCTTTCCTCTGCTTCATTTTAAACACGTGCTGTGGACACTGTCAGACGTTTATAAAGTGCAGTGGATACCCATCAGTTTTCCCAGTCCTCTGGGCTTTACCCTTCTGGTTTTACCCACTGCCACCCCTCACTCCCACCTGGGGCTGTTGAGTTCCTGGGACATCGTGAGGCATGTCCACACACTATGACAGTTCACATGTAGATGCTTCATACTGGATCTCTCGGCACACGCGGTAGAAATAACGACCATGCCATTATTCCATGTCTCACGCTCTCTCACTGCCATCAAGCCAATTCCAACGCATAGTGACCCCGCAGGACAGGATTGAATGGCCCTGTGAGTTGCTGAGACGGTCACTCTTTATGGGAATAGAAAGCCTCTCTTCCTCCCGAGGAGTGGAGGGTGGTTTTGAACTGCAGAATTCACAGGAGCGGAACACCTATTAGCAGCCCACCACCTAACCATTATGCCACCAGGGCCCCTATTATCACACCTAGTACAAATAAGAATTCATTCATTTCATTTAACATGTAACCATCTTCACATTTTCTCCTGAGGTAGTTACTGTTGTTGTTAACTGTGACTGAGTCAGTGCTGATTCATATCGACTCAATATGCAACTGCACAAAATACTGCCTGGTCCCCTGCCATTCTCACAATTGTTCTTATGTTTGAGCCCATTGTTGAAGCGCTGGTAGCACAGGGCTGGGCTGCTGAGCACAAGGTCAACTGTTCAAAACCACCAGTGACTCCAAGGGAGGAAGATGTGGTTTTCTGCACCATAAACAGTTCCTCTTTATAGTTAGTGAAAAATAAAATCATCGGAAATGTATGAAACAAAACACATTACTTAATTTTTTTAAAAAAGTCAAACATTACCAAAATGGCCAATCTTTCCCTCAAATTTTCATGCAATGATGAAGTATATATTCAATAACTTGCTAAATGTTACCAAGTAGCTTCAAGGAATCTGATCAAGGGCACCCTTTCCTCCTCCATATTCCCCACCCCCAAACCCACCCCAGCACACAACAAAAGCATTCATGTACGGAGGAGGCAATTGGTAGCATTTTAAGATTCACAAGTGTATTGATGCGATTAACAAACACACTAAATTACATGGCGACTACAGCATAGTTACAATGAGGCTAATACACACTCTGGGCCTGATTTCCCAAGCTTAAAAATAATTGGGTCAACACTACAGAGCACTTGGGTTTGGAGCTTGTTTATTTTGCTTTCTTCGAGGAAGCATATGATTAATTTAAACACGGCATTCAAGAACATTCACCGTCCTGTTCTGTTCTCTCTTTACACTCTAAACAACCCCGGAAAAAATAGGCATGTTTAACACACCCGCAGCTTACAGAGAAACCGTGAGGTAAATGGTGAAACTGCTTCTGTGGTATCTTGGTTTTGCTTTACCTCGTGTATTTATCAACAGTAAGGAGACAGACGCGAATTAGACCCCACACTCAGTGGTGAGATTCCTGTGAACCCCGCTCATTTCCCAAGGCCAATGCCTCGTTATCTTTGCTAACATTACAGCTATCAGCTGGTTGAAGAAAGTGAAAAATCTAAAAGGTTCAAGGGGTTAAGGGAAATTTTTTTGGATGGAAAATGGAAAACAGATACAAAGAGCTGACAGAATAATGCTCCCAAACCCTCTCTACCCAGGACCCAGGTCTAACAGCGGGCGACTCACGGCTGATCTTGCCCCTGCTATCCTTCATTAAGGGTAGTGCCGGCCCATGGGAACGGATTTGCCTCCATGAATATTTCAGGATTACAGAGAACAGTTAAAGCGGCATGGCGCTTGGTGCACTGGAGAACCCAAGGCATCTCTGCTGCAAGCTTCCGGGGTTTACAGGAGCGCACACACTTCCCAGGTGCGAAGTGCTCCAGGTGTGATGAGGACTTCGGAAGAGATATCTGGAAGGGCACTTGGTCTGAGAACGTGCAACCACCAGAGCCAAGACCACCTGAGTTCACAGTTCCAGCTCCTCCCTTTCCTCTGAGCAGATCAGTTGTTTCTGGGGTCACCTCAGAGAGACCACAGAACAGGCATCTAGGTGACTGACTTCTGACTTACAGATCTTGTCCCCCTCGCTTTCCAGATGGAGTAAATCACCGAGCCTTTCCACTCAGCTTAAAACTACCACCAGATCCGCCCCCTTGTCGGCCACATTTCTTCCTCAGGGGAGGGTCCACTGGCGGGCGACTCCATCTGTGTCAGAAATAACTCGAAACGATCCTTGACAAGCAGGTTAAAAGTGTATTCTTGAGAGAGCTTGTCTTCAGCCATGCACTAAGCACAGAGACAGGTTTCAACACTCTGAGTCTGGAGCACGCCCAAGCAGCTCTGCCCTGACAATCTCGAGGCCATGCCTGCCACACACACACATAAGCTATGATCACATTGTGGTTGCTCTCATCGTCAGGCATGTCATCCACTGTTCTGAAATCCTGGCCACCTCATCATCAGGGCTACAAAGAATGCCAGGCCCTTTCCTTGTTCGAGTATAGGTTCATCTAACTGAGCTTGCCAGAGCTTTCTTTGTAAGAGACTCAAGCCATGACCACAGTCCCAACTTCCACGTGAGGCATAGCACATCTCACTTATGGCCTCGATTAGTAGGGCTGGCAAACTTGAATCGCCAAGGCTCGTCTCCATCAGCATCCTTAACCGAGTAATCCTGCTCAAACTCAGCCTCAGGGGGTTGTTCTCCCACCCAACAATGGCTCCTCTTTGTTGACTGGCTGACGAGCTAGCTCCTCATCCTTCTCTTCTGCCATCTCACGAAACCTGCCTAGCCCACCTGCCAGCTCCCACCTCACTCAAGCTTGGTCACTCCTCTGACCACCTCCAGACAGAGCAGGTCACTTTCACCCATGATCATTTCTTTCTAAAGAAATGTTCTCTCTTTGTCTCCAAATCCTAGCTAAGTCCTTGATTCTTCCATGAAGCCTAACCTAACCAGTAACCTCATATGAATCTCTTCATCACGTCTTTTGAGCTGCATCTTTTCCTGTTTTAATTGGGTCTGCCAAGATATACTCTAGGTTTCTCAAAAGCAAGCATTGTGTCATACATTCCTTTTGTATTCTGCCTTCTTTTCGCCTTCCCTACCAAAGTACAGGTAGATGATTCAGAAATATTTGTAATCTTTGGCACGATTTGAACAGGTTATCATTATAAACTCTTGCTGAAATGCTCGCATGACTTCATCGCTCTGATGAAAGCTAGAACATCCAAACACAAAACCACAGTTGCCTTGGATTGCCATGGCTCTTAATGACCAAACACATTTCTCCACCCATGGCTAACTCTGATGAAAATGGTGCTAACTCCTCGCCTGCGCTAAGTCCTTTCAAGCCTACTCTCACGAGGGACGTGGGATTCAGACACGATTACCTGCACTTGAGGCCTCAACTTCCCTCCATACACCCAGCCCCGTTGCTTGTTCTCAGGACCTGTGGACCTCCTTCCCACATGGGGCGCGTACATCCTGTATTCAACTTCTCTGCCATTTCCCTCAAGCCACGATCACCATGTACTCCAACAGCAGTTAACCATCAGGCCATTAGTTTGAAGCCACTGTCCATGCAGCGGGAACAAGACTCCTGTTGAGTTACAGCCACGGAAAGGCACGGGGCAGTTCCCTCTGTCCTGTAGGGTTGTGATGATTCGGCATTGACACAATGCCAGTGGGGACAACCGCAGAAGACTGCTCTAGCCTCTCTCCCTTCAGCCCCTCGCTCTGTACCCTAGCAATGATTCATTTCACAAACATCTACGTGAAAAGCCTAAGTGAGAGGGTGGAAATGGAGGAGGGGCTGGGGCTGGGTTTCCAGGGCATCAAAGAAAAGTCCTGTTAAATTTGGCTCCCTGACCCTGTAGCTGGTGACAACCACATGGCTCTGCCACCTACCTCCTAAGACACGAACGTTGGAAAACGAAACTCTGTGAACCGTCTCCTGCCTTGAGATGAAAGGAAGCAGCTTCCTTCTCCTTTCCTCAGAGCTGCATTATTAAGCAAAGTGGTAACTACAACGGTCGGCAGTATGAAAGAAACAAAGTGCCACTATCCACACATCTTCATTCAACTGGCTCATGAGACACAGAATCAAGTAAAACCTCTTGTCTGAGGTAATTATAATGTTTTCAGTCAAAATTACAACTTGGCTGCAGCCAAAATTATAGGTTTTTATAGGAAAAATTAAATTTCCACAATGGTGTTCTTTAGCATCTAAGTAAATGGCTTCCCCGTGATAGGGAGCTGGTCCCGTGGAGCTGAGAAAGAGGAAGGTGCCTCATGAGGTCAGACCATGAAGAACGAGATTATTTCCCTTCATTACAGTGATCGATTTATTGCGTATTCATCTTTCTGAGGGTTTTCCTACCACGCCCTCATATAAATAAGGCTGTGTGAATGGCGCTCCTGTTCTGTGCAATGTAGCCTCCTAGAAGTGGTGTCAAGAAACCAGCAAGTGTAAGAAGTGTCAGCCTGCAAACGTCCGCAGTTGTCGAGATGCTGGGGAAGAGGGGGAGCGGTTATAAAGCTAGGGCGCCTGCTATTTCTACAGAAAAACGTGTGGCGTTTGATTGCAAACAGCCAAGTGTGGGGTAGTGTGAGTCAGACTAGACTCCAAGGCCACTAGCAAACAGTGGGTCCCAGTTGAGACTCTGGGGACGGGAATGGCCAGACTTGTGGGATCAGGGCGCCACCTGCTGGAATGCCGGTGCAAGCATTTCACACAGGCCTCTTTCTAAAGGACAGCAACTTGGTCATGTTGAATAAGGCAGAAAAGTGAAATTCTCATGTGCACAGAAGCAGCAGATGCAAAAATAAAGTCATTGTTTTGCATGAACGTGGCCCAGTATGTGGATTCTACTGGCTGGACAAGTGTGTACTGCCATGCTAGCTACTTTTATTCTTGGTTTTTAATAAAGCACTTTTATTTCAATGCTTTCTAGATCTTAACTTTAACACTTTCGCATTTTAGTATAAACTCTCATCAAGAAGAACCGTGGCAACCAGGCATTTAAAAAAACCAAAAAGCTCTGGGTCGCTGAGTCGCTGTCATTGGTGCTACCTTGTTTTAATGGCCCTTCAGATAGTGTTCTTCTCTACCTTTATGAGAAAATATGCGAACGGCCCACAATTTACCTGCAGGAGCCTCAGGCGCTGCTCAATCTGATGTGAGCCCCTACATGCGGTGGCCAGGTAAGCAGCAGGGAGTGCGGAACCCAGGCCTAACAGGACACTTGGGTGTTTTTTTTAATGCAAGGAAGTAAGTATGCTTTCACAAGGCAAATAATACCTGGTTTCAAACAAAACAAAAACAATATCCTCATTTAAAATGCATCCTTTACCCATAAAGCTTTCTTCTCAAAGCATTCTCATTGTACTCTACTCAGGCACATGCAATGAACAATTTAAAGAAAAACAAAAACTTTCTTTTGCTTCATTTGGGAGTTTTGATTATAGAGGATATCATACTAACCCCCCTTCCCCCCCCACACACACTTTACAAAAGTCTTAAGTGACAGAAAACAAGTACATTTCCAAAAATACAACACAGCGTTTATTGTGTCTGAATTCAGCCGTCTCGGGCGCAACCATGAATATGGCTCAAGAAACGTGGTAGAAGCTTTGAACCTCTTGGGAGCAGAAAAGGCATCACAGACTGAAATGAAAAACCTACAATTAAAAGTTTTGAGCAAAACTGCCACACAGATCAAGTTTTGCTCTGTGGCACATAGGCAAGAAAGCCAGGGGGTAGGGAGAGAACATGGACAGATGTGTCTTTGTATCAGTGGATGACCTCTGCTATGGAAACTCGGGGAAACAAATCCCACCCGCACTAGCTCCTTTCCTGGGAGGAGAAAGATGTAAACACGGGCCCTAGTGTCACCGTGCACATGCTGGCACACAGCTGCTCCGGCTGAGGCTACCTTTATTCATGGAAATTCATGTTACACCACAGGCTAGGTGAGCCTGCTTGTGTTTTGTGGGTACATTATGATTCTCCCCAGATGACCACCAACACACTTCATTCTCGCCGCTAATTAAAATAGTTATATGGTTAAACACATAGGGATATGGGGCTAGCTGCTAAGTGTTGTATAACTAATGAACTCCTATAAAATTTACATGTGATTTAATTAGCTGACAATGGTCATCCATGGAGGGGGAGTAAAGGAAGGAAACATTCTTTCAGGCACATAAAGGCGCCGTTCAGGAAGGCCAGATTGGGTTGTTGTCAGCTTTCTCAGGGAGGAGAGCCACCTGTGCAAATACAGGGCTCAAGTCAGATGACAAGCCAGGGTTTATGGGACCAGGACGATTTTCATCTCCATGACAACTTCACGGGCTCCAAACAGGGAATGCTATTTTTCTGGACTCAGCCCCTCGTTCTGCCTGCAGACTTGTTCTTGGGCAGCCACTGTTAGTCAGAGCTGCCTTTACAGGGCGAGTCACCCCTGATTACAGATTTCACATCGTCATCTTCTTCTTCTTTATCTTCATCTCCTGACCACACTGCTTCCACAGAGTGAAGTCATGCTCGCGTGCAACTCACTGGAACTCCAGAGCACATGTTTCTTCATCTTTTGAGTAAACGACTTTTTATTTTAGGAAATCTACAAGGGAGCTTTGTGGGGAAAATTCCATTATCCTTTCATTCCATTTTTTTCATATACATATAAAACTATCCTGGTGGTACAGTGGGTTTGGCTTTTAATGGCAAGGTTGGCAGTTCGAACCCATCAGCTGCTCCGCAGGAGAAATATGTGGAACATCTGAGGATAGAGCCAAGGATACAGCTTGGGATACAGTCTGGGGCAATTGCACCGTCACAGGGAAATTGAGTCAGGGGCACCTACCAAGGATACTCATCCCAGAGACCCTGGGTGGGGCAAGCCTCTGCTGTGCTCACCTGCTCACCAGAAGGCTGGAGGCTTGCCTGAGGGCATCCAGAAGTCCTGGCCACTGGTTTCTGAAAGGTCAGCATTGACAACAGAATCGCGCGCAGTTCTTTTCTGCCACAAATGGAAATCGGGTCTGCATACCACCTTTTCGTATTTGTATAGACGACTTTTTAATAGTATACTTTTATATTTCATGTAAACAATACATAGATCTTATGCAAACTTTATATAGAGATAACAGTTTCAGTATCATTTAAGTATGGGTGCATAGTATAATTATTCATAAGTTATTTAACAGCCTGATTGATGACATGTACAGAAATACACATGAGGCTACCCGAGAAAGTCCAAGTATGGAACCATAAAACAACATGATTCTTACATGCCTGTGATATAAGAACAGTTTTTTGCAGCAACTTCAACAAGAGCTTCTGGCTCTTTGGAAATGATATTCTATCAGGCTCTTGATTTATAGCCAAATCCCATTCCTATTCTAAGACAGCTTGACCCCTAAGGGAGGTGGCTCAAAATTTAAGAGTCTGAGATTACAGCGCTGAAGGCAGAACTTTTGCTCTTTTAATTAAGAACTGAGCTATTCTTTTATAGATGGCTGCCATTGTCTGCAACTTTCCTCCCAGGCGCACTCATTTCTGGCAATTTAAAGAAAAACACACAAGATGATGTGCCCACCTGGACAAAAACAAAACAAAACAAAATGAACCTGCCCCCCAGCCCCAAAAGTCATTTAATAAACATGAGTTGCTTAAAGTTATGGACTTGGATTTCAGATTCCAGCCAGGAAGGTTTTCATCGGAATGACAAGCTATTTAGCCCCTATCACTTCCCTCCTGTGTCAGGTTCGCGGCTGTTGGCCACACTGCACTGGGTAACAATAATGTTGCACAAGGAATTCCCAAGCCGAAAGCACAAGATTTACCGATGTGAATCAAGTCAGAAAGAACATATTCAAAGTCACATTGGTCCACCTCCCAGTATTACTCCCCTGCTTGTGGGAAAATGAAGTGTTTGTCATGCAAGGGCTTCCTTCCGCCCATCAGGAAGCAAGGCCAGGCAGTCTAATTCAGAGTAAGCAGTTCTGCAGTGCATTTCTACTCTGACACGTGGGATCCCCAGGACTTGCGGTCACCTAGGTGACACCTGTGTGGGCTACCAATCAGGGTACAGGAGCCAATGTTTTGCCATGTCCAAATCCCACATCAAAACAGGGCATCTTGAAGTGGGTTTAACAAAGCACCAGCACACAGGCCTTCCCAGTTGGAAGAACACACATCTTGTTAAAGGTGGTCTGTATGGAACGATAACAGTCTTTCATGCTTGAAATCTCACAAACTACCGCTGAGTCGATGTCAATATTCTCCACTACGTAAACTGTGTCGAATAAAGATGATACATTTTCATAATCAGAATCTTCCAGGACCTAGAAATGCCTCATTATTTTCCACATTTTGCAAGATTATGGTTGGTCTTAGTATGTTATTTTTTTAATTGGGGGGAAAAGTCTGTGTAGGGAAAAAATAAATTCCTTTGAGCTAAAAAAAAAAAGGTTGCATGAGAATAAAAAGCCTACTGATTCCCCATCAGTTTTCCTTCCCACCCCTCTGTGACTAGGGCTCCTTTGCTTGGCTCTGACCTGTGGGAGGACCTCACTGTCTTCTAAATGGGCCACGGATTCATTTCTGTCATGAACCAATCCCACAACCAGGCTAGGGGCCTTCCGCTGGCGGAAGGGAGGAGAAAGCTAACAGGACGGTGCCTCTGAGGATAAGACGCACGTGAGAACCCTCTCCACGTGAAGTTCATCATCGCTTTGGCAAGATAAATCCACAAGATAATTCCAGAACAAATTTAAAACCAGTGTCAGCCAGGGCAGAACCACACACTACAGGAGAGCCTGAGGGCAAGGCAAGCTGGGCTCCAGGGCTGAGTGTGCCCATTTCTGAAGTGCAGGCCGAGGAGGGCGCCCACGGCTGGCGTACAACATTGTACTTTTCTGCCAGCATAATAGGTTTGCATCTTTCAAGTTTCAGACAAAGGCAAACCACATACTGAGCATGAATGTCTGAAATGAAGATAGAAAGATTGCTGTCTCTGATGTAAACAGAGCTTTGTGGCAACAAGAAGATGCACATGACCAACCAAAGAACAGGACGGTAGCAAGCAGTGAGCCTGACAGGACGGGCAAACAGCCGGCTAATGAGACAAGGTGCCGCACAACCTGAGTGGAGCACGGACTAATGTAACTAATGTAGAGCCATTTTCCACCATGGACATGGCAAAGGTTAAAGGTCAGCCAGTCCTAATGCTCAGAAAACAATGGTGGGAAGGAACAGTCTGCATGCAGCTCTTTGGGGTGGTGGGGGTGGGGGTTATCCATATGTGGCCAAAGATGCCAATTCTACAATTTTCTCTAAAGGAAAATGTATAAATGGCCCTAGGATGTGCATATAAGGAGCTTCGACACAGCGTTGCTCCTAATAATAAAAATTACAAAAACAAAAGATGTCCATCTGAGTCCAGCTAAGCATCCATCCCCGCTCAGATCCCCACCAGCAGGCCAGACAGCACCCCTACCCGGGAGGGCTCCCCCAGTCCTGCCACTCCAGAGAGGGCCGCAGTCTTCTCCACAGAGTGGCTGCTGGCTTCCAACTCTTGACCTTTCGGTTAGCAGCTGTGCCACCAGGGCCCCAAACACCACAGTAGCCGTAGGGGACGGCACTGACAGAGCAGCTGTAGGTGAAATATTAAGCCACTCCAAGCCTCGCTGCTGCCAAGCCAATTCGGACTCACGGTGACCTTGTAGGGTAGAATGGCCCCTGTGGGGTTCTCAGAGTGACTCCACGAGAGTACAAAGCCACTTCTTCATCAGAGCAACTGGTGGTTTGGACCCATGAACCCTGAGGCTAGCAGCCCAACGTGTAGCCAATATGCTGCCAGGGCTCATGTTGAACATTACGGATCCATTAACAACCACGGGGCTGAAAACAACCAAACGACAAAGGAGATGGGTTATGACATACTAGTAAGCCCAAATAAAATATGTACATCTGGAAAACCTGGTTGGCGTAAATGTGTGCGTGCTCAGTTGCTAAACAAAGAATGGAGGTTCATGTCTACAGGCGACGCCTTGGGAGGAAGGCCCAGTGCTCTACTTATGAAAAGTCAGTCGGTGAAACACCGTTGCGCTCTGGTGTATGTGAAGTCACCGTGGTTCCAAGTCTAACTCGGCGGGAATGGTATTTTTATACACACACATATTTATACAGTTACAGAGACATAAACACATCTTCATTCCAACATACTTGTTCACACACATACTTACCAGAAAGTACAAATAAGTCATACACCAAGAGTACTAATAGGTTTGTTTTCCTTCCCTGTGGAACTGCCAGTGAGTTCCCCTCGCTTTGCTCTGGGCTGCTCAATGTTGCTAGAAAGGAGCACCGGCATTGCAGTCACTTGGAGAAGCTGTGCGTTTTGAAAATGCTGGATGCAGCCGGAGTCTACCAAATGAGGGACCGTTACTGGAAGCTGAATGACCAGCCAAGAAAGATGGCTCTAACGGAAGCCATCACCAACCTTTCCAGCCAAATCCTAATGGGACTCCTCTGAGGGAACAGCGATCGAAGTCAAACTCCGACAGAAACTGCGTGATAGAGACAGCCACGCACTGCCAGCCCTGCTTCTTATGAATGGACGCAGATTCACTTTAGACTAGTCGCTGACTCCAACTGTCCTCTCTTCCCACGGACACTGGCCACCTCTGGACAGCGGGCCGTTCCCAGCCGCCAAGAAGGAGCAAGGCAGCTCACAGCATTTCTAAGAAAAGTTCCCTCCTCTTGGGTCCTCACAGCTTCCTGCACACACCCTGTCTTGCCTCGTCTCCCCAAACGCTGGGGCAGCAGCGGATGAGAAAGCACAGGGGAATGAAAGAAACAGCCACCAACGTTTCTCCCTTCTCCGTGCAGAAGTCTCCCGTGGGGCCCAGGAGCCACCCAGCAGGGACCCGCTTCTTCTGCATAGGCACGCAATGTCCCTCGTGACCACGAGGGGGCGACCTGGAAGTCGCCAGCTTTCTAGCAAGGCATCCTACCGTTTCCACTGCAGGCCACTAGCTCCCAGGTAAGGCCTGGTTTTCATTTGAATTATAGACATAAACAAAGTCTTTCTTTTCAAATGCTCTGGAAATGTAAGCGTCGGTGTATTTTCCGCTAGAGGTTTGGAAGGGGCCAGGGGAAGGTTCTGCACACAAAATTGAGAAGTTGGACCAAAGTATGTTTCCTCTCTCCTGCCCACTTCCCTGGCCAGACCTACCAAAGGCGCCTCCTCCAACAGAGACAGAAGGAAGTCCCAGTTGCTAGTGGCCCTTCGAGGTCCGACTTATACATGACGGCTGGGGTTTACGTAGACAGACCTGAACGTCTGCAGTCCCTCCCACCCGAGCCTCTCAGCACTGTCGTGGGTAATCCTCAGTGGCAATTAGTGACTTACCGCCTAGTGCAGTCTCTGGTATTGGAGTTTAGGCTCTCACAAGCTGCCTCAAATCCTTTGTGGAAGGAGGCGAAATATAAATAATAATTTTGAAGACACACAGGCTTACTCTGCTATTTACATTTCTCACGGGTCTGACTTTTCCTTTCCTATTTTCCAAGCCGGCCTGGAGATGTGAGTCCGTCTTCGTGTCACCACTTTGCTTCCTTCACACGCAGGTTGGAGAGCAGACCCTGGCGTCTGGATTCAGGATCACACCTATTGTGTGATCAGTCCTGCCTTGGTCCTGGGATGGGTCCGGTATAACACGTGCCCTTCTAAGGCCCCGGAGTTGCTCCCCCACATCCGCCCATCCCTTCCTTTCTCCAACATGTGTGATCACGGCTGATCATATTGTCCCTCTGCCTCAGCATCCTTCTCTCTGACAACCAGGGAGATGAATCAGAGGGTGGCCCGGGTCCCTCCTGGCTCTCCCAGCGCCAAGCTCCGGGGGCATCCTGCCACTGTCTAGTTACACAAGGGCCTGGGGGGCCTTGGGAGCACATTGGGGTGCTTCAGAAGTGGTGTCACTTCTATACACAGGGACCCCATGTGACAAATCACAATTGTCCTACAAGGTTTCTCTTGACATTCTCCACAGGCTGCTCACGGAACAAACACAACGACCATCTGCCGAAAGAAGGGCCCACCTTGGAAGACGCACAGCCAGGATGCTCCCTGGAAGCCAAGGTACGTGGGGCATGTTTCCAGGGAGTTCATCCCTGGACAAGGACGTCAAGCTTGGTAAAGCGGGAAAGAGGAAGGCCCTGGACGAGATGGATGGACACAGTGCCCACACGACGGGCTCAGCTGCCCTGGCTAGTGTGGCCTTCTATTGTATACAGGGCAGCTCTACGTCCGACCTGACTCCACAGCACCCAACAACCACACACTGTTGGGGGGAGTAGTGCAGAGCCACACTGCATTTCCATTTCACAATGTGATTCCAGGCGCCTGACCTTTACAGGGAGGATGGCCACTTCCCTTGCTGTGCAAGTCATTCCAAACAGTGACTTCCAGCTCTGACTGTCAAACTGACTCTTGCCAAAAGACGCCTGGGTACATACCAAACAGCCAGCTTCCTGGCCTGGATTCTGGAGGGGCAGAGCATGTTGTCCCCGATGTCTGTGAAAACAGCAGGGCATGTTCCCGCCGGGGGTAGCCAGGGGCAGGGCCGCTTGCCACCCCACTCCTTCAAAGCAATGGGTGCCAGCGCTTTGGAAACAACAGTTCCACTTGAAAGCAGCAGCAACAGAAAGCCCTTTGTTTCTCCTTCCAGGACCGTTTCATGGCATACACTGGGCGCTGGCGGCCGAGAGGAGCGGCTCCTAGACAAATATTTCCTATCAGGCGCATTGTTCCGATAATCAGGGAAATGCTACCCAGATTTGCAATCAGCTTGGTGAACTACTCAGTCTGAGGACTCAAGGCTCCCCTACTGCTGGCAACCCTGTCCCCTGCCCTGTTGATTCATTCCTCGGCTAGAAACTGGACACGCTGGTAATGAAGAGGGTACGGGGCTCCATAAAGTCAGTGTTTCTTGCAAATAACGTCTCAAGTGCTGCTCTTGGTCTGCGGCCAGCAACCCCATGCCCATGCCTCTACCCCAGGGATGCACAGATGCCCACGGCTCACAACAGCAAACCGGGGAAGCAAACCAACCAACAGAAATGTGTAAGCAACCTCAAACCAAGCCAAACTCACTGCCAGCGAGTAGATTCCAACTCACAGTGACCGAATTGGCCAGGGGAGAACTGCCTCTGTGGGTTTCTGGGAGACTGGAACTCGTAACGAGAGTAGAAAGCATAATCTTTCTCCTGCCGAGCAGCTAGTGGTTTCAAACTCCCGACTTTACGGCTAGCAGCCCGATGATAATTCCCTCAGCCACCAGGGCCCCTGTAAGTAGCCTCGACACCGCGCACTAGAGCAAAGGGTGGAGTTGTGCTCTCTGGTGACAAGGAGACCTGAAGGGCGGCGGTGTACAGAATGCAGGCTGAAAGAACTGGTATCACATTGACAGCCCGATCCACCTCTGCCAGGGGCAAGGGACACTAGTTTGGAGGAGGCTAGAGCCAAAGCAAGCTGCTCTGGTGGTGCAGCGGTGGCGTGCTCAGGTGCAAAGCAAAGGTCAGCAGTTTGAATCCGCCAGCAGATTCTTGGGAGGGCGCTGTGGCCAGGGCGTCCGGCAAGACGTATAGCCTCGGAAACTCTTTGGGAAGTTCTACTCTAGCCCACAGAGCCACTTCAGCCAGAATTCCTTTGACAGGAAACACGACCAAGACAGGGCAACGCCACGTTGTCCTGAAAGTGGGCGTGGCAAACCAGGGACAGCAGCTGTTGTTAGGTGACAAGACGACCGATGCTTTCCCTTGCCCTGGTGCTCCGATTCCTCGACTCCCTTTCCAGGAGAGGAGGACACTGGCTAAAGTGGCGTCTGGCCCGGGAAGAAACGGGATCCAAATCTACACGAGAGAGGAGCCCTGGTGGTGCAGTGATGATATGTTGGATTGATGACGCCACAGGCAGCTGTTCGAAACCACCAGCCAAAAGATCAGGCTTTCTACTCCCATAAAGCATTCCAGTCTGGGAAACGCGCGGGGGCCAGTCTCCTCTGTGCTACAGGTTTGCTAAGAGTTCGATTCTACTGGACTCCAGGGCAAGCAGAGTGAGGTGTTCTTTCTTCGTTTCTTTGAAAGCTGGAACGAGGGACTACTTTCTCAACTGTGCTTGTTCAAACCTAGAGAAAGAGTACTACTCTACAGCCCCGGACCTGGGTATGCGCTGAACTCCCTTCCCCAGCTGGAGGCCTGCCAGGCAGCCCCCGCCCCCTCCCCCAGGCAGGGTTTCAGTAGGTGAATCTGGTTTGGAGCCCACGCTTGGTCTTGCTGGCATGTTTGGGCAGGCTCTCTGGGGGGAGACTTTCCCCCTTACCTTTCACAAGCTCTTCTAGGAGAAATGATGACTTTGCTGCAGATCTCGCCCTAAAACCTGCCCTCAGGGCAGCAGGCCTGGGGTGGACCAGAGAATGGACCAAGGAAAACAGCAGCATTTTTCAGCCCTGGAGCTCTCATGCCTCAGTGGGTGCCAAGTCGAGCTGTTAAACTCAAGGCAAGGTCAGCAGTTTGAAACTACCAGTCTTTCTCCGGCAGGCAGTTGAGGCTTTCTATAATTCGTTTCGGAACCCTACAGGGTGACTGCAACCCTGCCCTACTAAGGTCACGATGAGTTGGAATCGATGCAATGGCAGTGAGTTGGGTTTGCTTTTTGGGGTGGAGCACCGTGCACAGCACCGGCATGCAAAACAGGGACGGTGTTGTAAGGGGTAAATCCATGTATTTGGACCAACGCTTGGGGACGGGCATCTGAAACAGACCCCTCATTGTGCGGGTTGAACAGGGAGCCCTCCCTGCAGCAGAAGCAGGGCCCAGGGCCATTTGAGCTGACGGGTAAACCACAAAGATGAATACCCACTGTTTTCAGCTCACACAAATCAGAGCGGGTCCCCCTGCGGAAGCCTACCGATGAGACAGCAAGAGTGTGTGTTATACTCTGTATGTGTGTTTGTGTAACAATCCTTCTGTAAACAAGTTAGTTCATTTTCGCAATGCAGTGAAAATGCAGTCCATCAAGAGACGCACACACCAGTGCTGCTAAACTGCGTCCGACGTTTCCTCGTCCCATACTGGCCTGAGGTGGTCTTCCACAATGGCTGCTACTCACTTGACCCAGAAAACCCCACAAAATCATGCGCATCAAGAAGGTCGAATCTTCGGATCCATTTGAATAACACCCACGAAGGTGTTTAAGAACAGGCCATCAAGGGTACGCACGTCTGGAGAGCCACCATATACGTGAAAGATGTCACACTGCAGAAGCAGTGCGTGCCCTGCCGACATTACGGTGGTGGAGTTGGTGGGTGTGCCCAGGCCAAGCAGTGGGGTTGGATCCATGGTGGGTGGCATCACTTTTGCTGTCTGCGCTTAAAAATGCAGAGAGTGATGCCGAGCGGAAAGGCAGACAAGTGGCTTCTCTGGTCATTGCGTATGTGCTAGAGGACAAAGCCCTGAAGACATGTGCCGCCAGACTGCGGGTGCTCATCACGGTCGGATCTGCCCATGCGTGAGCTCCCTGCCTCACGGACACGGTCCCAAACCACGAGAGGAGGCTGCGCCGAAGGACAAGACCCCAGAAGAAAGTGGAGAAGCAAGCATTCATGGCTCAGGAGTAGCTTAAGCCTAAAATAAAAGTTAGGACACCAAACAACAAAAACTCCCTGCTTTTGACGCAAGCAGCCATGTGTGATCCTGGGGGCGCTTTCAGCCTTTCGGGCCAGAGTGCTGCCGCTTCTGGTTCAAGAAACCAGCAAAGCACAGCCTGACCACGGGTCTGAGCAGACAGGAAGCACCTGGAAGGCTTGGGACGCGCTTCACATCTGAAAACAGATCATTCCGAATTGTCCATAAATATTTGTCTTGTTTCAGTAAAACAGTCTTCAACCAGTTTCACAACCCTTGGTTCACAAGGCTGCAGTGCGCGCATTACCAGGAGTCTGCATTCTTTCAACATTGCAAGCATGTATGTGGAACACGTCCTGGAAACAGACAACCCAAAGGAAGGCATTTCAGAGTAGCGTCATAAGGGAATTTCAGGGCATTTTTTTAAGGGGGTGGGGGAACAACTCTCCCATAAATAGAACCTATTTATGCTTTTCTCTTAAAAATATATTTAATTGAAACAGAAATGAAATGCAAGTTCCCTTTAACTTGTTTATTACAGTAAATAAGACCCAGCCAAATTCTTAGGGAGGCTTCAGAGCGCATGGATGTAACTGGTTGTTAACTCTGCAATTGGGGTAGACTGAAGGCCTCGGAGCCAAACATGCCCTCATCCTGGAACATGTTGAGCCCGTTACATTCTTAAAAGCTTTTTCAGACGCAAAAATGAGCTCAGCTTATATGCTAAAAATTAGATTTGGGGGAGCGGAGCAGCTATTTTTCTTGCATTTTTAGTACCTGCCAGATCTTTCATCCTACACACAGACGGGCAATGCTTTTCTTTGCATGAATGTTGGCCACTGGTAATTAGAAAAGTGGAAATGCTGCATTTCTTCCACACACACACACACACACACACACACACACACACACACACACACACACGAAAGGATGTGGGAGACGGAGGACACGATCTTACTAGCTCGGAGCAACTATGACAAAACCCTTGCTCTCCAGTTGATGCTGACTCCGGGTGGCCCCACACGACAGGGAACACCGACTCCACTGGGCTCGCCCAGCTTCCCTCTGTCCTGAAGAATGCTGCGTCCTCCCCCCACTGAGTGGCCATGGGTTCCAACCACCCTTTGTTAGCAGCCGGGTGCCTAAACACTGCACCACCAGGCTCCCCTGAGTAACTATGAAAGACATTCAGGGTGGACACAGGAGAAACTGGTGCTGGGGAGCATCCTAGGCTCAGGCTCCAGGGTAGGAAGGCCACCTAGAGTGGCAGCCTGTCTGGGAGCCAGCTAAGCCCAGGTGCACAGAGGCAGGGCACCGAGAAAGTGCCTTGCTAGTGGTTCGGACTACACCTTACTGCCCTTCGATTTCTCCCAACGCAAAACAGAAAGGAGTTACCTCCGGTTGCCTGTGCCTGTCAAGTCAGAGCTACCTCGAGGCAGCCGTGTGTGTGTGTGTGTATGTGTGTGTGTGTGTGTGTGTGTGTGTGTACAGAACTGGGCTCCACACGGTTCTCCTTGGCTGAGTTTTGGAAGATCACCAGGCCTTTCTTCTGAGGTCTCTGGGTAGACTCGAACTCTAGCCTTTCAGTAAGCATGATAACCTGCTTGTACCACTCACGATGTCTCCCTGCCTCACGTGAGCAAGGGTTAGACGGCATGAGAATACAAACGTCTAAGCTCAAGCCAACAAGTCAGCTATTATTTATGGTTGTCTGTTGGAAGTAGTTGTGATTAAAGTTGCTTCCATTGACCATAAATGGCATGCTCTGGTCCATCCAAAAAAATATCAGTGCACGGCACCAAGTTAATGAAGATTAAGCTTCATGGTGATAAGCAATCTTGCCAGGTCCCTTCAAAACCATAAAGGGCAGTAGTTAGAGGTAATGATAAACTAATTCTGAATATCCCAACAGCAGAAGCCCACCCCCCGGTTAATGATTAAGGGCTGGACTCTGGGCAGTCACAAAGTTGGTTAACTCGTGCCCCTGAGACACAAACCTGCTATCAGTCATCTATCCTTAGCTATGCTACTGTGATTGCACTGAGTTAGCGTCAATGGAGAGCTACCCTGTGGACACTAGCAACACACTCCCGTCCGCACCATCAGCCCATGGTTGCAGCAAAAGCATCAATCCAGCTGCCCCTATATTCTATCAAGCAAAATGTCCTCTTGGGTCTCTCCTGACACCATGTCCAAAGGATGCCCCAAGGAATGGGGAAGACAGCTACTTGGCCAACTAACCGGAAGAGATCCATATTTGTACTCATTCCAAAGAAAGGCGGCTCAACTGAATGCTTCAGAAGTACAGCCACTGTTTTTCCTCCACCCACACGAAGTGAACTGCAACCAAGTGTCCAGCTTCTTCCTGTGAACCCAGGGCCTTTACCATGCAGTCTTGAACTGAGAGGGAAGAATGATGCTCTGGCAATGGTCTAGGACCTTTGATGCTTTATTCTGGCCATGGAAATGTTGCAACCCACTGAAACAAAACAAAATAACAAAAAACACGACCCACATTTCAACTCTAACTGGGAGTAGTTTCTTTGGTTGTGATTCCCATGAAAATAAATGTCTACAAAATTTAGGTATATTGATGGTACTATCTTTAGACTACAGGATTGGACAGAGGAATCTTATTTGTTCCTACAAGAATATATAAACGGCCAACTTCTGTGACCTACTGGTTGGTAAGTTCACAGGTCTGTTGATATTTAAGGGTCAGGTTACCTTCATCAAACACAAGAAATCGATTTAGGGATGCTTAATCTAAAGTTAGGAACAATGTGTTTGAAGAGGGTAATTAGTAATACAAATATAAAATTATCTTTCCTTAGGATAAAGCAGACAAGCAGAGGACACTTCAAAGTACTGGCGAAGTCGTCAGCGTTAGGGGATATTGCTTTGATTATGCTGAAAGGTGTATTAAAAAATAGACTGAAAAGCCATAGGTCTGTTGAGTAGGAGGTTTGAGTTCTACTTAGTTCAAGTTGGAAGTAATTCCCTTACAGCATAGGGCTAACCACAAACTCATCTTTTATTGGTTTAGGTCTTACACTGGGACAAAAGGTCAATTTCTGTAGTTGCACTACAGTGCATGGCTGGGTGTGTGTAAACATGAAACATGAATGATCAGATTTGGGGGTGGGCAATAAAGAGGAAGGAGTATGTTAGCGAACTGAAGAGGGTGGGTGCGTGCATGTGGGTTTACTTATATCTTTTTGTTTGAGTACATTTTCTGATTTTGATTTGGGTTACAGGGGCCAGGAATAAAATACATGTACATTTCCAGTGAACATCTCATCTAGGAAATTTCAACCAACAGTTCTGTATCGCCTCAATTGTGCTTTGGCATCAGGTAGTTGGCTAACGTTTTGACTTTCAGTTGGTGCTGGTTCTGTAACCTAATTATTTAATCATCAGAATCCTGGATGCCTACCTTCCTGATAGCTCGCTGGCTTCCATCCTGACAAAATTAAACATACACTGGCGGGGAGGTTGTATTTGGTATGGCCAATAACAGTTGGAACCAACAAAGGCGTACCACATGTTAGGCTCGTAGGGAAGCGTTTGTCCTTCTTACGGAGCAAGTGTCGGTGGTTAGAGTACAGGTGCGAGGAGGATGGAAACAGCATGCAGGTCCAGGAAACCTAGCTGCAAATTCCCTACACTCTTTCCCAAGATGAAACTGCAAGCTCAATAGCTCACCCCCCACCCCCACCCCCACACCCAATGGCGGTCGGTCCAGCACTGAAGAATCCAAGACGCAGACCGGGGTGTCCTTTTCTGACCAGGTACTCCGCTTTGCTTAAGCGCCTCTTTACCACGCCCCACAAGTGCCTACACAGAAATGACCTCACCTAACACATGACTGAATAGTTTCCAATGTAACTCCACCCAAGATGAAAAAGATGGATTTCCAAAGAAAAGCAGAGCCCAGGATAGCTCTAGCTCATAGTGTACTTTGGAGACCAGTTTCCAAGCCCACGTGGGTCACCTCGTGTCTGCCACCTGGAGAAGCACAACTCTGTGATCTGTAGCAGTTAGAACAATGTTTCCAAATGGATTTCAACCAATTTGCTATATTTCTAATAAAAATAGAGAATGGTAGAATTTTTTTGAGAGTATAAGAGCCTCTCCAGGACCCCAAAACAGCTGTCCCACAACTTCAATCAAGATTAAAGTTGCAAATTCTTGTCTCAATCTGTTACTATCCTCTTAAAGAAATAGCAAGGATATTCTGTGTCCCGTACACAGGCAGGAAACTCAGTTCCCATGAATACGTGCAGATGTGCTTTGTCCTTTCTAATATGGAAGTCCATCAGAGAGATAGGACACCTTCTACTTAAAATTTACTTTTCTTTAATTTGGGAGAAGGGACTATTATGTTCAGAGATTAATTTCCATTGCCTAATGCTACAAGGAGCATCCTTAGCTGTATATGTGTGAATTTGTTACGTATCTTGGCATCCTTTTCTGTGATTACATCCTCAGAGTAGATTCCTAATAATGGAATTTATGAGCCAGACAGAATGCACATTTTAATTTCAATAGATATTGCTCAAAGCTACACTAATTTAAACTCTCACACACAGTTTATGAGAATGCTGATTTCAACACACTCATCAAGGTTGCATATTATCAGACGGTTACATCTTTGCCAACATAATTTTGTTTTGCATTTTCTTAATTATGAATGAAATGGAGCACCTTGTCATATATTTATTGATCATATTCTTGGCTCACTTGTCTATTGAGCCGTCTTTCTTTTTCCTACGGACATGTGGGAGCGTGTTTGCAATGCAGGGACCAGCCCTGGCTCTCTTCTTGCCAGTTTGTCTTGTTTTTTATTACATTGTGTTTTTGCCATACATATGTTTTAAGTTTTGTTTAGTCAAATTAACAGACTTTTCCCCGTATGGTTTTGGGTAGGCTGGGTAAAAGAGATATTTAGCTGCAGACCTGTAAGTAAGTACCCATGAAAAGTATAAAACCAACTTATGGTGCTGAGACTATCCCCCAGTTCTGACATTGAAAACAAACGCTGGAGGAAGAGGTCCGCACTTGTTACTGGACGAGGGAGTCTGGATACCTTCCCGGCTCCTGCAGAGGAAAACTCGACAAGTCCATTTATGGTCCTGCTTTGCTGCTGGCCATGCTCATTTGCCTCCACAGACCTGGGTTTTATGTTGGGTTTTCAGGTCAAAGCAAATAACATAAACAACAGAGTTCAAGTTGTTGGGCAGAGCCGATGCCATAGCCATGCTGAATTTCTAGTGGATCTTTCACCAGTCTTGTTCCTCAAACCCCATTACTACCGGGAACACAGAGAACACTTACTTAACATTTGAGGGGCATATTTACCTGGTACCAAAAAGGGGATGCAGGAGCAGATAGAACAGCTGAAGGACGAGTGTGTGTGTGTGTGTGTGTGTGTGTGTGTGTGTGTGTGCGCGCGCATTTTATGCACTTGCACCCAAGTGGTCATAAGGTAGAAGACTGAAACATGTGATTCAGTAGATAGACCTGGACTTAACTCCTGCATCCTCTGTGACTTTAAGCTTCAATTTTCTATCTGGTAAATCGGGGTCTAGGTGGTATAGTGGTTATGAACTGGACTGTGATCTGTGTGGTCTGAAGTTCAATACCACCAGCACCTGGCCTTTCTACTCCCAACAGTAGTTCCAGTCTCGGAAACCCATAGGGGTCCACCATGAGTCAGCGTTGACTCAATAGCAGTGTTTGGTTTTGTATCTGGTAAATCATGATGACAATGCCATTACCTCCCAAGGTTATGAGAGTAGTAATATGACCTGTAAACTCAAGAGCTGAGTGCTTAATAGCTAATAAATGATACTTAGTATTAAATAATTCATATGTGGCTAATGTTGGGGGAGTTACACAGCACAACCTGCACAAGCCAGAACCTGTAGAAAGCAGAAACCTCTCAGAGAAGAAAACCTTAAATATTTCCCACTCATTCTAGAGATAGAAAAGTGGGAAGCCTGAACCCAGTCAGAAACAGAAACCCAAGGCTTTCCTGAAAAGCAAGCAGTCCTGCTGGGTTCCAACTCACACAGGTGCCGGTCACTGCAATCCAGTGCCAGACAAAGCTTCTTCCTCTAGACTCCTCCTTTCTATGAGAAAAGAACTTCCGGCGACCTGAGACGCTAGCTGCCGGCACTGTCTGTGACGAGGTGCTGCTCCTACTCTGACATGTTCAGTACCTGACAATGTGGCCATGCTGCCCATCAGCTTTCCAGAGGCTCAGTCCTCAGAAGTGGACAGCCCGTTCCTTCTTCATAGTCTCAAAGTTCTACTGAAACTTTTCACTGTGGGTGACCTTGCTGGTATTTGAAATACCAGTGACAGAGCATCACAGCATCACACAAGGCACTAAGGCACAATCAACTGACAGACGAGTGGTGGCTTCTTCATATAGGGCGGTCTTCAGGACTATTTATTCAGCGTAGTGAGAGAACACAGCCCTGATGAGTGCCTTTTGTTGTGTGCAGACATCCAGCTGTTGGCTTTAGGGACCATCAATCAGGTCGGCTACGTGGTGACACTATGTCCAACAGAAAGAAATTCCGCCCAGCCCATCCTGGGCCATCCTCAAAACTATTCTTATGTGTGAGCCCATTGTTGGAGCCACTGTGTCAGCCCATGGTATCGAGAGCCGTCCTCTCTTTTGCTGCCCCTCTACCAAGTATGACGTCTTTTTTCAGGGACTGGTCTCTCCTGAGACAAAGTGTCACAGTCCTCACTCCCAAGGAGCATTCTGGCTGTACTGCTTCCAAACAGAAGTGCTTGTTCTTTTGGAGGTCTATGATGCATTCAATATTCTTCTCCAGCACCACAATTCCAATGCATCCGGATGCAGCAGAGAGGAACATCTGTTAGATGAACGACTGAAAGTACCCAAGATTAACACCAGAGGCAGGGTTGGGACCAAACATTTGCTGAAAGATTCTTTAAAACATGGAATAGGCTAGATGACTGAGGTGGATACAAGAGGATGCTCTTCAAATGATGGGAAGCTAAACATCTTTTGTAGAATCTTATTTGCATTTGCAACTATGGCAAAATATTCAACATGTCATATAATTGGACCCATATCTGCAATTTGCACATCTGCTTTCAAAAACTGGCTTCATATTTCACAACTAAAATGATGTAGAGTTTCTGCAATGTACTTTGCTAATATTTTCTGAGGACCAAAATACTTGCTTGAATCAAAATTATAAATGGTTTAAGACACATACAGCTGACCTCACAAACAGGACTAAAATACGTTTCTTTGATGTGGGTTACCATATATTTTATAACAACTTTAAGAGCGAGTCTTCTAGGGCCATGCCAGCACTAAAAATCTTGGAAGACCGAGTACGAGATTTTGGCTGAGTTCGCTACCATAGCCAATGGGGGTCTCTAATGGGTCATCAGCTTCTTTCTGCTCCCTCAGATTCCGTCACCCCTGGGCAAACTGGGATGGTTTGCTATCTGGCCCTTGAAGCAAGCATTCACTGGCTGCCAAGTGGAGGGTGGTGAAGGAGTGGGAACACCTGGAAGGAGGAATGTAGGAGAGGGGCTAGCACCTGAGTTCATTCACAAGGCCCTTCCAAGTTTACCTTATGGGATAGGGAGACGAGAAATGCAAAGGAGGTACTGGGTTCAGCCAACGCTACCTCACTATGGGAGAACTTCAAAGCAGCAGCTATGGAAGAAAGGAGCGGTTGCAGGTCTTGTGTGCGAAGATCTCTGGTGGGGAAAGGAGAGAAGGCACCCCAAGGAACCATGTATTTTCTTCCAGCAAATGTAGTAGCGTCTAAGAAGAACCCATTCCATTGTGATAAGAGGGCTAACTACTGGGGCTGAGATGGGAAAAGATCAATGTCAACTTTACACTGACCTGTAATGCTCTCTAAGAAGAATATGCTTGTGTAGTTCAATGTCAATAATAAGGGGGGAAATATTCTAGAAAGATTAGGGTCCCTATGAACCAAACCCACCTAGGTTACTCACAGACTAAAGAGCTGCTGATCTGCTCTCTTAAGATTATAGCTGAGAAAGCCACAGGAGGGCACTGTGAGTGCAAATGGAGCACTGCTAGCCTCACAGGTTACACGTTGAGCTGCTAATCACAGGTCAGCAGTTCAAAATCACTAGCTGCTTCCAGGAGGAAGATGAAGCTTTCTACTCCCACAAAGAGTTAAAGTCTCAGAAATCTACAGGGGCAGTTCGACTTCATAGCAGTGAGGGAGATGAGTTGAAAGGAAACTGGATAATACTGTAAGGAAAGAAACAGGTGGAATATTCTATCTTCTATCTATGTATCATTTACCTTTAAAGAAAAAAGAAGTAATCCTGAGGTAACTGGCTCATGCCAGATAAGTTCTACAAGTGTAAAGCCGGCATTGAGTAGTTTTGAAGACTCATGTTATGTCTGCCCCTATGGTTCTCTAAGTACGGCCCTTGAGTTTATACAGTAGTGTCACCTGGGCACTTGTTAATTCCACACCAGACCTACTGAGTAAGAATGCTTGGGATCAGAAGTCGGCATGGTGTATTCTAATAGGCCCTCCAGATAATACTGAGATGCACAACAAACAAGTGTGTTTGGTGAAAGAAATCACTAGGTCTTATGACTATTGGTACAGTTTCAGCGATAAGCCGCTTGCCTCATAAAAGACTATGCGAAAGATTTTCAGCTTGGCTCAAGAAGACAGTACTTAAAGAAGAGCCCAGTAAGAGTTGGGAAGACAGTGAAGAACCTTCAAGGGGAGGGAAGGGATTTGCGCTGCAAACAGATGAAGCTTGGGAGATCTTTCTCAAGGTAACACTCCACTGAGTACGTGAGGCCTGGAAGCAAATTGGGAAGGTAGCAAGCTCAGATCTGTAACAGGGGACAGCCTCCCCAGAAAACTTCCAGGAGGGGAAACTTTGTCTCCTCAGGTACCCTTCCAACCTCCATGCAAGAGGTTTCCCAGGGGAGGCTGCTTCTCAGCCCTAACAACTACTGTGTGTCCTGAATGACTCAACTGGAAAGCTGGCTTCAGGAGTGGAGGACACCACTTGTTAGCTCTGAGACCTTGGGTGTATCATGCATCTTCTCTCAGCCTAGGTTTCCTCCTTACAAAAAAGAAAGATAGAAACCAAACTCATTAACTCCCTATTACAACCACTGTGCACATAAATAGTGTATTGTTTTTTTTGCTTGTTTTTTCTCTAGCTGTGAAGGATACCATGGTTAATAATTACAAAACAGCTGCCTGGACATGATGAGGGCTGGAGGTCAGAGATGGTATCTTGTGGAAAGTGACTGTCAAGTGGAGATCCACCAAATTCAAACCCACTACTGTTGAGTCCGTTTCCACTCCAAGCAACCCTCAAGGACGAGGTAGAACTGCCTCTGTGTGTTCCAAGATTGTCATTCTTTATGGGAGTAGAAAGCCTGTCCTGAGGAACAGCTGGTGGTTTTGAACTGCTGACCCTGCAGTCAGCAGCCCAAATGAGAGACCACTGTGCCACCAGGGCTCGTTGAGATTGCTAGAGTGAGACAAAATTGATAGGGGTGGGTACTGTGGTGAAAAGGTAGAGGGAGACAAAGATGGCACAGTGAGGAAGTGAGGAAAGACACGCAAGAGCTCAGAAAGCAAGGTGGGAAAGGTTCAAGCCCAGCTCTTTCTGGGCCTCATGGGCCAGAGCTTCCATGCCCAGCAGTACAGGAATGTACACTGCCAAGCTAGAGGGGGTGCTGCTTACCCAGGCTGTCATGCAATTGGTGCCTCTTAGGACTGGGCAGTGTAAAACATGAATCCCATACCTGGCAGTTCTGAAAGCAGTGGGCAATCCGAAGACGACTTTGAAGCAGCAGGATGACATGATGAGATTTGTATTTTAGAATCACACTGTGAAGCTCTCCTTAGATATGAGAGTGGTAGTGGGGAGCTGCAGCCAGCCACCCTACCTCCCGCAAGTCCTTGGGGCTGTTCATTAGGTTCATGAAGCGTATACTGCAGTGTAACGCCCACTGAGTAGAATCCATGTTGGTCCCGCAGCCTATAGATGAGACGTTTAGCTCTAGGTTAGCTGAGGCAGAGGGCCGGGGAGATCAAAGGAAGACCATGAATGATTCCCGGGCTCTGCCTTAGTGGGTACCACCTAGAGACAGAGGCCAGCACACTGAAAGACAGGCAGAGATGGAGGCCGGCATTTGCATACAGGAAGAGGAGGGGAAGTAGAAGCAAGCAGGCCTGAGGGAGAAGGGATGGGCTTCAGCAACAGGAAGCTGGACGCAGCCACCTGGAGAAATGGGACAGGCCTGGCTATGGAGACTTGTCCATAGGCCACCAGCATCCAGATGGTAGTGGGAGCATAAGAAAGGGAAGCTCTGTGGGGGGCGGAAGTAAAGCTGGGAAACCAGTGGATTGCTGACAGCGTCCTGGGGAGCCCTGCCTCTAAGAACCACTGGGCTTGATCAAAGAGTGCATGGCACCTGGCTGGGAAGCCTGGGAACAGTCAGCAAGAAAACTTCACTCAAGTGAGATGTGTCAGCAAGAAGAGGTAAAGGCTTCCGACATCTTTCCCCTCACAAGGGTGGACCCCTTGGACTGGACAGTACTCCTGCGCCTCCACCACACCGCGGAGCCCTGCTCACGGCCAGTAAGACTCTGGGCTCTGAAGCACTTTTCCCGAGTCCCCCTGCCACCACCCCCACCACCATTAATTCTCAATTGGCAGAGATGAGTCAGCTGAGGAAGGTTTCACCAAGCTTCACAGGATCCAAATGTGCCTTTGGGAGGGAGGCACGGGTGGGTGGGCAGATGGCGCTGGATGAAACCTGCTGGTTTTGCTGGCTGCTTTGAGGTCCCTGCCTGACCATCTCCAGCCCAGCAGCGAGGATCCATGTGCTTCAGTGTGTGACTTCAAAACTGAGTCTCTCCCAGACTTGCACTCGCCACAAGACCCTGAGCAGAAGGAGGGGAGTGGTGGGGCCAGAGAACCTGAGAGTCTAGACCAGTGGTTCTCAACTTTCCTCATGCCGCAACCCTTTCATACAGTTCCTCGTGTTGTGGTGACCCCCAACCATAACATTATTTTCACTGCCACTTCATCACTGTCATTTTGCTACTGTTATGAATCAGGTGACACCTGTCTGCGGGTCATTCGACTCCCAAGGGGGTCGCGACCCACAGGTTGAGAACCACTGTTCCAGAAGCTGCCCTTCTCTCCTGAGAGCTTGGTGGAGTCGATGCTGTGTGCACGTTGAGCTGCGAGATGGAAGCATAATCATCTTGGGTTGCAATGGACTGCCTATTTTACCACTCCGGCCTGCAGCCCAGTCGCAACTGGACCTTCCCCTCACAGAACTCTTAATCATCCCTGCATCTTTACTCTTGGTGTGGGGCTGCCATGCAGCAGGAGGCCCTGAAAAATATGTCAGACAAATGTGGCCAGGGGAGGGACATTTGGAGAAGTGCTGGTAGAACCCAAACCCCGTCATTCATCTCAAGTCCTAATTGGGACAAAGGTATAGAGAGCTGAGGCGGCCAATCTGGCCCACCGTCTGTCTTTGCACAGCCATGAGCGAAAATAATCCCTACCGTTTTGAAGGTTGAAAAGAAAATCAAAATAACAGCAACATTTTGTGACACTGGAAAATGGCACGAACTCAAGTGTCAGTGCCTGTAAATATAATATGTTATTGAAGCACAGCCACACCCATTCATGTTTCTAATCTCCAACTCTGCTTTCATGGCTCACTGGTGCAGCGAGGGGCGGAGTTAGGAACCATGTTTAGTCAAGGGACCTAAAACATTTACTCTTTGGCCTTCACAGGCAATGTGCTGACCTCTACTGTAGAAAACCTCTAATGCAGCAGTTCTCAACCTGAGGGCCGCGACCCCTTTGGGGGTTGAACAACCCTTTCACAGGGTCGCCTGATTCATCACAGTAGTAAAATGACAGTTATGAAGTGGCAATGAACATAACGTTATGGTTGGGGGGGGTCACCACAACATGAGGAGCTGTATTAAAGGGTCGCGGCATGAGGAAGGTGAGAACCACTGGTCTAGAATCCACAGCTTGAGGAGCTATTAGGAAGGTTGAGAACCACTGCCCTACAGGAAGAGATAAGTGAAGACAGTGATCGATGGAAAAATGAGCCGTCACTCAGCATGGCAGGCCAACAGCCAAAGCCCAGTGGTGTAAGGCCAGGGCAGAACCTCTGGCCTCAGAACATCCTCCACGCACCCCCACATTCTGCATGGATCTCACGTGTTTCATACCTTCCCAACTCAGTCTCCCGGGCTGCCAGCAGGCACAGCCATGTGATCAATTCTCACAGAGAGATCAGAAGCAAATCATACCGTGTTTTTCACAAATAACGCATCCACATAAATAACACATGCACAATGTAACTTGTACCACGTAGCATGCACACATATGTAACATGAAGCAATGCAAAATCATGTTAAAGTCGTGATAGCCTGCACCAGAGCATATACCACTGTTTCCTGATAATTCCAGAAGTATTTTTCAATCTAATTTACCCTCATTCAATAGTCCAAAAAATGTTACGTTTGATCGTATACATAAGTCAAGGTTGTGAACCATAGTCTAGAAGTCATGGACCAAATTTGGTAGAACCCGAGTAATTAGAAAATAAACCATTGAAACTGTGCATTTGTTTCTATGAATGTAAGTTGAATTATATCCCCAATGCTTTTGATTCATTCAACAGGAGCTCGACTCTTCCCATGCACACACGGCATGCTACCCTCTTGAAGCGTAAACAAAGGGAAGCCCATGTTGCGTAAGTGATATGGGCAGCTACCAAGAGGGTCTCCATTCAATCTGCACTGACATAACCATCTTTGTCCTTTGTGGCCTCAGATTCCACGTCCTTGTCTCAATGGACCGTGGAGAGAAAATATTTGGGCCCAAGCTAAAATGTGCGAGTAAAAGTGTCAAAGCGCTTGCTCAAAGACCAGGAAGACGTGCAGAGAACGCACGGTGCACGTGGCATTACGGGAGCACGCTAGAGAGGAGCGACAGTGTCACAGAGGCCGTGTGCCTGTTACATGCCCACACTCAAGCTCGCTGCCCCCGAGACGGTGCTGACGCAGAGTGACCCCTGGAGGTTTCCAAGTCTGTCCCTGTTGACGGGAGGAGCCGCTGGCGGGTTTGAACTGTCGACCATGCGGCTCGCAGCCCAAACAGTGTCTTATATACAGGGTTGGAGCTTCCACGAATTTTGGTCCCTGAGAGGGGTCCTGAAACGGAATCCCTTGAAAAATACCAAGGGAAGACTGCTATTTGTCCTCCAACCGATAGTCGTCCTCTAACTCTGGGTGTGACAGGAAGAGTGGGAGTGAAACTGACACCTGAGCACTCGGCTGGACAGCTGAAGGGGAAAACCTTACCGGCTCTTCTTACGTGAAGCCATGAAGCCATGCTAAGTCTACTTATTTCATGGTCTAATGACATCTTATGAGTGCCAGTGTCTTTGATCAATGCTCATAAGTCTCCTCAGTCATTTACTGCCAAGCCTATAAAAAGATCCTTCCTTCTAGTATATCTTTACATTTTGCAATCTTTTTACCAGAGCCAGCCAGTCATTGATTGTATTGGACAGTTTTTTCATTTATAAACTTAAATATTAGAACCATTTGGGATCCTCTCAGGAATTAAATACAAGTCCTCCACCACTGACTTCAAACTGATATTCACTGTGAGGATGAAAAACCAACAACAGAGTGAAAGCAGAGTTCAAGGACTGAGAGTTGTCCTCTTGTGAATGGAAAAAGGAGCCAGAGAAAAGGAGCCAAAGCAATACGGCCCAACTTGAAGAACAGCTTGAAAGAGTGGATTTTGCCAGTGGGGGTGGGGTGGGGTATCTCTGCTGCTGCAATTCAGATTAAAGCCAAATTTCTGACACATGAAAGAGCACACTCCAATCTCAGGGAGCATTTCCCCTGGATTTCTAAATTCATGAATAGAATTTTCACTTTCATAAATCTTTAACCAAAACATCATTTTTAGTAATCAATGACTTTGAAATCAAGGAATAAAAGTTCTCACTTTCTATGAGCGAGAACGAGAACCACAGTAGGCCAGCAACTTATGAGTGACTGGGAGGAAAAGGTGGTCAACCCTTGTGAATTCATCACTCAGGAAATCTCTGAACTAGGAGTCTTTGTACTTATTCCAGCCACCGGGACCATCGTCTGAGAACTACAGCCATTACAGAAACAGGGCTGCAAGGGCTTGCTTCACTGTAGCCTTGGGTTCTACTGAGTGCTATGAAATTAAAGCCAATGGCGATTTCCAAATGAGGTGCCCCGCCAGTGAAAATCTGCCCACCAATGTGGTTGTTCATTTTAATAAAGGATGGGTGGACTATGCTATTGTATAAGTACTGCTCTACAAGTGATATAGGACCAGTCAGAGGAAGTTCTTTGTGGACTCTTTACTAATTTTTTGTGCCATGGGTACACAGAAATACATGTTCAATATTATATTAACTCCTAACTGTTGGTGTCCACACCTGCGAGCGGCAGCTGCTAGATATGCGGGGGTCAATAACCCGTTCAAGACCTTTCCTGAGAAGAGAGTGAGATGAATGATGTGGACAGGGATTCATGAGTTCACACAATCAAGGCAAAAGAAGTGGGCAACATTTTCAGACTTCTACAAGTGAGTGGTTTCTACATGTGGGAAATGACCCCAGAAACCATCCAGAGGGCTTCAGAAAGGCTGAGACTGTGTGCCCACTGAATGCTGATGATGGAAATGGCAGGCAGTGGTGACAAAAGCGTCTGGCGGTGGTCAGAGAGCACCGGCAGGCGCTCCGAGGCACTGCATTGTGATCGTGAGCGGACGGACGTTGGCAGGTACCAAGAACTGGGCGGTGACGTGATGATAATGAATGACTAAAGTAAAATGACTAGCTGAAAGCACAATTTCTTCTCATTGCTTTTATGTACTGATTTCAAAGTCACTGATTACCAAAATTAGGTTTCTGTTTAATATCTATGACAGTAGTGAAAGATAAACATCACCATCTATGGCTAGTTTAGGGCTAGGACAGTTTCTAGTTCTTTGTCCATGTCCCCCTTTATTTCAAAATGGCAGTATGTTTCTTCAGCAGCCCTTTCCTTTCCTTTCCCCATTGCTTGGACTGGGCTGAGGAAAACATATCCCCCCTTCAAGTGAGTTTCCATGAGATCAACCTTATCCCAGGAACAGGAAAGCCACTGGATAGGGAGACAGGCCAAAATGTAAGTCAACAACATGTTAACAATGGCATGGCATACTTATTAAAATAACACGGAGAGGTGTTTGGTTTGCAAAAGTGCATAACGTGTGCGATTTGTGTAAACATATGGTAAATGTATGTGTGCCTCTTAACCTGGTACCTCAGGAGTTCTAGTACAGAATACTACTGTTATAATCTTGACTTCCACCCAAAAGGTTGGTGGTTTGAACCCATTCAGCAGCTCCGGGGGAGAATGTTCTGATGACCTGTCCCAGCAGAGGTTAGAGTCTAGAAAACTCTAAAGGGCAATTCTTCCCTGTGATATGGGTTACTGTGAGTGGAAACTGACTCACTGGCATTTAACAACAACCTAAAGTCTGGCATACACCTAGCATTTAATACACAGAACTCTGCTGATTTTTCTCCTTATCCTCGGACTGGTAATATAACATTTAATATTTTAGAAGATGCACTTTTTGATATTTGCTTCAAAAATGAATCACTTAACAGACTTCAGGTTTTATGTTTAGTAAAAATATTTAAATGACTACTCCTGGACATAATTATTAATTCTGAGTGTACTCAAACCTCAGTTATTTATATCTAAATACAGATTGTTTTGCTAGTGTGAGTTGTTCTAGCCAATGAAATAAGAAGAAAAAAGGATTCAATATTCATGAATAAAGTATTCAATATTAAAAAGCATTCCATATTCAAAAAAACAATTCTTACTCAGTGAACAGAGTATAGATTTCATACAAAAATCAAAGGTAAAATCACAAAGTCAACCGACTTAAAATTTGGTCTGTTTAAATCATTACCAATTTCAGTAACAATAGCTGAATTGCATGTACATATATACATGCATATTTGTATATATGTACACCTATATGTACAGCCCACCTATGCAGACACATTAGAGATAAATAATCTCAAACAACAAAAGCAAGGGATCCTCTGCAGCAAAGTATAATCTTTTACTGAAGGAAACAAACGCAAAGGAATGTGATGAAAGAAGATAGATCATAACACTTCAAGTACTACGTGAAAACTGTAACCACAAACACCAGAGCAGTTGGTTGATGGTCCAAAGAGAAATATGATGGCATAACTGCAGGGATGGAAGGGCTTCAAAGAAACCGACCCTCAGCATCCCTCAGCAGGGCACGCAGAGCCCTCCCATTGCTCAGATGGTGCTGGCCAGCACTTCCTGGAAGCTGCTTTCATTTAGGAAGGAACAGCTGCATCTGGCAGGGGCTTCTCAAGAAGCAGCAGGAAATGAACAAGCAGAGCACACAGTCACTGAGACCCTGGCAGAGGATCCAAAGCGTTCTCGGGTAAAGGAGCTTGCAGCCTGGGAGCCCATGTATTGGATTTACAAATCGCAGTGGATAGTTTGGGTCTTGTGAAATACTTCTTACATGTAGCTTCCAGAGGCGCCCCTAACCATTGTCTAGGTTGTCTACTTCTACCAGGCTTTGTTTTCTGGGTGTTTTTTTTTTGGGGGGGGGGACGCTTTGGTCTAGAAGGGCTTTTACTTTAAAATAGAATGCTACAAAGAGCCGTCAAGGTAAGATAGCATCATTCCATTTTACAGTCCAGGTTGTAAATGCGTAAAAGACATCTGGAGACTAGAAGGGAGTCTAGCTGGCAGACCTATAATAAAAGAACATTTATTTTAAGGATCCTGTATATATATTTTCCCTCCTTGCAATAGAAAATACTTTCCTAAAGACACACAAAAGTTCAAGAAAGCCATGAAAACGTGCATTACCACTTGCATCCTGATGGAAATCCCAGCAAAGGTTTCAAACCCACGTGCCCAGTAGCAGATGGCACCGGGGTTTGCTGTCAAGTGCATTTCTGCTCACACCAGCCCATGTGAAAGCGCAGAATTTCCCTAGGGTCTCGTCTTTACAGGAACAGATTGCCCGATTGTTTCTCTCGTCGTAGCCACTGCTTTGGAACTGCTGACCTTCCCGGTAGCAGCTTGGTGCTGAACTGCTCTGCCCCTCTGCCGCCAGGGCTCTGAAACAGGTCAGCCCCGCTCAGAGGAGAACTGCTTCGTAAGCTTTCTGAGGCTGCACGTCTCTATGGAAGCAGCCTGCCTCATGCTTCTCCTGTGGGTTGCTGGTGGCTTTGAATAACTTACCTCGCAGTGCTTAACCCACTGTACCACCAAGCTCCTTCCTAAACTGATCCAGTTTAGAGAGCAGTAGTGTCAGAAAGTAGGTGTGCACTTCAGTGCCCACCTGTCCAGGCTGTTCATACTACCTGCACCGTGGGCAAGTATGGAGATCAGAAATCTTATTAAAAAGGAAAGAAAAATTAGTTTTCCCTTGCTCCTTTGATGTGAGATCATCAGCTTCTAATAAAAGAGCTTCCTCCCTACCCCGAACAGAAATCACATTTAGATGGTGAGTTAGTTTATTGTGCCAACCTGGCTGATAAACACGTGTGGTTAATTGAAGGGCGGAGAGATAAATGGCTCAGCCAGTGAGCCTTGTCTTTCTAGTTCTCAGGTCTCTTGCTCTCTGATGGTCCTAAGCCAGTTCCCTGCTTTAGCTGGCAAGGCTCACTTCCTGTGAGACATCCCTGAGGAGAAGCCACATGGACCTACCCTGATGCAGCCCTGGTTGCTGGAGCAGCTGTGTGGAGACCCTTGCCAGCGCTGAGATGCTTGCACGTTCACTGACTCGGCTTTCCTCCTGCAGTCGGCGTCATTGCATGTGTTTTGTGAGATGGAGGAGGACTTTGTGGATTGGTGTTGGACATATGGGTTAATGTTGGACTTGGGGGTTGGGCAGCACTGGGTTGGGATGTTTTCTTGATGCGCACTTACCCTTTTTATAGAACTCCCTCTTACACATGAGTTTCTGTGGATTTGTTTCTCTAAAGTACCAGACTAACACAGATGGGTATGTTTTCACTGGAAAGCTGCAATTTAATTACAAATTTCCATTTATAAAGGGAAGGACAGAGGTTAGTGACATTGTTAATCAGAGCTGCAAATTAAAAGTGAACATAATCCTTGTTTTCCTTTGGGGAAAAGAGTTGGCATGTCCCAATTGACAAAACATATCCCAGAGGGAGGTGAGATGGGCAATTTTCAATAAATTTAAGGGAGCTGTTGCTGCTTCCTATGCCAATCAAAAAGGTATGCAGGAGATTTTAATTCACAGACAAATTTTTAGTGGTCCTCACGATCTTAGTCTATGAAAAGCAGAGCAAATAAATTACCATGCACTAATTTTAAGTATAGCCTGCCTTAGTGTTTACAATTATGATCCTCTTTAGAGGGATGCCTCACTCAGATGTACGGCTTTGTCAAAAAATTACATATATATTATATAAAGGCAGAGGAACGTCATGTTTTATGAACATATGTCAGGTTCTAAGGAAAGAAATGCCCTAAAAGACCACAAAGGAAATCTTTAGAAGCAGAACTTCAAAACTCCACTTTCCTTCTGTTTTCACACATTTGAGAGGGAGAGGCTTGTGAACTGTGGCCATTATTTGACATTCATGAAAAAAGGAGCGGGGTCTGCTTCAGGTGTATCAGTTTTAGCGTACGTAGTAAAATTGCGACAACACTGAACACAGAGAGGCAGCTGACTGGTTGTGAGTAATCAGACGGCCCCTGGTCCTCTTCGCCACTCCCCGTGCTGTGCTAGCCTTCCTGTGGGCCGCAGACTGCCCCTCTCTGGAAGCAGCTGATTTCCATTTTCCACCTAGCTAACTGCACTTCATTGTCTATCCCTCTCTTTAAAGTCACACATTCTCCACCAGAGGGGAGGCCCTCACAGGCTCACCCGTCCCATGGACTCTCCCCGCTGACCACCTCGTACCTCTCGTTGCCCTTTCTTTAGAGCAGTCGGAGCCTGGTAGGTTACACATGGGTTCCTAACCACAACATCAGTCGTTCTAAACCACCCGCTGCTTGATGGGAGAAAGATGAGGCTTCCTACTCCCATAAAGATTGATTATTTCTACTCTGCCCTATCGGGTGGCTATGAAAGGGTTCAACTCGATGGTTGGGTGTGAGTCTTACAGCAGTTGGCACTTACAAACAAACAAACAAGTCACTGAAGTCCCTGCCATTGAGTTGAAGGCAACTCACAGCGGCTCGACCGCAGAGAAGAACCGCCCGTGTGGATCTCCAAGACTTTAACCCTTTACGGAAGTACAAAGCCCACCTTTCTACCAAGAAGCGGCTAGTGGTTTTGAACTGCTAACTCTGAAGTTAGCAGCCCAACACATAACCACTAGACCATCAGGGCTCCTGCAGTTGGCGCAATGTGCTATTCTAGTTTTGCTTCATTTCTGAGCTTCTGGAGGGCGATAATACTTGCTTCCAGTGGGGCATGGAGGTGGCAAGGCTCTAGTCAACATAAAGCCTTCAGAAGAGGACTGCCTGCGGCCAACCCCATCCCGCCCCCACGCCCCACCTGCGTTCCATGGTACCCTGGCTCTGTGGCCTCCACAAACTACTTAACCTCTCTGGACACTGGTTTCTGCAGCGTATGTGGCGATGGGGTTCATAGTACCAACCCTCCTGTTTCTGTGGGGAAAACCAAAGGTAATGGTGCAGGTAAAGCACTTCATGTGGTCCCCAGCAGGCTGTACGCATTTCACATATGAGCGCTGTTACTGTTATTCATCACTCCATCCACCCAGGACTTAACAGAACCCTGATGCTCACTAAATACTCCTTCAATCCCGTGTTTATATCAACGGGTTCCCACAACAACCCCAGAAGTATTCCTACACCCGCTGTATAGATAAGGAGCTGGAGAGGTCACCTGTAACTAGCTTTGAATCTCAGAGTAAGCTGTAAACTTAACGGTTCCTCATCCCAACTCCATCACCGAAGTTCAGGATCTCACTCCCACTGCTGGGTCTCTCCTGGAAGCCAGTGGGGCTGAGCCATCAGGAACCATGGGCACAGTGGATGATCGGAGAACTGGAGTCCAGATGGAAGCAAAGCCAGTTCTGCCACGGGACTGGCACAATGTGAAGGTGGGGTGATGTGAGAAATGGGCACTTACTCCGCCCTTCAGCCCATCAGGAGCGCTTTGAAACTTCATGTTTACTTTTTGTGATGTGGGGATAATAAAATTCATCCTGAAGAGCTACCGTGAGGGGGAAAGGAGGGAGGGTAGAGAGGAGGCTGGGGTGTTCATGAGGTGCTCAAAAAGGCAGCTCCTTCAACCACTCTCCCCACCCGCACCGCCCTAGCCTCACGCGCAAATCAGGAAATAATTTCCAGAGCCACAGAATGTACTTCATCGTTGAGCTCATTAATTCAAGGTTGAAAACAGAGCTTTAGAAGCAGTTATTTTGTTTTCTAAGTATCGGGCATCTGAAGCTCTGAGGTCCTTGAAGTCCAATGTTAGGCCACCGTTCTCATGCATTCCCAGATGCTCACGATAAAAAACCAAGGCTCTGCCTCCCTCCGTGCCAGAACAGGGCCGGCAGCGCAGCCACTTCCGTTTCCTTCCTAACTCTGGGGCACGAATATAAATGGAGAAGGAAGCCAGCACCCCGCCTTACATTCTCAGCTATTCTCAGGAACAAAGCTGCTTCAGGGAAAGGGAGAGTGGTCCAGTTACTTATGAAAAGATCTCCCACTCCTCATATTAGAAAGATTCACCCACCAGAACACTAGTTCACGGAGGCTTGGTGCTGCTCCAAGAAAAACACGAAGGGTCCTCCACAATCACTTGTCACGCGCTGTCCCAGACCTCCCAGAGGGACCACTTGACCTGAAAACCAGATGCCAGAACAGGCCCCTTCCTTGGACTGAGTGAAACAAATGCTAGAGAGCCCTTTCAGAGCTCTCCTTGCCACACAGCCAGCTGCTTCAGTCGGTCCACAATAAATCTGAACAAATTACCCTGGCTGACACGTGGGGTTATGAAGGTCAAGGACAAGGGGCAGTGGACTTGGAGGTTAAGGGCTAGCTAACACAGACTAAAGAGGCCCAGGGTCAGGTTACTCTTGATTACCCACGTGGATGCCTTACTCCATGCCTGGCTAGGACTTACCTGAGACATAAGTATTCGTGAAGAGCGCAACCGGCCAGTTAAATCCTTCCAAGGGATCAGGCCCTGCTGTCAGCCAGCATTCTGGGAAGGTTAAGCCCCTGCTGTCCCCCCTGAAGGCCAGGGAGCCTGTGCTAAGCAGTTTTCAGAGAGAGACTTCAACGGGAGCCAATAGCAGGCAATTATCAACAAGGATTAGACCAATCACGAGGCACAGACAGAGTGCTAGGAAAGTTGACTGTTGTCATAAGGAAGAATGTGACCCATTAGCTCCGGGAAGAGCAGGCCCTTGGGGAAAGTGTCAGGGCAAACACTGGCTGTGGAAGGTGATCAAATTTTCCAGCAATTATTAAGTAACACAGTGATTTCAAATTCTGCTAATTCCAACAGTGCATGCCACTCTTCACTCTCATTTCTGGCTCCATCCTTAATTATAGCCATGGCAGAATGGGGCCATGTAATTAGAGGGCGGCGGAAACACTAGCAAGATAAACCAATTTTACAGGTTGGTGAAATAGTAGCAATTGGAAGAGGACCTGGATACTGGTCAAAGATTTATCCTTTGAAGAAGATCTGACACGCCAAGTCTGGGTCAGAGGGCAGACTTGAGAACGGGTACCTGTCTGTTTGTTTTTAATTCTAAGAAGAATATTTTGGGGGCAGGGCAGGGCTAATAGGATTTCTGTAAGCTTCAGAGTAAGGTATTTCTAACCCGAAGGGATATTAAACTTGTCAATCAACCCATGTTCACCGTAAGAACTTTGATGAGGTTAATAGATGCTCATAAATACTTAAGAAGCTTTTGGTTCCATTTATGCCCCCATGACTGTGGAGCAAGGATTTGGAGCTGGGGTTCAGGAGTGCAGATAAAAATTAAGCATCTCTACTGGAGAAGATTTTAGACTCTGCTATTACACATGAGTTAGGCTTCATTTGTCCTCCTCCTCAAAATGCAATTAAAACCCCCAAGAATGCATTCTGATGGGCTAACGGGAGCCCTCGCTCTTCGTCTAGCATCTGAAAAGCAGAGGTGGTGTAAGAGTTAACCATCATCGATGGGTTACAAGGCCATCACCTGGGCCCCTTGCCCTTAGCAGGTCAGTGTGCCCATCCCAAGGCTTTGAACCCAGTTCTGTTGGTTCTGTCTTAGCAGAGTACTAGTCTCTACCCTTACCAGAGGATGGTCTGCAAGTGAGATGAATTAAAGTACCAACAAACCCTAAAACACCGTCAGCACGCCAAACATGTAAGCATCCCATTAGCTGTCCTCCTTGTGATCATCAGCAGCCTGGTTTTACTGCTTAACCATTCACTTAACTGTAATTTCTTAAACTTCACATAACCACTATAGGTCCATGCTAAGCTGGACAGCACAAATCCTTTTTTGCTCTGGGTGTCAAATATTGGTCTCACTGCAGTGGCGCTGCTCAGCTATGTTCTCTAGGAGCCTGACGTGAACTCCGGCTTGCTGGAGCGATGGCCACAAAGTGTCTAGAGAGGGCTGGTTCCCGGACAGAACACAGCACAGGCCCTTTTTATAACTTCACACTCAGGCCATAAAAATTAAATGGCCACATCAGACTTCTACCAAATGCCAAAACCACAAATACATATTGGTTCACTACAAAATCCTTCATAGAAATGGATGTTAGTGTGACCTCTTCCCTGGGAGAGGGACAGCAGAGAAGGGGGGAAGGGAGACTCCGGATAGGGCAAGATATGACAAAATAACGATGTATAAATTACAAAGGGCACATGAGGGAGCGGGGAAAGGGGAGGGAGGGAAAAAAAAAGACGACCTGATGCAAAGGGCTTAAGTGGAGAGCAAATGCCTTGAGAATGATTGGGGCAGGGAATGTATGGATGTGCTTTATACAATTGATGTATGTATATGTATGGATTGTGATAAGAGTTGTATGAGCCCCTAATAAAATGTAAAAAAAGAAAAGGAGAAAAAAATGATTAGGGCAAAGACTGTACAGATGTGCTTTGTACAATTGATGTATGTATATGTATGAACTGTGATAAGAATTGTATGAGCCCCAATAAATTGTTAAAAAATAAAAAAAATAAAAATTCCTTCCATGATAAAAAAAAAAAGAAATGGATGTTAGTTGATAATTAGTTACTAATAAATGAAGAACCTCAAGATTCCTACCTATAGCTCTTGTGAAACATCAAGGCAATCCCTGGTGACTTGAGACTACACACACACACACACACACACACACACACACACACAAGCTCAAAGTAACCATCAAAGTGAGCTTGTAAAAGCCTGATGGACCTGGTTATGCGCTTGGGTCAAATATATAAACCAAATGGTCTTCAAAATTATGAATGTCATTCCTAGTTGAATGCAGCCTCTTAAACTGTGGTGATAACAATATAGATCAAATGCTACTTTTCCCCCCAAGTGTATTTAAACCAGACATCTTGAATTTACTTCTCAGGAATAAAATATGAATCATCGGCTTATACTCATTTCTTAGGGACCTCAATGTAATTCATCAAACCCTTGCCCTTCCACGGAAAACACTGACTAGACAATTACACCACTGATGACTTTGTTGCAAGTTTAGCAGTCCTGACAAAAACAATTAAAGGGGGAAAGCTCTGAGAAGTAACACAAACACACTATCATTGAGTCAATTCTCCTTCAGAGCTACCCTCCAGGCCAAGGCAGAAAGAACTGTCCCTGTCGGAGCCTGTCACGCTGTCCAGGAGTAGAAAGCCTTCTCAGTTTTCTGAGGAGCACCTGGTGGTTCTGAAAGGCTGACCTTTCAGTTAGCAACCCAATGCATAACCACTATGCTACTGGGGTATCCAAGGACATGCAAACGGTTACTGCTGGCCGACACTGTGCGCTGTACTGCGATCTGTAGGCTGTTGTGCTGGTTGAAGCAATGTCACTGGCACTTCAACTACCCTCAGGGTTTCAGCAAGCTTTAGACTACGAGACACTAGGAAACAGACCCGGTAGCGTCCTTCTCAAAGCACGGCCAGGGAGCATGCTTTCGAGGATGGTGGGAGAGCAGGCAATCTTTCCTTCTGTTGGACACAGGGTAGCTGTGGGTTGGAACTGATTCGGAGCCTAACAAAATCAACGGATGCTTTTCATTCTCTTAAGATGATCAGAAATGCCGATTCCGTACCAATACACGCTTGCTAAGGGATCAGATGCATCTTGCCTTCCCCCCTGCTTTCTCCACAGTAATGTCCTCCCCTCTTGATTTTATTGCTACAATCTTTCCCCATTCATCATGGCTCCCTGGTGATCCCGAGCGTTACGTGGGTGGGCATCAACGACTGGTTGTAGGGCCGGTTTTCTGCCTTCGCCCAGTGCCCAACCCCTTCGTAAGTGCTGCTCCTGGTTAGCTGCTGCATTCTTGATCAAGATGACAGTCTGGGTCTTAGTTATCGAATGCTGTCATAATAGAAGTAACTTAAATGGGTGGCTTATCAAACAAATTCATCCGTTCCCAGTCAAAGGACAGAAGTCTGACTCTACAGAGCTAGTTCTAGTGGAAGGCTCTCCCTCTCCTGGCTCAGTTTAGGAGGAAGCTCCTTGTCCCCTCAGCACCTGTGGGACCAGTGCTCCGGTGGGAGTTTCCATGTGTGTCTTGGCAGCCATCCTCCCCGCCACCAGGAGGTTCTCAGTACAGGGAACCTGAGCCCAGTGGATGTCCTTCACTCTCAGCTCGTTTTTTCTTGGTGGTAGTAGGCCCCTCTGATCTCTGATCCCTGGTTTAGTCTCTTCTATCTCAGCAAGGCTAACTCAAAATGGAAGCTGATGCTGTAGGTTGTATTCCGCCTTGAGAACATCCTGCACCTCATTAACAGCATAGAAATCAGGATTCACGACACAGGATAAGTGACATCATGTCCCAAACTGGAAGATAATGACAGAAACGTGCCCAGGCATGTTGACACGTATTTGGAGCATGGGGCATACTATACCTCATTACAGCCCCTTCAGCCAGAGCGGCTAGAGCCAAACACATCCCAAGGCCTCGCACATTCCCACCACCTTACACACAAGAAGTTATATATACATTCACTCATTGTGTTAAATCATCCTCATGCCTAGACTTCAGGTCCAGGGAACAGGTGGGGCTGGAAAGACAAGGGAAGTCTGAGCGCTACATCCACACTTAAGGGAAGCCCTCTTTTCTCCTCTCCATCCACCGTTACCTTCTGGGTATGGGAAAGGGAGGTACAGCATTACCAGATGGAATGGATTTCCAAATAAAGCCAGAAACCTAGAATTTCCTGTAAATATCTCCTGATTTTTAGTGTCTGGCAACACATTTCAAACATTTCAAATGCAATGTTAAGTTCAAGAGAATGTATTTTGTCACATTCAGCTTGTATTCCAACTCTCCCAAACGGGTCAGGACATATGATGACTAATTCTCATTTCAATGGTATTTTCAAAGGAGCAAACATAACGAGCACTTGGATTATCTTCCCCAACCCTGTAAAGGCAGGTTGGACTTCTAATCTCTGTATCTGTGAATGGGACTATTTGGAAATAAAGTCTTTGGAGGTGAACCGGAGATCACACAGGAGTAGGGCGGGTCCTAATTCTATATGACTTACGTCCTAGTCAAGGAAGAGGTGATGCCCAGGTAGACAGAGGAAGAACAGCTATGTGATGAAGAAGGCAGTTTCAGGTGAAAGCCCAGGAATGCCAAGAACTTCTAGGAGTTAGCAGTGCCTCCAGGGAGGTGGTTGGACTAGTTCCTCTCTGCGGGCCCCACGAAGGGTCTTCATCACAGATGCTATGTGGATGTGGGCTTCCAGCCTCCAGAACTGTGACCAGGAGAAGTTCTGTTCTTGAACCTGTCCATGTTTTGGTAGCCCTGGTGGCGCAGTGGGTTAAACGTTGGGCTGCTAACTGCAAGGTAAGCAGTTTCAAGCATCAGGTGTTCCCTAGGAGAAAGAGGAGGCTTTCTACTCCTGGAAAGACTCAGTCTTGGGAAGCCACAGGGTTCGTTTTACCCTGCCTTACAGGGCCGCTGTGGGTTAAAATCGACTTGATGGTGGTGAGTTTGTCTTCGTGTGTTTTCTGGTATGCACTTTGCTACATCAGCGCCGGGAACCTGAGAGAAGCACCTAGCATGTGCCATGTGCCACGCAGTCTGCTGGGTCACCAAGTTCCGTGTTTCTCAATGGGTTGGCGATCTCTGTGCCACTGAGGGGTTCCCAGGGAAACCGTGTTGCTTTTGAGGCCAATGATCCAATGTGGTGATCTAAGAAGAACTAATATTGTGTTCTGTCATGTTTCAAATTTATGGTTCAACTTTTCAACAGAAAGACACAAGAAATCTGCTCACACTGTTGCATGGCAAGCACAATTATTTTTTTTAAATTAAACAAAAGCAGAAAGTTTATTAGAAAGGAGTGTTTACTCAATGAAACACTCCCCATGTCTATAGTTTCACAGTAGGCAGATTGATTTTAATTTTATCATTTCAACATCAAAGAAAGCAAAAGGGTTCAACATCAAATGGATGAAAGTCAAGTATTTGATGAAAGAAGTGCAACACCCATGCCAGCATTTGCTCTTAAGTAACCTAATCAACCCGCCACATTCCTTCATACTAATTTTTATTAAACACAAGAACAACAAAAGCAAAAAGCTAAAGCAAAAGTAATGAATCCAAGATTAGTGCGCTGCCGAGCTTCAGTTTTCACTGGCATTAACTTCCCTGGACAGTGAGGCCATTTGCCAGAGAGCCGCTTGCTCACAAACGTCTACCTGCGTCCCATTTTTGTAACCGTTAGAAGAACAAATCAGAATATGCACAGGGCAGCACCTATCCCCAGAACTGGCCTTTTGGGGGTGGGGTATCTTGTGAAAGTTTCCCTTGACAATTCACATGAGCACACCACGGCCTGGAACAAGTCAAGTTCATATAGGTCCATAATTACAGTAATTGCAAACTTATAATTGGTGCTTCCTAAATTGTCATTCTCAAGCCGTCGGTTGTCATGTGGACCTTGCACCTAATGTACACCTTGGGGCCAACTGTAGAACAGTATTTATTATATACTCACATGTGTGGGATACTGCACAAACAAGCAAAGAGACCCAGGCTACGCCCTGGAGTAACTCAGCATAGGCTTTAACTGCAAGTTAGGGGCAGGTTTACAAGGATGTGAATTGGGGTTTTCTCAGCAATTATACTTTATGCAACATCAATGCAAAAAGAAAACAGGATACACTCTAGTCAGGCCTCCTTCACACACACACACACACACACACACGTACACACACACAGGCCTCCTTCACACACACACACACACAGGCCTCCTTCACACACACACACACACACACACGTACACACACACAGGCCTCCTTCACACACACACACACACACACACACACAGGCCTCCTATACACACACACACACACACACGTACACACACACACACAGGCCTCCTATACACACACACACACACACACGTACACACACACAGGCCTCCTTCACACACACACACACACACACGTACACACACACAGGCCTCCTATACATACACACACACACACACACAGTTTTTCTCTTTCTTATTTAAATACAAGTGGTTGAAATATAAAAGCCAGAATCTTCTTTTGATGCTAATTCGAGTTAAAAACAAAAACTTAAAGGAATGTGACTGAAACTCTTTCTTTGGCCACAATCTTTGTTCAGAGTAATAAATTCAAACGTTTATGCCACCCGTTCCACAGTCAGCCCTTTCTGACAGATCTTGGCATCTGCTATCATTAATGACTGCCAGGCTCCCAGAGTACATCCCAGAGAAGCTGAAAGTTACATGCAACTGACCATTAATAAGAGGCTCAAGAACAAGCACTTGTATGCTAAGGCTCCCTATCAGATCCTCCTCCTGCCCTTTGATTTTAGGTAAAATTAAAGCAAGAGAGGCTGGCAGGCTGCAACTGGAGGAACAGTTCCCACACCGAGGACCCCCACTCTGCCTGGCGGTGGTCCTGAGCACACCTGAGGACGTGGCTTTGTCGGCGTGCCAGGTATGCGTGTCACGTGTTGTACCCACTGTGGCAATAGCCTCAGACACACATCTGCAGCCTCTGCCCTTCCACAGACAGTTCCAGCTGCTTCCAATCCTGCGCACTGAACATTTATTTTAAGAGACAAAGGGTTCTTTAAACCCAGATTCATAACTCGGAGCCGGGGAGGAAGGCCCTCTGTCTAGAATGCCACACATGTTCTTCAGCTGTCCCCTTCCTGGAATCCTCCACGGTGGCAGGTTTCCATGCATGGAGAACAGACTTTACACATTTAAGAACCACCACACTAGAGACAAGAAAGGAAACAGACCCCTAGGGAAAGATGGCAAAGTAGCCCTTTCTCTGCTGGGTCGCTGGGCTAATTGCAGTGGGGTTTCCAACACTCCAGGAAATACCGGTGTCATCAGAGAAGTGTCTTCTTCAGTGATGTTAGTTGCTGTCCAGTAGGCTCCGGAGTACCATCACCTTCAGTTACAATGGAAAAAAACATTGTCCAGCCCTGTGCCGTTCCCGTGATCAGCTGCGGATCAAACCATTGAGATCCAAAAAGGTTGTCATGGCTGATCTTCAAAGACATCCTAGCTCTTCTTCCTAGTTTGTCTTAGTCTGGAAGCTCCGGTACAACACACAACCCCCACTACTCATGAAGTGCACTGTCCAGGGATTGAGAATTCTACCCCTGGTCTACTCCTGCCCACTGCAGGGCACGGCCGCTTCCATTGCACATGCCTGGGCCACTGGAGAGGCCAGCTCTTCCTGCCCTGTGTCTGAGAGTCCCAGGTGCATGCACCACTGCTCTCGGCGGAAACGCAGGAGTCACACTGCCAGTGCTCGCTGGGGTTCCTGTGCCAGCTCAGCCGGATTCCTTGATGGAGCCTCACACAGTTAGTTGTTCTGGTGACGAGCATGAGCGGAAGTGCTGCACACCAACTTCGTGTCGGACCCACAGAAATCTCCCCTACCTGATCTTCATTCTTTTTCTAAGTGACAAGATTCAGAAATTCTAGAGAAGGGGGAGCCACACGATAGAAGCCTGGGTCCCGGAATGGGTGCAAAGAACAGAGTCCCCAGAACCTGCTGAACCGCATCTGGCTCTGACTTGAACAAGTAATAGTAGTTATTTATTGTGTCAAGTCCCGAAAATTGAGTCGTTATAGCAATTACCCTACTCTAAGACAAGAGTAAATTAATTTTAATTGATCAGATGACTTAAATACACAACAGTGAACAAATATTTGGGAATGTGTTAAATCTTGGGATGACACAGATAAAATTCCCAGGAGACACTTTCAAATTTCCACTTCCTACTGAGTGCTCTGGTGGTGCTGTGAGAGCTAAGTGCTGGACTGATAACCACAAGGTCAGCAGTTCAAACCCACCAGGTACTCTTTGTCTGTTCCAACAAGGCTGTATACCCCAGAAACCTTAGAGAAAGTCTCTCTGAGTTGGAATCAAGCAGATGGCAATGGGTTGGGTTTTGGGTTTACTGAATGCTCTGGAACTCTGCAAAGTGTCAGTGAATGGATGGCCAATGAAACCAAACCATCTCCTTCTTTAGGCTATGAGAGCATTTTTCTTTCAGGTACCACTCACAACATCAGGAACCCAATTCATTGTTCTACAAGGGCTAACTGGGTCTCCAGTGTTCTGTCAGATCCATGTATGTAGGCCACGGGCCTGCAATCTATGCACGATGCGGAAGCTGGGTTCACTTGTCCTGGGCTGGGCGGTGACCTGGAGGTCTTGGCCATGGAGTAAAGCACTGAACTTTATTTTCCCACCTTTATTTAATACTTCAGACTCCTAAGAGTCCTGCATCTGTTGTTTTCCAGTAGTCACAAAGGCATAGTCTAATTGCTTCTAAATGAAAGGCAGACACTTTGAATTTTTCTGCACAAAACAAACACACTGCACACACTTCAAGTACAAGTGGTTGTCTCCTTTTCTGTAAACGCCGTAGTACTTACTCACTGGCAAAGACGAGCCTTTTCAAATCAAATTGATCTTCCTGAAAAGGCAATACAGGCAGCAAGAGCTTAGCCAGAACACCAGAGATCTCAATTACACATATTTACCTGTTGTATTTCTATGAGAAACATAATTCAGAAATTACAGACTTCCCTTTACCCTGTGCACTATGCATTTTAAAGATGCACTTGCTATGTGAAGCCCTTTCTTTTGTGGCTTCTTATAGCCATTTCTCATTCAAAGCAGTTTCCTGGTCTTTCCTTCTGTGAGGCAATGAATTTCAGCAACATAAAGCACTAAAAGTTTTTGCAAACCTTGTTTTGCATCCATTTTTAACCTGCAAAGAACACTTGCTTTCTCACCTGGCTCTGATTTTCTACAATGGTATAGGTGGAGGCAAACTCTAAGACCTGCTAATGGAGCCCTCCTGTCAGCTCAGCTGATGCCCACGAGTTTCTGATGCTCACAGCGCCGCTCCTGCCTGGGCAGGGTCCCCTCCTTCACTGAGTAAGAAGCTCACACAGACACACACCCTGGCCCAATGTCTTTCTGGGAGCAAAACACATCCCCAATGCACTTCTCCCGGGCGTTGTCAATAGCAGCACACAACGTTGTTCCCTCTGTCCCCCTCCTCCTTCAAGGTTGGAAAATCTGCATTTATCCATGGGTCTCCTTCTGTCTTTACCCCTCGCTCTGCTCCACTAACTTGATTCTATTTTCCCCAAACCTGGGCGAGGTACTTAATTATTCTTCAACACATACTGCCCCTCAGATGGGAATCCTTTAATGTGTTCCATATTACAGGTCATTCTCTTAAGGTTGAGCCAGAAAATACTTTGCAGTGAAGACAGTTAAGGTTGAAATGTTTTCATTAAAAACAAGCTACAAGAGTCACTAGAGAGAATCTGTTCAAAATGAGGCTGTGGCAGACTAGAAACGGAGAAACCAAGACAAATGGACACATTCCAGCCCACTGTTCTGGTCCATGTGTCACAAAGGGGAGTTGCGCCGTGGGTTTTCGTGGCTCGGTGTCTGCGAGAGCTGGCTGCCCCTCTTTTGCAGCGCTGGGGAGTGGGCGTAAGCCACCGAGCTAAAAAAAGTAGCTGCATGCTAACCGCCTGTGCTGCCCGGAGACCTGCTGGAGAGTTCAATGTGGCCATCAATTATTTCCTGCTCCTCTCGTCAAGAGATAAGCCTATTTCCTCACTGTAAATCGGGTAGTCTTTATAAACTCATTGTGACCAATAGAATTGGGGTGGGGGGAGGTGGTACCACTGCACCACTTGTGAGTGAGGCTGGCCATAAGAGACCCTGCAGTTTCTACTCTTGTCCCCTTGGTGCTCTGGGACCATCATGTAAAGAAGGCTGAGCAAGCCTCCTTGAGGATGCAGCACCATGCGGAAGAGAAAAAAACCAACCAACAGCCAGCACCGACCACTCGATACAGCAGGGAAGCCATCTTGGCCAACCTAGTTGTTAGGGCTATCACATGAGTGAGTCTGAGCAAAACCAGCAGAACAGCCTAGTCATGAGAAATAATGAGCCATTCGTGGTTTCAGGGTCAAATTAGGGTGGTTTGTAACAAATCAAGAGATAACTGAAAGCAAGGAAAGTTTCAACACCCACTAAACTCACTGTCATTGAGTTGATTACAACCCACTGTGACCCTGTAGAACAGTGTGGAACTGCTCCTCGAGGCTTCAGAAGCTAGCAATCTTTATAGGAACAGAAAGTCTCATCTTTTTCTCTCAGAGCAGCTGGTGGATTTGAACTGCCCACCTTGTTATTAGCAGTCCTACACTCAGCCCACTAAAGATCAGTACATGTTCCTGGTCGGTATACCTATAGAATTGCAAGTGTCAGAAATCACTGGAAATAGGTCTCTCAAAGCGATTGCTCCATTGTTTCCAGCACCACTTATTAAAAAGGGCATCCCCTTCCCACTTGATGTTTTTGGGACTCTTATAGAAGATCGGTTGTTCATTTGTTGATGGTTTTACTTCTCGGCTTTCTATTCTTTTCTGCTCCCCACAGAGGGGTCATAGGGAGGGGTTGAGTCCATCAGGGTGAAGTAGAGCACTAATGGGTCACATAATATACCTCTGATCCCTTGAGGCCTCCTCCCCCTTCCCCCCTCCCGCTAGCATGACACTAGTGCCGCTCCCCAATCTAGACTAGACGGGAGCATGTACATGGGTACAGGCAAGAGATAAATTTCACAACACATGGAACTCAGGAACAGGAATGGGAATAGAGATAACAAAAGGGTAGGGGGTAGAAGGGGATAGGTGGGGTGGGAGGGGAGCACCGGTCGCAATGAATGGCACCACACACCCCCATGCAGGGGAAGAAGAACTGAAACCAAAGGGGAAGGGAGACAGCAGTTGGAGATTTGAAAATAATTTAAAATCCACACTCTATCAAGGGGCCACGAGGGTTGGGGGTGGGAGAGGAGGGAGGGAAAAAAAAGAGGAGCTGATCCCAAAGGCTCAATGGAAAGTAAATGTCTTGAAAAGAAAGATGGAATACATCAGATACAATTGATGGATGGATTGTAACAAGAGTTGTAAGAGCTCCCAAAGAAATGATTATAAAACAATCAAACAGACAAAGACAACTAAAAAAAAGTGATTGCTAAGTGGTTCATTACGGCGAGCAGAGACCACTTTCATGGGACGAGTGGAAAACCAGTGGAAACGTTGCACAGGTGAGGCTTTGCAGAGCGATCAAGCTTCCTGTGATGGGTGTAACCCAAAAGTGCTATGCTTCTTGCACCTTAGATGGAGTGAGCGGGCTGCTTTGAAACCCTGTTGGGAGGGGCGCGTGGCTCTCATGAGACAGCGAAGACATGGGTGTGAAGCATGCCAGTGAAGTCCGAATGCAGTTCTTTCATGGAGACTGCCGTTAAAAAGACAGCACTTCATTTAGCATACTACTTCATAGGTGCTGTAACTAGGATGCCAGATGTCTCCAGCTGAGCTAATCCTAGGGGAGTTGACATCTGAAAATTTCAACTGCCCCTATAAATTTGCATATTCCGACTGAGTCCTTCCAAAACCATCTTGTTTTTTGAGACTATCATTGGGCAAATGAGGACACGACACCCACCTATTAATGGGATAAATGGATATTTTACTAAGTAATAAGGCAGAGAATAGGAGGTGTTTACTAAACTAAATTAAAATATAAACTAAAATTCAGCTGGAAATTATTCCAAAGAGGGGAAAAAAAACACACCCAAACCCTACTTTCCAGACAGAATTATGGCTGATTAGGTTACCTACTGGGTTACCTCTTTGCTAATTCTTAAAATAGAGTTTAGCATTACACAGAGTGGAACAGTCTCTTCTGATGTATGGAAACACCTTCATGAGAAGCAAAGATGCTGTGAGAACACGTGGCAATCTTTTTATTCCATTTATGCAAGCTAATCATCAATAACAGCAACCACAAAGTTCCTGTCTTTCATGAAAATACCCTCTCAGTGGTTTTCCATAGCTCCTTGATGGCATATAAGAGCATATTAAAGTCACATTAACAGACCAGCTAAATTTTTTTTAAAACTATTTAAAAAATATTTCAACTATTTTAAAAAATAGTCAAAGTAGCATTGGATTAATTTGATTTAAAAAAACAACTTTGGAAATATTGGAGCCCCTGCACTGCTGCTGAATGCTTCATGAAAAGCTACAGTTGAGATAAAAAGAAATGGAAGAGATGCATCCAGAGGGTCTCTGGCCAACTGTCAGCAATGTGCTCAGTGCTGGGGCAGGTTGTAATTTTATAATTGGTCTGAGAAAGAAAGTACGCAATAAACCTTCAAGCTTTATGGCATTACTAAATCGTGATGAGCAGGGAGATGCAAAGCCAAAGAGACCTCAGCAGAATTACTTTGCAAGTCTCCCTAGGTGACCAGAAAGGAGCAGGTGAGCAGCACCTAGACAGGAAAACGCTGCGGTGTTTACATGGCTGGTGAGATCAACAGCCTGGCTTTGAACTGCATCTCAACCACAGCGGAACCATTTGAATCACTGGCAACTAAGTTTTGGAGCAGATTTATAAGTTAAATGTGAAGAAAACCTTTGTGTGGATCAAAATACAGAAAGTCTAAGGCCACCATGCTTGAAATCATTGCGTGGAGAAAAAGTGAAAAATCAACTGCACACAGGCTGGCCTGCTGTACTTGTACTTGTGTGCTGTACTTGCTATAACTCTCAATGTAGTCTTTCTAACTCCCACCGAAGAAATGACACGTGGGGCCTCACAGATTGGGTATATTCCTCTTTCCTTGATGGATCTGGGTGAGAGAAAATGAAGGCAGATGCTGATTGGATTGTATGCTTTTGCTACGAGCAACTATTTGTTATGACTGTAAAAACTTGAAACTCTGACTTTAAAATTGGTCAATTTTGCCATTTTATTGGATATAAAATGAACAGGAAGTGAGAAGGGAAAAGCTCACTAACATCAAGAAAGACGAGCCAGGAAGGAGTATGTGTGCTGAACTGGTTCCATTCAGGAGAGCAAGAGCCGGATATCAAAGACACTGTGACACAGTAGAGGCAGCAGCACCAAGACATGAGACAGACTTGTGGGAATCCATTCCATGGGGGCAGAGAGCTGGGCGCCTTTAGCATAGGCTTCGGACAGTGGAACATCCTTTGGTATTTATTGGCAGTGCTGACAAAGCTCTGTAACCTTCTTCAGCAGGACTCTAGGCTTTTTGGCCGATGAGGCTGAGAGGAGGTGCCCCTCACCAGAAGAACATTTCAGAGCCTACACTGCAATCTGCTCATTCATTGCCGTCAGGTTGATCCGGGTTCATAGTGACCCTGCAGAACAAACTAGAACTGTCCCTGCCGTCTGTCAGGTTACAAATCTTTACAGAAGAAGAAAACCTTGCTTTCTCCCTCAGTGGCTGGAGGCTTCGAATGGCTGACCTTGAGACTAGCAGACCAATGCACAATCCAGTATGTGCTGAGGGCTCCTTGTTAACCTGCTAGTTTCCTTCATTTCTTTTTTTTAAAAAATTTTAATAAATCTTTTTATTGGGGCTCATACAACTCTTATCACAATCCATACATACATCAGTTGAGCAAAGCAACCTTATACATTCATTGCACTCGTCATTCTCAAAATTCGCCTTCCACGTAGGTTCCTGGAATCAGCTCGGTTTCCTTTTTTTTTCCCTTTCCTTCCCCCTCCCTCCCTGCTCCCCCCCTTCCCCCTGCTCCCTTAATAGTTTATAAATAATTATTTTATCTTATCTTACACTCTGCGGCGTCTCCCCTCACCCACCTCCCCATCTCCCAGAGAGGAGGTCACACATAGATCTCCAAGATAGGTTCTCCCTTTCTATACCCCCTTCCCTCCTGGTGTCACCACTCCTACTGCGGGTGTTGAGGGGTTCGTCCGTCCTAGATTCCCTGTGTTTCCAGATCCCTACTGCACCGCTGTACATCCTCTGGTCTAACCAGGTCCGCAAGGTAGAATTGGGGTCATGATACTTGGAAGGGGAGGCAGCGTTCAAGAACTAGAGGAAGGTTTTGAGTTTCATTGTTGCTACCCTGAACCCTAAGTGACTCATCTCCTCCCCACTGCCCCTCTGGAAGGGATGTCCAGATGGGCATTGGATCCCCATCACGCACTCCCCCTCATTCATGGTGATGTGATCCCCCCCCCCACCGCTTCCTTCATTTCTAACAGATACCAATTACCACACGCCATCAAGTCCATGCTGGCTCATGGTGGCCCTGTGCATCAGAGGAGAGCTGTGCTCCCTAAGCTTTCCAATGGCTTATTTTTCAGAAGCAGAGCACCAGACCTTTCTTCTGAGGCACTTTGGGGTGGCTACTAACATGCAACCTTTTGGTTAGCTTTCTGTACATTAGTCATTTGCACCACCCAGGGACTGCAAAACCAACAACCAAACCAAAGCCACCACCATTAAGTCAGTTCCCAAGCATAGCAAGCCCAAATACAGGGCAGAGTAGAACTGCTTCTGAGGGATTCTGGGCCTGCAAATCTTCACAAAAGTGGGCAACCTCATCTTTCTCCTGAGAAGTGGCTGCAGGGTTGGAGCCACCAACCTTTTGGTTAGCACCCCAATGTCTCACCCACTGCACCAATAGATATGGGGTTTGATACTTCCCACAAGATTTTTGCTTTTTCCGCCATGGTTCCCAGGGACATCTCTCCATGCGTCTAGTGGGCGTCGTAAAGCGAGACCAATGTTTAACTTAGAAGCAAAGTGCACTATGGGAAGTGGCACCCAGTCAATCCGTGGACTATTACAGAGCACATCTGACACCTTAACATCCACAAGAGGCAACAAAAAGGGCCAACCATCACACGGAAGGAAAGGGTTTTCACCTGCAAAACTCAGCATCAGTCATTTTAGTTTTTATTCTCAAAATAAACAGATGTGCATTTATTGTATAGTTTAAAAACTAAACCATGCATCCTGAACATGAGATATGCATAATATTTCCATTGTTATAGATAATAAACCACGTTATTAAAACAGTATGTGCATCATAGTCCCAGCTTGCAAAACACATACATGGGAGTGGATCGTGCAGAGAAAAATAAGCCCAAGAAATGGCAGTTATTAATTGCAAGTGGCAGGGGGGGAGGTTTAGTAGGGAAATAATCTAGCACCCCCAAAAACCCCAAACAAATGTCACTTAATCCCATGTATGTAAAACACCGATATCAAGGCGAAGGGTGAAGGGGTGGAATTCATTCTGTGGGGGCACTGAGTCTGAACACTGAGTTGTTAACTTAAAATGGTTCAAGTGGCACTTCTATTATATAGATTCCACCACAATTTTTTAAAGGCAATATACAAAGGAAGAAATATAAGGGGAAAATGTTCATGCCAATTATATTATTATTCAGCATAAATCCACATACATGGGCTTTTAATGGCAACAATAAAAATAATTGCTAACCTAACCAAGTCCTTATGCCAACCCCTGATGGTGCCTGGGAGCAAATGGAAGTCCCCACCACCCCTGGTGATACTGTGTACACACCTGCTTCAGCCTCTGGGCTCCCCAGGGCCCCTCAAGAAGGGAGAATAATAACTTTTCATGGAAGACTCATAATCTGATGGGCACAAGATTAAGAAACCTTCCTTCCTTTAGGGAGGAACCCACTGTGACAAATTATACAAGCTGCTGCCATAAAGGTTATTAACTCTAAGTGTAATAGAAGGACACTGCTTTGCTTAAGAGAAAAAGACTTGCAAAATGGACAACATGCACATGATTTAAATGCTTCAGAAATGTCGGAGGTCCTGGGATATCCAGGGCAATTAATAGCGCAATCACTGTGCACCTGGTACATGGAAGAAGAACATCTATCAGACTAAATCACTAGGAAGGCCAATAGGTGGTCCGTCTGACCCGATCACATAGACATTTCAGGCGGCTTCGTTGCCCTTGAGAAGCTGTCAACCAGAAACTGCTCAGAATATGTTGGCAAAGACCCTTGGATCGTCACATTTCTTGGTTACACTGGATTTCTGATCAAAAATACATTTTTTTCTCAAAGCCTTAGGTATTTCAGAGTCAGGTTTTGCTGTGTGTCCTGGCAGACAGAAGCCCCTGGGTAGCATAAATACTTTGTGGTTGATTTAAACCTAAAAGAAGTCAGTAAGAGGTCCACCGCTCATCTGTTGGCTTCTGGTACTGTGGTGGCGTGCGTGTTGCTCTGATCCTGGACGCTGCGCTTCCAGGGTTGAACTGCCAGGAGCATCACTGATGGTAGGCAAGTTTCAGCAGAGGTTCCAGACTTAGACCCTACCAAAAAAGACCTGGCGATCTACTTCCAAAAATGAGCCACCGTTAGCCCAGAGTTCCCAGCAGAATACCGTCTCCTACGTGGGAAGGCACTCCAAAGACACAGGGAACAGCGCAATGGATGGATGTTGTGGGGATGGCACAAGATGGAGCAGCAGTTTACTCTGTGGTACATGGGATTGCTAGGAGTCAGAGGTGATTTGACCTCAATGAACAAGGACCAGGCAGCGGCAAAACCCTGTGAAGAAACCCTCACCTACCACGTATCTATCCAATGCCTGTTACTGTCGATAAGGCCAACTTGTAGCAACTTTCACACGGAGTGACAGCTGTCTGCCCTTGGATCAGAGAATGCTGGCCTATGCACTTACCAAATGAATCCAGCATTTTCACCAGTGAGGAAACTGCTTCCAACACAAGCCTTCTTTGTAATGATTTTCACTGCCATGGGGTTTCAGGTGGAACTCAGATTTCAAGGTTTCACAAGACCTAATTCAGACCATTTTCTAACTTGTCTAAAACATTCAACAGTGCACAAATCCCACGGAGAGTGATTCTCCCACTGAGACACACAGAGTATGCACCTGCGATACTGTAAATGCATCATCTTCTTAACAAAGCCACGCCCTTATCCAACTCGACACCCTGGCAGGTGAAGCCTGCTTCTTCAAAAGGCAGGCTTTGAGTTAATATAACTTAGGAACTAGTGGGTGATTTTTACTGCATCACACTGTGTGTGTCCACAAGAAGAAATAAACACGTGGGAAGGACCTGAGTCCAGTAGCTAGGAAGGAGGGTGAGAGTTCCCAGGGGAGCTGGGCTCCATGCTCCACGTCTCTGCATTTCCACAGGCCTTGGTGTGTCCTATGAAAGGCAGAGTACCACCCTGTCAGAGAAGAGCAGCAGAGGGGAGGGCACCTTCCTTCCACCCCACTCCAGACAATAGCCTGGGCTTTTCAATGGCTTTCCACGATGCATCATCCTAGGGCAGAGGAGAAATCCAACCCACGACTCACTAACTGAACTCTGGAAACGGAGTTGACTCATTTCATTTCTGTGGTTTTGCACAGTTAAAGCTCCAGAGTCTTAAAGGGGGGAAGTCATTTCTTCCTGGAGACTTATAAGCCTTTCTTGATAAAGAAAAACTCAACAATGTCCTTAAATGACAGCAGCATCAACAATACCTCTCTGAAGTCAAGTTCACAATGGTGGGTGTACTTGTCATTGTCCCAATGGAAGAGCAGAAGTCACTGGTGCAAGCGGAACCAGTTCATGCTTAGAGATGAAAGTTCAGCCCCACTACATTCTGGTCTACCTAGCAGTCATCTGCTCTCCTACGGGCTCTCCTCTTGTGGATCAGGGAGGCAGACTCAGCTGGAAGGCAACTGTTTGGAGCCAATCAACTGTGTCCAGGAAAGACTAAACTTGATGCCATGTGAGGTTTCAGTGGGATTATTGCCTTCTTCAGGAGCACAGTGGTGTAGTGGTTATGGGTTGGGCTAAGTGCAAGGTCAGTAGTTTGTAACTACCAGCCTCTCCAAGGGAGAAATGGGAAGCTTTCTTTGCCTTCACAGTCTTGGAAACCAGAGAAGCAGCCTTACTCTGTCCTTCATGGTTGCTATGAGTCAGAACTGACCTTATGGCAGTGAGTTTGGTGAGTGAGGAGATACGGGTCTGTTTTTGCTGAATCTGTCAGCCCACTGCAATCCATGGTTCAGAACAAAGAGTCAGCTTTGAAGCTGAATGGTATTTACTCGCGCAAAGTCCCAACTTCCTGGTTCTGAGGGGCAGGAGGGAGGAGGGTGGAAAGTCTCATGAAGACTCTCCAAAGACTTCTAGAACACCAAAGCCTCATACAAAACTACATTTTGATGAGCTACATGTAAATGAATCAGAAACATATGGATTTCATTTCCTTCCTAATACACAGGGGTTTCACGACGAAGAGGTGGGGGGAGTGCTTGGCAAGATGAGCTCTGAGCGCTGGGGAAAATGTGAAAGGCAGGAGCTGAGGAAGGTCAGATGTTTGCTAACCCCGAATGAGGACAAGGATGACACCCTCTGGCCCCCATCTACAGGTTTCTGGTAGCCAGCAGCCCCCTAAGCCACTAGTGGGGCAGAGATCATCAAACCTGACCAGCCCCTGGGGGTTGCAGCCTCTTCTTCTGATGTTTGGGCACTTGGATGTTTTCTGTAACCAGTCCCAAAATACTGGCTGTTTTGCTGGCTGCTGAGAATCATGAAACAGAATATATAAAACTTTTATGCCTCCAAGCTTCTACTAAAGGGAATGTGCTCAATATGCCACAGCAAAAAGAAAAATAAACCCTATTTTTGAGCACTCACAAAATTTGAGGCTCTTCGTAAAGAGGCCCTGGTGACCCAAGGCTTTGGTGGTTGGCTACTAACCAAAATGCTGTTGGTCTGCGTCCACCCAGAGGCTCCGAGCAGGAGAGAGCGCTAACAATCTGCTCCCACAGTAAGTACAGCCTGGTAAACTCTCTGAGGCATTTCTGTCCCACCCCATGGACACGCTGCGGCTAAACAGATCCAAGGGCACCTGACAAGAGGAGCAACATGTTCTGGGCCCTTGACTTTCCCTGGAGGAGTTCAAGCTTCCCCCAGTCCCCCAGGGCCTAGGAGGGGAGGGAGGGGAGGGGAGAGAGGAGAGTTGGCAGCCTTCAGCACTGACTTGAGGTGATCTTGCCCCCTGCCTTTTCACACACGTGGTTATTAAGCTAATGAATTATGAGGGGTCATAAAGAAGCCAGAAGAAATGAGGTTTCTGGGGTGAGCCACTCCACAAGGTCAATCATTCAACACCTGTGCTGGCTAAAAATTAAAGGGACTGTTTTCATTTTACTTGTCAGAAAGTCAAGAGTGTCCAAGTTAGGATGAGAGTCTCACAAAGAAGGTAGGGTATGTAAACTGAAGATGGCAAAGCAAATGTGGGCGAGGAGAACACGGGGAGCAGGCAAGGGTTCCAATCAAGGGGAGGGGGAGGACATGGAGAAGAGGGGGGTATAAGAAAAGAAGGGCTGTGGGGAGTCAGAATGTAGTGTAGCAACAATGAAACATACAATTTTCCTCTGGTTCTTGAATGCTTCCCGCCCCGCCCCCCCTATCATGATCCCAATTCTACCTTATATAACCGGCTGGACTGGGAGATGTACACTGGCATGGATAGGAACTGGAAATATGGGGAATCCAGGACAGATGAGCCCCTCAGGAACAGTGGTGAGAGTGGCGATATCGGGAAGGTGGAGGGAGGGTGAGGGAGAAACGGGAAACAAACGACAAGGTCTACATGTAACCTCCTCCCTGGAGGATGGGCAGCGGAGCACTGGGTGAGGAAGACATCGGATGGTGTAAGATATGATAAAAAAAATAATTAATTATAAATTATCAAGGGTTCAGGGGTAGGGGAGAGTGGGGAGGGAAGAGAAAATGAGGAGCTGATGCCAGGGGCTCAGGTGGAGAGTGGGTGTTTTGAGAATGATGATGGCAACATATGTACAAATGTGCTTGACACAAGTGATTTATGTATGGATTGTAAAAAGAGCTGTATGAGCCCCTAGTAAAATGATTTAAAAAAAAGAAAGAACGAACTTGAACCAACTGTAATGGAGAGAAGGGTGCTGGCCACGTCACTTGTCCCCTGAAACACAAAGCTGCCTGTCATGGAAGACCTCAAGCATCAGAAGAACTTTCTCTGGTGACAGGTCAAATGTTGCTGGCAGATTGCTTCTTGCCTTTGAACACAAATACAATCACTTTCTGTTGATAATAATGGCAAGCTTAATTCTACAGAGGCTGCATTTGAACACTTCTGTCCTTAAAACTAAAGCGGTGCCATTCTTTTTCATTTATTTGCAGAATAAGGGGTGTTCTGTTCACGAAGACCACAGACTGCTAATGCATAATGGTGAATGCAAAGGCAGTGCATGACTTCAATTTTCATGATTGCTATTAATTAAGGTCTGTCAGATGGATAGAATGGGCTCTTTTCTACTTCATCTCCCGGCACAGGGCACTTTACCCACATGAGGTTGCCTGGCAGGAAGGAAGAGGGAATTAAGCTGCAGCGCCTGCTGGAGTCTTGGGTTCCAGTCCAGCAAGCCCCAAGAAGCACTGTGATGTTTGGAACGAGAAGAGCTGCTTGCACAAGCTCACAGTACCACTAAATCTCAGGTGAGAAAGGCTGACAGCAATGCATCTTGGTAGGCAGCAAGGATGGTGTGCTAGAATTCCAAACATTTCAGAAAAAAAACTTTGACTCAGAGACTGAGCCAGTATTAATAAAAAGGAAAGGGAGTACATGAAGTCCCAAAGGTTGGCTATTTAGAGATTCATTTAAGGAAGAAACATATGAGTGGGTACCCCTCAAAAAGCAGAATTGCTCTGGGTGGCGTGGAGCTTTCATAGTAAGGCAAGCATTGAGCAACTCACACTGAGTTAGTGCACCCAGTGGTATCGCCTGGGGAGGTTCTCTCTGGTCACAGTGAACTTTTTCATAAAAGCAGCTTTGCTTGAACCTCATTTTGTTTTTTGTTTGTTTGTTTGTATTTTAGTGATGGCTGATTTAAGAGAACAGCTTGTGGCTGTGAAACTTTGTGTCCTAATTGAGAAAAATGCCACAGAAACTATTGTGATGTTGAACACAACTTAAGTGTACAACTGTTTCTCTCGTTTCATAAAAGGTGAAATGTCGATTGATGACAAACCTGGTTCTAGACGTCCATCAACTTCCTGAACGAACACAAATGTCGACTCCCTGAGCATGTGGAGTTGGTTCCACCAGGTCAGACTGTTCATCAAGCTTTCTATTTAGAGGCTCTGAAAAACTGCCTAACCGTGTGCAACACAAAACATCTGAAGTGTGGCAGACCGGATACTAGTTTTGCTACCACTTCAATGCTCCTGCACACGCAGTCATCTCAGTGTGCCAGGTTTGGGCGAAAAACAGCATGCCCCTCTTGCCCCACGGACCTTACTCACCTGACCTCGTTTCATGAGACTTCTATTTGTTTCCACAAATACAAAAAGAAAGGACAGGGATTTGATGAAGTAGAAGAGATGAAGAAAAACACAAGGTGCTGTCAGCCACCAAAACAGATGAGTTTGAAAAATGTTTGCAAGAACAGAATCACAGATTTGACAAATATATTAAGTGTAGTGTAGTGTAGTGGAGAGTATTTTGAAGGTGATAAGGTCGTTTAGTAAAAATGTTTAAATACATAGCTTGGGGTGGGGGGATTCTTTTTTTTGGGGGGAGTGGGGAAATTCTGTTTTTTGGGGGGTACACCCCCTCATATATACCTAAACCTGTGCATGCTGCAACGAAACTACCTTTTTCTTGAGCTAATGCCAAATGTGGTTCACCTTGGTGCTTCTCTGTTTCATTTCATGCCACCCACAACACTGTAATGTTTGTATTCAACTTAAAAATCTCAAAAAACACTTGTCTTGATAAAACTCTACAGTCCACGGGCAATTTGCTAGCCCCAGAAAGAATTCTGTGGGTACTTTAAGTATTTTCTGTGTTTCTTTGTTTTGTTTTTCAGCTTGTAGTCTGCCTCTAAAGCAGTTCCTTCCAGATCGTGGGTCTGTAGTTAGTGGGCATGCTGGCTGAAAGAAAAAGTGGAAAGGCCAGCTTTCCCATAAAGCAGGAGAAGACGATTGGAATAGATGTGCCTAAAAGAGCTGTGCACTAACAGCTACACTATTTAATTGTGTTGGTGACACTTCTTTTCCTAATATAATGTGATCACTAGAAAGATCGCTCATAGCAAACCAACTTGCCACCAGGTCCATTCTGGCTCATAACAACCCAATAGCCACTGAGTTTCCAACTCATTATTTTTCACACACGTAGACTGTCGATCTTTCTCTTATGAAGCGGCTGGTGGGCCTGCACTGCCAGCCTTTTACTTAGTAGCCCACTACGTATCTACTGCATTCCATGGCAGCTTCTCTCTAGGACCAACTGAACCAACACAAAGCAACCAACAACCTGTTACTAGTAAGTCAATTCCAACTCATATCAATGACCACACCCAAGTTGGAGTGTAACTGCTGAAAAGAGGTTTTGAGGTGGTAAATCTTTATCGGACAGCCCCATCTTTCTCCCACAGCAACTGGTAGGTTCAAATGACAGAAACCCTTAATTTACAATAATAAGGCAACTTTGGAAGAGTTTAGACTTTGCTGCTATGAACTTTAATTTTAAGCAATAAAAGGCAGGCCTTCTGGCCAGGGCTTGGAATTGGTTCATCGTGGTCCAGCCTCAACCATTTCAACCCAAAATATCTTGAATCAAAATCTGCAGCCAAAGAAGACTCTCACAAGAATCTTTTTTACCTAAGAACCACTGGCCTTGTGTTGTAGTGGGTTAAGCATTTAGCTCCTAATAATGTCATTCCATGATGCTCACCTTCCCGACATGATCGCTGAAGACAAAGCGGGTGCATAAGCAAATGTGGTGAGGAAAGCTGATGGTGCCCGGCTATCAAAATATATAGTGTCTGGGGTCTTAAAGGCTTGAAGATAAACAAGCGGCCACCAAGCTGAAAAGCAACAAAACCCACAAAGAAGCAGCACACCAGCCAGTGTGATTATGAGGTGTCAAAGGATCAGGTATCAGGCATCGATGACCCAGAACAAAAGATCATATCATTGTGAATAAGGGTGTGTGTGGAGTGGAGCCCCAAAGCCCATCTGTAGGCAACTGGACATCCCTTTACAGAAGGGTTGTGGGGAGGAGATGAGAAAGTCAGGGCGCAGTATAGCACCAATGAAACATACAACTTTCCTCTAGTTCTTTTATGCTTCCTCCCCCCACTATCATGACCCCAATTCTGTCTAATCTGGCTAGACCAGAGCATGTATACGAGTACAGATAAGAGCTGAACACATAGGCAATTCAGGACAGATAAACCCCTCAGGACCAATATTAAGAGTAGTCATACCAGGCAGGAGGGGAAGGGGAAGGTGGGGGGGACAAACTGGGAACCAATCACAATGATCTACATATAACCCCTTCTGTGGGGAATGGACAACAGAAAAGTGGGTGAAGGGAGACATCGGTCAGTGTAAGACATGAAAAAGTAATAATAATTTATAAATAATCAAGGGTTCATGAGAGAGGGAGGGTGGAAGGGAAGGGAAATATGAGAAATGATAAAAAGGACTCAAGTAGAAAGAAAATGTTTTGAAATGATGATGGCAACAAATGTACAAATGCGCTTGACACAGTGGATGGATATATGAATTGTGATGAGTTGTACGAGGCCCCAATAAAATAACTTAAAAAGAAGGAGAAGGAGGAGGAGGAGGAAGAAGAGGAGGAAGAGGAGGAGGAGGAGGAAGAAGAAGAAAAAGAAGAAGAAGAAAACTCTTCCTGCTCTCAAGGACCTATTGTTTATTTTTCTGAACCGGTCATCATTCCTGTGCATGTTTGAAGTGTTAAGAATCATGATGGTATCCTCTTAAAACACATCTGAAATAAGATCACATAGAGCAAGTAAATCATTTAAAGATCACTCCAAGTGTAGGATTTCCACCAGCGACTACTTCATGCAGGGAGCCCTGGTGGCCCAGTATTAAGCACTTAGCTGCTAGCTGAGAGGTTGGTAGTTCAAGGCCACCAGCCACTCCATGGGAGAGAAATATGGTGGAGGTCTGGATCTGTGAATATTATAGCCTTGGAAACACTGTGGGCCAGTCCTGCTCTATCCTACAGCACCTCTACCAGTTGGAACCTTCTCCGTGGCAATAAGATTTTGTTAGTCTATAGCGCTGTCCTACCATGGCTCACTATTTGTTTGTGCAGTGGTAGGGTTCATGTTCCTATGATGTTAGAGGCCATGCCAGTGGCATTTCATGTACCTGCTGGGCCACCCATTGTGGTCAGGAAGCTTTCAGACTGGATTCCAAAAGTCACAAAATGAAATCCAATGGGTTTCAATGGTCCTCTCCACAAGTGATCAAAGATGGGGGAGGATTGGGCAGCAGATTGGCTCCATTGTACATGGGGTCACCATGGGTCAAGGGCCACTGGACATCAGCAAACAGCAGCAATATTAAAAACCCACAGACAAAGCCCAGAAAGGGGTCCAAGGACACTTTTATTCGGTGCTTCTACCTTGTGGTGCCGTGGTTACGTGTTACAAGGTCAGTAACTGGAAACCAGCAGCTGCTTCTCAAGACACAGGTGAGGCTTTCTACTCTTGTAAGCATTTAGTTTTGGAAATCCACAGGGGCAGTTCTACCCGGTCTGAAAGGGTTGCTAGGAGTCAGAAATGACTTGTTGGCAGAGAGTTTGCTTCTTTTAAACACACTGAAGCAGTGTATGAATTCTTTTTTCTGATACATGATCTCATTTATTTTTCACAGCAGTAGAAAGCCAGTATCTCTATCCTACGGCATCAATAAGGAACCTGAGTCATCTAGAGGGTTATTAATTTCCTCAAGGATGTAAGGGGGTGTGCAGAGGTGTCCATGCTCATCCAAGAGATGCTGGTGACATTCTGCTACCCTCCTCTCACTGCCTCTCGTTCCCTTTTCCCTGATTTCAGTGTCAGTTCTACAAAGGGGATCTCTTCACCCACCTGGTACTCATTCACTTTCCGGATTGCTCGTTGTCAAGCCCTCTTCTCTGTCACCACACTTCCTATCTTACCTGAAAGCTACCACTCTTTAGGGCTGGGGTAGAAATGAAAGGATGTGTGTATTAGAGAATAGTCCTTGAAACAAACTAAGCACTACACAAAGAATCATATTTCACTATACGACACTGAATGATCCGATCAGGGAGGAGGGCTAATTGACAACCAATGATGAGACAAGCTTGCTTGCTCATAGTGAGGAGGACTTGAAGCTTGCTTAAGAACATAGAGGATTGCAGTCTTCAGTGTGGATTGTAACTTAAGGCAAGGAAGACCCAAATCCTCACAAATAAGCCATGATAAATGAAGAAAAGACTGAAGTTGCTAACGATTTCATCTTGCTTGGATCCCAAATCAATGCTTTAGGAAGCACAAGCAGCAGTTAAGAGATCAAAGGATGTACTGCATCGGGCAAATCAGCTACAAATACCTCTTTAAAGTGCTGAAAAGCAAGAATATTATTTTGAGACCTAAAGTGTGCCTGACCCAAGCCATGGTATTTTCAGTTGCCTCATATGTGTGTTGAAGTTGGACATTGAATAGGAAATACCATGTACTGCTAAAAGAACAAACAACAAATCTGTCTTGGAAGAAGGATAGTCAAAATGTTCCTTAAAAGCAAGGTTGGTGAGACTTCATGTCATATACTTTGGACACATCATCAGGAGAGTCGAGTCCCTGGAGGACATCGTGCTTGGTAATATAGAGGGGTGGCAAACAGAGGAAGGCCCTCAACAAGACGAACTGACCCGGGGGCAGAACCATTGTGAGCATGGCGCAAGACTAGACAGTGTTGGCTCTGCTGTACACACGACTGCTCTGCGTCAGAACTGACTCGATGGCACCTTCATATTGCACGATAGTTTTTCTCCTACCATGTCACTACCCTCCACTTAAAACTTTCACCTTCATAATATTTTGTTAAGATGTATGGTTAATAATTGAATGTAGGTAGCAGATATACTAGGAATTTACAAAATTATCCCATTTCTTCTGATGACCCTATAAAATTTGGGTGCTTTCTTCCCAAGAGAAATATGAAAGGTAAAAAGGAGATATTTATAGTGTATTATGAATTATTTATTCTTGCTTTGGACACAAATTAGTGTCCAAAAAGAATAGTCTACTAATCAAAATAGATTCTGGAGAAAATGTGGCAAAGAGACAAAACACATTGCTAGTTGTTAGCAAATTCTAATTGGACTGATCTAAACATCTATGCAATATATGACCAAGGCAAATAGGTGCTATTGCTTGGAAAAAGTATAACTCACCAAATGCTTAGCATTTTAAGATTCCCAAATATGGCGTTTGGCAAACAGATCCCCAGAATGAAGGAAGATGTTTCTAATAGTGGATACACAGAGCACAATTGCTCAGCATGATGCCCTGACACACTTGACTTAAGAAGGCCGACCCAACACACAGGGTCAGGAGTTAATGGAGGCACTCTCCTGGCACACGTTCTGTGCCTGGATGCTAACCAAAAAGTTGGCAGTTTGAACCTAACTCAATTGGAGGAAAATCTGGGAATCAACTCTCCTACAGACTGTAGCCCAGAAACCCTGAGGGGCATTTCTACACTGTCCCATGGAGTCATGAGTCAAAATCAACTGGATGGCAACTAACAGCAGCAATGTGGGTTCATGTATGTGTCCCCAGAAAATACGCTTGTGTCCTAACTCCTGGTACCTCTGAATGTGCAAATGTAATTAGATAATATGGGACACAATGAAATAGAGTCCTTAAGTATGACTGGTCTCCATTTAAGATGCTAATAGACCCAGTTTCAGAGGGAAGATGGCCATATGAGGACAGAGGCAGCGGTCAAATGTCTATTGCATAGCCCAAGTCACCTGAGTCTACCAGAAGTTGGATGAGACAAGGCCCCTCCCCCAGAGGCCTTGGAAGGAGCATGGATTGGCCCACACCTGAGTTTCCGGCCTTCTAAACATTCCTGTTTTTCTGAGCCATCCAGTTTGTGGTACTTTCTTAGAGCATCGCCAGGAAATGGACACAACCATGACTTTTCATTTGGAAGTTGTATGCTTGTGAGAACAATCATTTTAATTAATCATACTATAGGGTTTCTGCGGCTGTAAATGTTTATGACAGCAGAGTTACTAGACACTCAACATTCTCCCGTGGAGCAGCTGGTAAGTTTGAGCCGCTGGATTTGTGTCTAGCAGTCAGACACTAACCAACAAGGACACCACAGCTCAGGGTGGCAAAGAATTAAACACCTGCCCCCTAGCCCAATGTGGGGGGCCCACCCAGACGAGCCGTGGAAGACAGGGTTGGTAAGCTGAGGTCCCCAAGGAGAAATGCTACTCTGAACACAAGGGCTTGCCAAAAGGCATCCTTGCCAACTACTTTGGGCTTGGTTTTCCCCTCTTAAATCCCTATGATCTCTGTGACTGTGGTCAGGATGAGGTCTTTGTTATATTTTGCCACCAGGTTGGTATTTGCCTTCATACCGCTCCTCTCCAAACCCCCCTCACCCATGCAAATCCTGGCAGTGTTTTGTCAGACTTAGAAAATCTCCGGTTACTTTAGCCAACCACATGGACCTCTATTGGCATTTCTTTGTATTCCGAAATCACAGAGCAGAAAGCTTTAGAGTGTGGACTGTAGAGTCATAGGACTAGCTTCAGATAAATACTGGGTCTGAAGGACTTAGGTTTGTTGACCCTTAGTTCACTCATCTATAAAATGGGGATAATAATTATTACTTCCTGGAGTATTGAGAAATAAATGATATTGTATAAACATGCTAATTATCACCTACTTTTTTTTTTGCACTTTCAAAACAAAACTCTGAAGCCCAGCTATTACACACAGTCTGTATGTGGTGCCAATGGTCACAGTGCCTGCTGCTACAGGTCAGAGGTTTAGTCAACTGGAAGAAAAGCCTGGCAAACCACTTCAGAAAAACAGATGACTGGAAACCGGAAGAAGCTCAGTTCTACTTTGGTGCAAATGGGCGAGTTGCAATGGACTCAACAACAACCATTTGTTGTTTGTTTTAACAGCCACACACATTCTGACCAGGAAAGGACCCCGGAAAATAACCGTCAGAGAAGTAAGCCAGGTTCCTGAACTGTCCATAAGTACTAACTGCGACAGGCAGTGGCCATGCCAACTGTCATGCAAATACCTGAGCGTCTTAGTGACGTCTCATAATAGGACTAGTCTCAGCAGACCCAGGAGCTGGGGTGGGGGGGTGGGAGGTGTTCACATGTGCAGGCCCCTGCACACAGGGTGAACTCAAGTCCAAAGCGGCAAAGCTGGGACCAGATTCTACCCTGCCTATGGTTTTCTGCTTGAGCCAGCAGACAATGCAGATAAATTGCAGAGGGGATGGAAAAATTAAGCATGTCTGTGTTTGCTTTTTGGAGGCAATTAGGATTAAAAGTTAAAGTGTCGTTATGTTTTCAATTCCAGCTACAGCCAGGAACCTTTTTTCTTCCTTCAGAGAAGATGATTATCCCATAATCGCTGACATTGTTTTACAAATATCTTGAAGGCACTACTTTGCTCCCAAGAGCAACACAAGTTCCTAAAACTCAGCCCTGTCACCAACAACATCACTTGGGAAGAAAACCTGAGTTTGAGGTCCTGCAGTTGGGGGAGCGCTCAGGACCCCTTTGTGCTTGGAGCAGAAGGCCAAACCAGGTGCAATGGTTCCTGCAACGCACAGCCAAACTCTGAACCCACAAACCCACAGGGGGATCCCTGATGCACATTCCAACAGTCCAGGATGTTTAGAAACAATTCAATTCTCTAAAGTAATTAAAGCTTCACACTGACAGTTTGTTAAAGCGAGTGTTCTCACCAGCATGCAATTTCCCAGTGAAAACTCATGGCTGTCTTCAGCTTGCACCAGTGTAATGACCTTGAACTTCTAAGGACTTGTGTCTGAAGCAGTGCCATGTCCCAGGGGCCGGTGGGTAAAATGGACAAAAAATCCATGCAACAGGGGCTTACTTGGCCAGAAAAGGGGAGACTGCTAAGAACTGTGCTCATTTCCGGATCTGGAAAGATGACAAAGAGCTGTCGCTGGTAACCTGAGTTTTCTATTTCAGAATTTAAAGCAAATGTCCTTTAAAATAAAGACTAAATAAAAAGAAGAGGCATAAGTCCAAGGCTGAGTATGGCTGGATCGATGTCTTCTTTCACATCCTTATTCACAGCTCTCACAGAAATGCATCAGGCACACATCTACACTCGCTACATGCAGGACCTCTGCTAATCAAGGCATGGGGTAATTGGCTCAGAAAAGGTCGTAACGACAAAACTTTCCCAAGGACTCAGAAAACACATTCCTGGAAGCCCCTCCCTGCCATCCAATTCTCTACTCTCAGTCCACTGCAGCCCGAAACAATAATCCTTGCTTTCCACAGCCTCATCTTTAAATGAACGTCATGACACAGACTCGCTGTCCTCCTCAAACATGTGCCCGTGGCTCAGGCAGGGAACCTTCCCATGAGAAACGCAAACCCCAGTCCTCAGGAGCAATGCATGGCAGGAAGTCCTGGCGGGCAGGGTGAGTGCTCGCCCAAACGCCTGCCTGCGCACAGCGCGCGCGCGCGCACACACACACACACACACAAGACGTGTTTGCCATAAATGGTCACGGGCACTGATGATATAACACTGAGAAAAGAGTCATGCCGTATAGAGCTACCCAATGAAAAGAAGAGCTATCGACATTTAAAAGTCGTGCAAGAGAGATTTCTCAGGTCTAAATCAAGGGCCTGGCACTGCCACCAGTTGAGGACTGGCGGTGCCCCCTGTGTGTCAGAGTGGGACGGTCCGGTCCTCCACAGGGTTTCTAGCAGCTGGCTTGTCAGGTCACGGGCCTTCCTTTTGGGACAGGCTCCGGGTGGACGCAGACTTCCAACTTTGGGAGTCTGCACCAGGACGACTCCAGAGGGATGGGGCTCTCCAATTCCATCCCTGTCCTCAGCATTCTTGCGAGAAACAGTGGGGAAGGAAGATCTTTGAGGTTAAAAGACCTGTCACTGGGACGTTTGTTCCCTCAGTAAAGATTCCCGCGGCTTACCTTAGCCAGGGACTTTGGCCAGTCCTGGGGACAAGGCAGTGAACAACCCAACTGAATCAGAACAGCACACTAACTACCTAGCTGCACACTGTGCAGATGGCAGTTTTTCAGTGTTTGCAGACGTGTGACGGGGCCCTGGTGTCATGAGAGGAATCACTGGCATCCCTGGAGAAATGTACCCACCCGGCTCCGATTCCCACAGCAAGGGACCCTGGGAACATCATGCTGAGGGCAGGGATGCAGGGATCACTTGGAATTCTACTGCTCACCATCTGACTGAGGAGCAGCTTCCACCCCTCAGCTGCCCCTTGGGATCAGCCTTCCCCCTTTGGGCCTGCTGGACTCCAGTCCCACCCCACCCCACCCCCTCCCATTAGCAAGTGGGGGAGGAGGGTTCATGACAGCGAGCCACAAAGCAATAGGACCGTGGTAGGGGCAGTGAGAAGAGGCACAGGGGCCACTTGTGATCACGGAGCTGGCCAGGGAGGCTGGGAGGGCTTCTTGAGAAAGACTCCACGGTGGAGTGACCTCAGATCCACGTTCTTGTTTTCATTCTACAGAACCACCTGGGAAGCTTCTAAAAAAAAATGGAGAATCCAGTTGGCTGAATTGTGGATGAGAACTCTCGTTTCTGTATTTTAGCACAGATTTCCACCAGATCTGAGACAGATGGCGAAGGACCTCCTTTACAAAGCACAGAGGGACGGATGGCTTTCAAAGTATGCTCCCTGGCCAACGGAGAAGGGTCGGGGGGAGGGGAGAGAGAGGTTCCTGGGGCCTCTTCCTTCCCAGGAAAGTTATCTATTTTGCAAAATAGTTACTTGGTTATTTTTTGTTTGGTTGGTTCCCCAGCAAAATGTAAATTATTTGCCTTTTTCTCCAACGATGTAATGCTAGTACCTAAAATAAAAGCTGAATCATAGGTGAAAAGTGGGGTGGACAGAGTGCAAGGCCCACCCACCCCTGCGCGGCCCCACTGCTGTTGGGCCGTGCATAGGCCCTTCTCTTGGCCTTCCTCCCAGCCAGCCCTTCTCAAGGAAAACAGCCACGGCCTGAAGCTCCGGCACTCAACCACAGCCCAGCGACGGGCCGCCAGCTGCTTTAAAAGAAACAACACAGGATTCTTTCATAAGAAAGACCTTTTCCATTTCCGGAAAGGGGGAAAAAGTTCCGTATTAGAAAACAGCTGCTTCAAGTTAATAAAATCTGAATTATCTTTGCTTGGAACCTGATCACTAGTTTTCTAGTGGGGAAGCTGGATTTCTGGGACTATTTCCCATCTTATGAATAGAATTCTTAGTTCTTAGGGTGGTTATAAAATTGAATGTTTGGTTATTCTTTATTCCTACTTTAGGCTAATAATGATAAACTTGAAGTCCAAGGCCTCATATTACAAACGATCTAATCAAACTAATGGTTGTCAATAACATGAAATTACAAATCTGGAATGATCTTAGTATTTTAACCAACTCATCTCATTGGCTCTTTTTCCCCATTTGATGCTCAAATGTCACATCTTATGTCTATTAATATTCAATTTCTCAAACAATGCTTAAGGATATGGGGAAATACATTGGGATAGATGATTTTAAAATACAGGCAATTTAATAAGGCCTTAAACCATCGTTTCAAATGATCCAAGTCTCCAGTCAGTGAGCTTTAGGGCCCAAACACTATTGAGTGTGACTTCTTACAGAAAGGAGGAGCAAAATATTCAGGGCACTTCCAGAGTCAGTTACACCACACGGCCTCAATGTACTCTCGACACATACAAGTAAGAGGCTAGAAGAAGCACCCCCAAACACTAGCAGTGGTTGGGGCTGGGCCGTGGGAGTTTTCCCTGGCCACACAGTTTTTCTGCATGCTCCCTAAAATGAAAAGGCATCACTTTGACAATTTGAAGGAGGAAAAAAAAAGGTCATAGATTTAATATGTAATTTTCTTCCTTTAGTGTAAAGCCATCCAATTAGAAACCTTTCCCCAAGAATAGTTGTCAATGTTGCTAGCTAACATCAAGTGCGCCCCGGCTCACACCTCAGGCCCGCCACGGCAGAGCTAATGCTGTCTGCCCTGGCCGGATATGCACCTGCGTATACTGTAGCTGGGGCTCTTGTATTCTTCAGTCTCTCCGGGGGACCCTCTCATTTTCACTGACCTTCTCTATTTTAAAGTTGGAAGTCCTTTTTGAGAGATTGCTCCTTTCCAATGTGTGTCCAAAGTGAGTAAGTCAAAAATCTTGCCTGCTGCCCTTCTGGGACACACGTCTCCTGCGACTGGCGGCTTGTTGGCCTGCAGGGCTTGCAAGTTAGTACGATGCCAGAAGCGGTCCACTCGCATCCCCACACCAGCCTGGCCACGCCTGGGAAACAGACTTCAACGTTCACACTAAGAGTGATTAGGAAGAAAGGCCTGGTGACCTAGGTCTGAAATCTAGCCAGTAAAGGCCCCATGGATCACAAAATACTGCTTCATCTCTGACCCCTAGGCAGAAGAGGGGTAGGCTAGACGCTGCAATCATTCAAGTAATAAGCTCTACAATCCTGCACGCTTCTAGGCTTGAGAGCTAGTCATTGAATCCACAACCCTAAGATGAAGTACAAAAATCCTGTGGCTGGTAAAGAAGATTGCAAATGCTCTCAGCGACAAATGACTGTTCTGCTTGGCAAATGGCTGGGCACATGGGGTATACCCGACACACCTAATCGTGGAGTTGGCAGCACACAGATCGCCGTTGGCGGAGCTCATGACAAATGGTGATGCTGTGCTGAGGCAAGTTCCGTCTTCAAGAAGCTAGCACAGCACCCAGGCAGCCACTGTGAGTCGCCGCCGGCCAAGCCCTGGCTGATGTTTTTCGGTGGGCTTGGAGAGCATGCCTTAGCCCGACTGCTTGCCTTTGCTTGGGTTTGACCATATCCTTCCCAACCCCAGAGGCTTAAGTCTTTGAAAGGAGCTGGTGCTCAATGTTGTGGTTGCAAAAGCACTGTTTCAGCCCGGCTGTGTGTGGAATTCTGTTTCCTCTTGCTTGCTTTGTGGAGAAGGACACAAGGTGGAGAAAGACATGAATCCTTAATAACAGAATATAAATCAGAGATTAAGCCAAAAAACCAAACTCACTGCTATTGAGTAGATTCCAATTCATAGTCACCCAACAGGGGTTCGGAGACGGTAACTTTATTAGAATAAAAAAAAAATCTCATCTCTCTCCTTCAGAGAAACTGGTGGAATTGAACTGCTAACCTTGTAGTGAGCCGCCCAGTGCATCACCACTATGCCAACAGGCCTCTTGAATAAAAGATTAGGTTCTGACAATCGATGAGGCCAATCAGCCAATCATATTGACACAAAACTCTAAGAAACAGCAGCAAGAACTTTCTGAATTTGTCTGAGGTGACTGGACTTTAAGCATGTCTCTGTTTAGTCCTACGGGGTCTTAAACTCCCCCCCCCCACACCCCACGGTAATCTGTCTCTTGTAGGAGGGTTGCAGGCCTTCAGCTTTAGACTCCATTTAGATTGAGCTAGAAGACACTATTTTCTTTCTCTTTTTAATTAATCTTTTTTTGGAGGCTCTTACTTATCTCATAACAATCCATGATTCAATGGCATCCATCAGAGTTTCACATATGTTGTCATTATCATTTCTAAAACATCTTCTTTCCCACTGAGCCCCTAGTATCAGGTCCTCTTTTCCCCTCCCGCTGCTCCCCTCCCACCCTGTGTATGCCTGATTAATTATATGTTATTGTTGTTATTTCATATTTTACACCATCCATTATCTCCCTTCATCCACCTTTCTATTATCCTTGTGTGTGTGTGTGTGTGTGTGTGTTATATTCAACCTTGTAATCGGTTCACCATTTCCCTTATGGTATCACTATTCCCACTACTGGTCCCCAGGGGGTTATCTGTCCTGGATTCCCTGCATCCAGAGCTCTTATCTGGACCAAGGTACACACTCAGATCTAGCAGTATTTGAAAGGTAAAACTGAGGTCATGACAGTGGAGGCGCGGAAGCATTGCAGAACTGGAGGAATACTATGTGTTTGGTCAGTGCTATCCTGAACGCTGGCTGGATCTCACCCTCCTTGTGACCCTCCTGTCAGGACATGTGCAATTGGAAGAATCGATCTTCACCACTCTGTGGAGCTGCCTTCTACTTTCACTACACTTGCAGTGCCGCCTCGACACTGGGCTTCCTTCTCTGTAAGGAACGGGCCATGTCTTGATCTGACAGTTTACGTTTAAAGATCATAGCTTAAAAAACAAAAAACGACTTCACTGCCATCAAGTCAATTTTGACTCAAACGTTGCCCTACAAGGGAAGGTAGAAATGTCCCCGTTAGGCTTGCAATGCTGTACATCTTCACGGGAGCAAAAGACCCTCCTCCTTTCCCCACACAGCAGCTGGAAGGTGCAAACTGCTGTCCTTGCAGTTACGAGCCCAACGTTTAATTCTGCGTGATAAGATAAATAACACTGTGAATAGCAGAGTTGATAATAGTACTTGAATAGTGGAAATTTGGCCAATGTTGGGATAATGTTCTGATGCATACCAACTAAAAACAAGAAAATGACAACAAACAAAAACCACTGAAAAATATCCACCATATTATTATCTTAGTTTTTCCTTAAAAGTCAGTATTCACCGTCAGAGAGGACCCATAGCAAGCATTCACTCCCACATCAAGCATTCACTCCCACATCACCTATATGTTTCCTAGCGGGGGCAGAGGGCAGCCTCCTCCGGACACAGCGCACACATGGGGGTGCTGTCATCCTCTCTCTGCCGAGGGCCGCACCTCTCTACAAGGCAGACCCCAGTCTGCAGCGTCCCCCATCGGCCAGCAAAGGCGGGGTGCTGCTGTGATGCTCAGCAGGTCCCAGCTGAGCTCCCCAACTACGGCCAACAAGGACAAAAGCCTTGGGAATCTGCTTCTCATCATCAGCCAAAGAAAACTTGGTAAGTTGCCATGGTTCAGCCAACAACTGATGCTACGATCGTGGCAGGGGGAGGGGCGACCTCAAGGCAGTGTACAACAGCAACAATCCGACGAAAGGCAGACAGCATTGTCATTTACACTTCCAAGCCTTGCCCCGTAAAACCTCACGAAAACAAACATCACCGTGTAGCGCTCCTTTCTGGTGTTGTACTAGGCAGTTGATAGAGCTCCTCCCAATGTGATCAGGACAATAATCCTACCATGTGGTCTTATGAATGTCCCCGTCTTGTAGATTAAAAGACCACAAAACAGACTCGCAAAAAGGAGTGACAAGTTCAGCATCTCAGCTGGAGGAGCACTTGCTCCCGTGTGTACAAGGGTGTGTTTGGGAAGGAATCTATGAAGCCCAAGTTGAGAAATAGGACAGTCTACGGAAAACCCATATCCCAGAAGAACTGGGAGAGCGTTTCAGCATATCTGTTCTGTGGCATGTCAGACAGGTTTTAGCACACGCTCATTCAAAGGGGTTTAAAAGTCCCTTTGTAACCTCTCCACTGCATCCACCCCATCTTCTCATCTTCTGGGACAGAAGGGCTTTGGGAAGCTGGATCTCTTTGGATCAGCATCAGATCACTTTAATAGTGATGATGGTTTCAGGACAGGGCAATTGTGCCTGAGCTAGGTTCTTTTATAGAACAACGAACTGGGGTCTCATACATGACTCAGAAAACAGCCATATTAAGACCAGAAGTCCATTCAACAGAAAGCCCCTAGAGACTTCCAAGAAGAGGCTTGCTCATCTGTATCAACTGAGCTTGCCATATCAATGGACTTGTAGGTCTGAAGGAAAACAGAGGGACGGGCAACGAGCAATTATGTAAACAGCTTCTCTGGGAAAGCCATTTTAAGAATAAGCACATTTTTCTGTTAGCATAACACAACCCACTAAAGGGATCTGGGTAACAGACTTTAGACAAGTTTCCTGGGCTGGTCTCCTGGGTGCCTGAGTCACAGGGCTGTTGGGGCTATCCGATTGAATTTTTATTTGAAATCCTAGATCAAGAGCAGGCTAATTATTTTGCTCTTAGGTTTTCCAAACTGTTGAGAGGCTTCAAAAGAAGCAGTAAACATTCGGTAGGCTTCCATTAGTTCGCAGCCCCACTGAAATTAAGCCCCAACATCTATCTATTCACTTGCTCATAACTTCTGGGGCCAGATCAAGCTGATTTTTTGTCCAGGACTACAGTAGCACGAGACTGCTGTCTGATTTTAGGCATTCCCACGAGGCCAACAGCACTGGAGTCAGCGGGAAATACAGTGAGCAGATGTCAAGGGACTGGGACAATGACCCTTGTCTCCATTCACTAATGGAGTCTTCTCAAGAGCATCCTAAACATTTGGGAGCCTGAGATTGGAAGGTCTCTCCTTCTCAGCATTTAACATCTCCAGGTATCTGAGAAACCCCGAGCTGCACTATTGTGGACAAAGCCTAAGTTTTGCACAGTGAATACAGAAAGGGGAACAGTGGTCAATCTTTCCATGTAGAGGCTGTTGGCACACATTTGGGGGGATTCCAGTCTGATCTCACTAAGGTGGTTCTGTGGTTCTGTTTCTGGGGAACAAAACTTGAAAAAAATATTCACTGTCTTCATTTCTTAGGGTGACTTCAAACACTCACCCACCACTTAGTACAATGAATATTACAGAACCCAAATAATAATTTCTGCTGGGAATTTTTTTTCCATTAGGAATCCATGTGAGTTGGTTAGATTTTGATAAAATATATTGTCTTCACCAAATTGCACTACCAATATCCACTGGGAGATTTGCTGATTTTGGCTAAAACAAACAAACAAACAAACAAGGAAAAACCCTAGTGAGCCTAATTCTAATCTCCAAAACAGTGTCGTAAGCAAACCCAAGTGCTCGTGATATTTTCACGAAGGGACATTGCATGCTACTACTCATGTAGTACACTGTTGTTTGGGGGTAAGAGCTAAGGTGTCCGGCTGGCACAGTGGCTTACACGCCGAGCTGCTAACCACAAATTCAGTGTCTCAAGCCTACCAATCCAAAGAAAAGGCTGCCTTCACCCCAAAAGATTTAAAATTCCGGAAGCCCAGAGTCACACACGATGGCCGTGGTGGGTTAAGAGCTAATTGAGGAGTCCCTGAGTGGTACAATGGACAACGCACATGGCTGCTAATCCAAAGGTTAAAAATTCAAGCACCGTAGAAGAAAAGCCTCCTGATGGATCTACTCATGAAAAATCAAGTGCTACACATTAGGCTGCTAACTGCAAGGTCAGCAGTTCAAAACCATTTGCTGCTCCTTGAGGGAAAGATATGCTTTCTACTCCTGTAAAGAATCACAGTCTCAGAAACCCACAGGGCAGGTCTACACAGTTGCTGTGAGTCAGAATTGACTTGATGACAGTGAGTTTGGATCTTTGGTTTTGAGAGCACAGATGGGCATACATGGGGTCACCGTGATTCTGAAATAACTGGATGTCAGTGAGGATTTGGTATAGGAGCTAACTGATGCTGAACAAACATACCTATCAAATGTGTGTTTTAAACATCCTGAGAAAATCTCATAGGTATATGTAATTCCCCAAATGAAAACCAAACCTATTGCCATCAAGCATTATCTGGAAATACTGGTGTGCGTGTGTGTGTGTGCATGTGATAGAAGGCATGTGTGCAAGTGATTAAGAGCATATGCACAAAATCCTTTTACAAGATGAGTTTCCTAGGACCTGAAAAATTATTGATGCTAGGAGGTGTTTCCATTAGATTTCAATTAAACATATTTTTCAATGTTCCTTTGAAAAACAACCCAAAAGACCCCATTCCCTGTACACTCCAGACAAAATATGTCATTTCTCATAGCTCAATTTGTCTTTGGAGAACCTGTGTTTCAAACCCATCTGTGTAGCCCTCAAATCTATTATGTGCCAAAGTGAGCCTTGCTCTCTGTGAGCCACGGGCTCTTTCTGGACTTCTGCTACTGCTTCTACAGGTTCTAGAACTGTGGGTAGGGCAAATACACCAAGAATCTTGTTTGCAATCAGAGCAGTGGTGTGGATTTTTGCACTTTCTTTTTTTTAATTTCTGGAGAGGGGAAAAGAATTCTTTATGAAAAAAAGTTTCCAAGAAAACAGTTCACTTACTTCTCACCTTAAGTGAGAAGTCTTGCTCCTTTAAGTAGTACTGTCAGTGATGTAGCATTTTTAAGGGTATGAAAGCATGCTTCATTTCTAAGAAATGAAGACATGCTTTTTTAGATTTTGAGATGGTACTTATTTAAGGAAGACAATTTGCCAATGTATTATCTTGTTTTAAAAAAGGGAAAATGTACATGAGCTGGAAAAATCAAAAGCAGTATTTCACAGAAAGCTAAGCTAATTTATGGAAAGAGTACACCTCTTATAATCACATTTACACAGACAGAAATGTTGTATTAAAAAGTAAAATTGCTGTTGCCTTTTTTTTTTTGTGCCTCTGACAGTGTTGACAATGTGGAGCCTGAAGTCTGACTTCTACGAAGACTATTTTATGTGGTTTCACTTATACGCCAAGGAGAACTCGCCTACTGTGAATGTCTGCAAACTTACTATAACAAATAATAGGTTTTTCAAATGTCTGGATTTCCTATCACCAATGCACAGCCCAAGAATGGGGGACCTTGCAACACAGACGGTATATCCCACAAGCCTTTGACAGAAAAGGTTTGTCAGATCCTGCCCTAAGCAGTTCAGTCTTACAACAGCCTCTGAGGTACATATAATCAGCAGCGCTGTCCAGAAAAGGAGTGTAACCGGCTAGAAATAGCACGTGAAGAAGTGACAGAGTTAGTCGGAGGATAGGTACCAGTGGCCTTTGTGTCACGGGCACCTTTGTCTCTCTGATGATCAATGTACCTTCTAGGCAGCCCCCACGCTCACATCTGGGGCACCTTGTGCCTGGCGACTGCTCTTGAAAGATCTGAAACTCTAGGCTCTGGGGTTTTCTGCTCACCCCTCTGGTTCTCTCTACAAGAGCCATCTCTCTCTAACCCCACTACTAAGCATCCTACATCGGGAACCTGCCAACCCCAGACAACTTATCATGGTGGACTTAACCTCTTTATGTTTCCGTGGGGGTGGAGGAGGAGGAGGAGTTGTTAACTACAAAAGCAAGTGATAATTATTATTAGAAATGAAAGTTCAAAATCATTCTGGCTTCACAAAGTTTTAAAAATTCCCCAGGGTGAGTTTGAAAGCAAAACTGATGATTAACAGATTTTATCAATTCCACTCAAGGAGAACCAGCACTGAAATTGCCTCTAACTCAAAGTCCATTGAAGGAGAAAACAACAACAACAATAAAACCCACCCCAGAGCAAGTCTTTTTCATCCTACAGACAGAGAATGCTAAAATATAAACCCGTAAACCTGGCCCCCCACCCCCGTAAACCTGGCCTCCCACCCCCGATTCCCCAGGCCATCTTCCCCTTGTGATTTGGATGCCCCGCTTCCTTTAGAAACAGGATTCTACAACAGTTCTCAAACCTCAAAGGGCCTTCTTCCTGTGTGCATGTTATTTGGAACAAACAACACTCGATGACCAGTTCAGTCTTAAGATTTCTGTAACCATTCCCCTTTCATATATCAAGTGCAAAGGCCAAAGCGGGTAACCGCAAGGTCGGCAGTTGGAAACCACCAGCTGCTCCCAGGAAGAAAGATGAGGCTTTCTGCATCCGTGCAGAGTTACATCTCGGAAACCCACAGGACCGACAGTCCTGAGTAAAAGGCCCTGCACACGAGCAGCAGAAATACAAGACCAGAGGCCCTCTTTGATCAATTTCAATTCTATTGAAAGAGACAGATGAGTAAATATACATAAATATTAATGAAAATGAAAAATATATCATTTTTAAAAACAGGATGAATGCTTATGACTAATGTTAACAAGGAAATAAAGAACTGCAGGAGGAAGGGGGGGGGGCTGCAATACTATTTCCAAAGAGTGGAATGTTAGAGATTGAATTACGTCTTCACTCCCCCTTACACTGTGGATCCAATTCTATTTGGGAACAGAGCTTCCGCTGCTTTATTCACGAAGCCAGATCAGTGCAGTGTGCCCTAAACCTAGTCACTTCTGAGGTATAGAAACAGGCAGAGTTCTTTCCCTAGCATGCAAGAGAGATCCCTGCCCTAGAACGATTGTCCTGAATTTGAGCTTTCTGAACTGTGAGAAAATTAGTGTCTGTTCTTGAAGCCCCCCTCTTGTGGCCTTTCAGTGAAAAGAGCACTGGGTGACACAGATGCGGGCTCTGAGGCGGGGCCTCCTAGACAGGTGGCGTGTATAACTGAGTCAAGGCAAAAGCTGTGTGAGTAAAACATGCTGTTTTGGGGTTGGTTTGTTACAAAAAACATTCTGGTCCAAAGCCATAAACCACCTCAATGCTCTCATCCATAAAGTGGTGCACACCTCCCTGACTGACCTCTCCTAGAGCTGACTGTGGCAAGTGGGAAGGGCAGCTCCTATCTGTTCAGATTCAGGGTTCAAAGCCGTAGGAAACAATGAAGAGCCCTCAGTATTACTGTTCCCTTGGAAAAAGCAGAAGGCATCAGGCGCTCCAGAAATAAACACTCGTTGCTGTTTTCAGTTTCGTACCACATTTCCGAAGCAGTAAATTAAAACCAGTTCTGACTTGCCAAGTTTTACAGCCATGGAGATAACTAGAGATTACTCTCCTACAGAATTTTTGCTAAATGCATGTCATTTCCATAATGATCAACACAATTACACTTCAAATCGTCTTTCCAAATAGCTACCCAAGGGAGATAGGTATCGACGGGCTGCGGTCCCTGGGTCGCTCATGGGATAAAGTTGCTGGGGAGCAGACGCAGCTGGGAGTCTGACTGAAGATCAACTCTGTTTGTGGCTTGCACACTTTTTATAGCCCTTGATCCTAATGCATGCTGTTTGCAACATGGTTACATAAATAGCAGATAGCCAGCACAGTATTAAGATGAACCAAAATCCTGTGATTCAAACAAGCGAAATGTCTTGGTTTAAAAAAAAATGGTGTTGGTGGGGAAGGGGCAACACAAAAGCATGCTGGTGAAATGGCTTTGTTTTTATTAGAGTCAGGCAGATTTAAAACGTTTACAGGAACTTGGCCCTGTGGTGGGGCAAGGGTTTCTGAAGGCACCTCCATGCCGTCTGAGAGCTGACATTTCTGTTCGGTTCTGCCAGCTCCCACTGGCCCAGCACCAGGTGCCAGGGGATTGACCCAGCGCATCTGGAACCCTCTGGCGTCAGAGTAGAATTGGGCTCCACAGGGTGGGCAGTGGCTCAAATTCCATAACCGGGCATTCCTTGCGGAGCCCCTCCAGCGGGCAGGCTCTGCGATCGTTTGGTTAGCAGTTGAACGCGCCCGCTGTTGGCAGCATTCAAGGTCTCTGCCTCAGAATCAGGTACCGATTTTCTCATTTCTAGGTGGAAACCAAAGGCTCGAAGGAGTAAGTAACATGCCCAAGGTATGCGCTGCAACTGAAACGAAAACCAACTTCATCTGAACCCAAGTCACATGCATGCGTGTTTTGCCATGGCTTTGCCTCCACTGGTTGGTGTTTGCTTTTCTTTATGTCTTGATTATTCAGAAGCCATGATATTATTGAGTACCATAAAATTTCACACTATCGTAAGTCTCAGTTCCTCAGGTGAAAAGTGGAGATCTGGAGAAAGCAGTAGAATGAGACTGACTTTCCCCTGAAACGGCCTTGGGTGCAGGTTGGCGATCCTCAGGCATTCACAGACCTAGAGAGGGAGGGAGGGTGGGCGGGAGGGAGGGGCTGCACATGCATTTTCTAACCTGGTACGGTGGCATGGTTCCTGACCTGGGACGATGGCACAGTTCCTGGCTGTTACAGTGGTACAATTCTTGAGCCGGTGCAGTGGTTCACTTCCTGACCTGGGGCAGGGGCACAGTTGCTGAGCTTGTGCGGTGGTTCACTTCCCTCCTCGTGAACCCGCTGGTCCCCACACACACCTGCCTCCTCTACTGTGACCACGATGCACGGTCCTAGTGCTCCTGGGACATTCTGGGTCATTCCCACCACTCCTCTGAGGATTTCTCAAAACAGCCCAAGTTTCATTTGCTTTTCTCCTTACTCTTAAGAGCAGGTGGGTGCCAAGTGACCCAGCACCAGGCTACTCTGTCACCTTGGTGCCTATTAAAACCCTTTAGACCTGGCTTTCCTTGCCTGTAAACAGGGATGGTGGCCATGCTCACCTGTTGCCAACCCCACTCCAGGGCTACTGGCAGAGGCAGAGGCAGGAAGTAGAGGGCAATTAGGAAACACAGGTGCCCAAGAATCACTGAGAAAATATTGGCTATTCCTTTGTCTTTCTCTCACTTTCTGGTTCATTTTCTCTGCTTCACTTTTATTCAAAGACTTTACGAACGTTAACAAGATGAGAGATCATGAATGGATTTTCATGGCAGTAATCTCCGGCATATTTTACTTTCCGGGTAAGTCACAAAGTAAGGGCTGCGTGCGCATGAGGACAATTCTGGAAAAGGAGTCGAGTCCTGGTTTCATGCTACTTGGCGCAGAAGCCCCCACACCTGCACCTTACCGGCCCCCAGACGCCGTTACGTAATCAACGCTGCATTGACACCCCCTCCCCCCGTGCACTAGCTGATGGCGCTATTTTCTAACAGAGCCCTCTATAAAAGAAAGAGTCCTTTATACAAACAATCTGTCGCTCCAGTTTCTCAGATGCCGAGACTCAGCTTTCCTCCGAGTGCCTCAGGGGGGCTGCCTTCTGATTCTTGGAGTGGCCATGGGCTGACCCAGAGTAACAGATCATTCCAGGCTAGGAGGCCTCTGTGGGCGGCAGAGGTCCACAGCAAAGGGGAAGGGCAGGAAGAAGGAGGATGGAGTGGCCAGGCTCCTTGCGCGGTATCAAAACCGAATGAAACTCAGTGCCCTCAAGTTGATTCTGAGTCACAGGGACTCTCCAGGGCAGAGTAGAGCTGCCTTTATGGTGTTCCAATTTTTATGGCAGTAGAAAGCCTCACCTTTCTGAGAGCATCTGCTGGGCTTGAACTGCTGACCATGCAGACTTCTTACACCACCAGGGCGCCTATCCTAAAGGACTCTTCAAGGACCTGTTTCTTCCCCTGCTAAGGGTGGTACTGGCTGTCATTAAGTCAACTCAGACTCTGAACATCCAATAAATGGTATTGGCTCCCGTGTGCTCCGATCAGGTTACTGTCCGGTTGTGGGTAGGGATGTGTCAGAAAACTTACACGGAATATCAAGACTGTGATCTTTATTATCACCATAGCCTAGTATCATCAAGTGAGATATCGATATACTCATTGCAATCGACAGGCTCCCCCAAACCCCAAGCTCACTGCCACTAAGTCCATTCTACCTCACAGCAACCCCATAGGGCAGCGTAGAATTGGCTCTGCGTCCACCTGAAGCGAACTCTTTAGGGGGGTGGAAAGCCCCCTTTTTCTCCTGAGAGCGCAGCTGGGGGTTTGAGAGGGCAAGATGAGTGGTCAGCAGCCCAGCAGCGTCCCCACGACGCCACCAGGTCTCCTCCGACCTTTTCCAAATTCACTTTTACAAAAGCCAGTCTCCACTGTGATTCCCCTCAGGTTGTCAGCCACCGTGAGTCGGTGCAGCAGAGTACCCGCAGGCTCCCCCCGCACTCCCTACACTGTGGTCCTCACGGAAATAAGTCACCACGTCTCTTCTCCACAGAGTGGCTGGTGGGGTGAAAGCGCCCACCGAATCCTTAGCAGCCGAGCGCTTAGTCATTGTGTCCACCAGGCACCTCTGGCTTCCTCGTAGGGAGATGAAAACACCTCATTCAACCACACACACAACATTCAGCGCTGATGCAAACTTCCAGCAATGTATCTCACTGCTCTGGGGTGTTTTTCTTCTTTCTTTTTCTTGTAAAGCCGTGTCCCCCTTTCTTCTCAATGTGCAGCCGTGAGAAAAGTGATTTATCACCTGCTGGGGTGCCGCTACTCCATATTCCCACCATAAATCACGACTGCCTTACGAGCCCTTATCTTCAAACACAGACAGCATCAGCCATTGCTGCTTCTTACATCATGTCCTTTGACTGAAGAACGACTGTTTTCATTATAAATCCTTAGACATATTAGAATAAGACACATTCGCAGTAAATGCCTTTGGTGAGGGACAATTCAGCTGTAACGGCATTCTCACTTCTAAGCAAGGGCAAAATCCTTAAGTAAACACCTCCTGAAGAGGCTGTGCTGAATGAGGGGCACTTTCCAAAGCCCAGTGCCATTTGGATGAAGTCAGCTCTGGAGGGCCACATACCTTTTCAATCAGCCTCAGCTTCTACGGCAGTGGTTCTCAACCTGTGGGTCGCAGCCCCTTTGGAGGTCAAATGACCCTTTCACAGGGGTCACCCAATTCATAACAGTACAAAAATGATAGTGATGAAGTAGCAACGGAAATAATGTTATGGTTGGGGGGTCACCACAACATGAGGAACTGCATTAAAAAGTCACGGCATGAAGAAGGTTGAGAACTGCTCTTCTAGAGCAAGAGAGTCCTGGTGGGGAAAAAGAATGCGCCACTCTCCGCCTTTGTTTCCACCGAGCAGGTGGGCGCTGCCCTTTCAAGGACCCTGCTCTAGGAGTTGGTTTCTGCTCAGAACCCAAAGAGCCATCTCACAAGGAAGCAGCAGCAGGAAAGTCCATGTGGTCACAGGAGTCTTCAGAGTGGTCGTGGACAGATGAGGATGTACCTTTGACCTGCAGGGTTGGGCAGTCTTGTAGATGGGACTGAATGGGGCAGGCCAAGTAATGAAAGATGGGCTTAAGTTTGGGGGAGGGAAAACACGAGTTCTCAGAAAATGAATCAGTTTTGTTGTAACTGAATTCAGCCCCATTAAAAAAACGAATAAGTTCATTTACCATCTTTTCCCCTACAGATCAGTAAGCTAGAGTTATGAATAACTGCAACTTGGGGTTTCAAAGTCCTCCTCCTTTCAAACTCAGTAATACTAATAAAAACTAATGTCTAATATGTGAGTTCACAGCTGTGTGTTGTCTACATTTTCACTCATTCAAGTGTGGCCGATTGATTATCTTCCCTTCTCTCTTATCCTTCTTTGAATGGCACACAGATATTTTAATCAGTTCTTCTAAAGTCCTAACCTTCTCTGCTCAAGATTCCATTGCTGACTCGGGTGTGTAAAACGCCCGGTGCTACATTCTATTGCAGTAGCTGCCACTTAACTCGGGGGGAAAAGCAAGACAAAAAACAACCTGGATCAATTCATCACAACACAGAAAAATAATATTAGTTTCTATCTTCTCCTAGGAGTGTGTTCCTCTTGCACAAGCTCTTTCATCTGCCCTCAGGACCTTCCCAGGAATCGCACACGGAACCGAGTTCCATGCAGACTCTCCATGTACACAACCCCCCTAAATCACATTGCACTTTCCAACTGGTAGAGTGCACACAACTCCCCCACCGCTGGTGATGGGCTAGGTCTACACACAGGGGCAGCACCACGGGGAAGGAGGACAATCCAAAGAAAGCCACTCGCCAGGCATGAACGGAAACCATCACACCCTCTCAAGAAGGGCTGGGCATAGATGGAGAGTCTTTAGCTTTTTAATTTAAAAAAGGCCGTTTCTCCTGCATTGAAATAACTACGCATATGTCACAGAGCTCTTTTGGTGCCATGGTTAAAGTGTGTGGCTGCTAACCAACCGGGACGTTGGCAGTTTGAACCCACCTGCTGATTGGAGGGGAAAAGATGTAGCACTCTGCCTCAAGCTTTATAAAAGCATTAGAAACCTAGGCTTCCAGCTTCCCTGTGAGTCCGAATGGACTTGACTGAGAAGGGCTTGGTTTGGTTTACAAATGGTTAATCTTCTGAGCTGCTAACCAAATGGTTGAAGGTTCTGAGCTCCTTTGAAGAAAGGACATTTTCCTTCTGAAAAGCCACTCGGGAGCACAGGTGGACTCAGATACCCTGCCAGGCGTTGGGACCCACTGGACAGCTCCTGGTTGGGCGTCAATCACGTAGATGTCTGGGGTTTAATGGGAAACTGAGCAAAGCAGAATCAATGAAAAGGAGAGCCCGGAGCATTCAGATGAGGTACTCAGACAAGTGGAACTTCCACCCTGCCCAGCTCTTTTGGAATGTCCTGCTGAGACTCCCTCTAATCACTGAGGGCACAGCCAAATCGAAAGAAACCATGGAAACCATGGTGACTGGTCCAAATGCTGAGCCACCCTGCTTGCCCAGAGCCTGCCTATCAGCACAGGGCCCACAGCAGATAGTCACCCACAACTTTCAGGGGCGGCCCATTTCCAGAGAAGGACAGCGCCCAGTGCAATCTAGGTCATCTAGAACGTGTGAGAAGAGAAAGAAGGAAAGGGAGGGGCAAACTGACAGTCGTTATCTTGATTCGCCAACACCACTTGTTAGGAGAGCTTAGCACAAACTAGCCTGTGCTCCAAATTCAGCTCACTGCCCATTTTCTGTTTTCATTCCAATAAAGTTTTATTGAAACAACCATGTTTATCCACTTTCATATTGCTTATTGGTAGCTGCTTTCACACTACAATAGCTGAGCTGAATAGTTGCAACAGAGGCTGTATAGCCCCAAAGAAAGCTGAAAACATCTAATACCGGATTCTTTCCAGGAAAAACCAGCCTGGTTCTACAGGAATGCCTCAATGGTTAAGAGGTAAGCATCCCAGGCCATTTTCATTCCTCCAGATCCTCACAAACCCTCCAAAAACACTCTGTAGGGCTTTAAAAGTCACCAATACAGAAGTATAACAGACCCTTTTACAAGCCCCCTACCACATTTAGCTCTGCACAATAACTTATATTGTGTGACACTTTAAAAAAAATCACAACACATATAAAAAGGTGTTCCCACCCTACTCAAGATAAGCTGTTCACTCATGACTCCTCACAAACACAGATTCTGGTGATGCAGAAGGGTATATAGCAAGGTCCTTAGTACATTCTCTGGACATGACTGGTTAGCAGCCCGCGATGAGGACGCAAACCAAAGGGCAAACCCCTTGCATCCTAGCCTCGCAGAGAAGGAGTGGTTGTCGGGATTCAGGATCTGGCTCCAGCCTTGTCTGGTATTTGACACTCAGCCAGTAAAGGCAAAAACTGCTGGAGAAGTAATTACCTTCCAGGGCTGAGGGCTGCCTCCTCAATCCACTGTAACCCCTTCTCACCGAGCGAGATAGCTAATCTCCTCACCGTCAGCACAGGCACACAGAGGGCCCTCTTGACTACAGCTGTACTAAAGCCCCTAAAGCCAAGCTCCGTATTTGACCGCGCTGATGGGCAGAGCAAGGCTGCAGAGCTGAGCAATCCTTCCCAGTCACCGCAACAGCGCGCCACTCTGGGAAACAGAAAGGAGGTCAATGAGGTTAGCCAAGCACAGGGATTACTGCAGAGTGGCCTCAAGGCCGAAACCAATATTGACTCCACCAGAAATACATGAAGATAATATTTAAAGCCAATACATCCATCCCCACCCCTACCACCCCCATCTAACGTTTTTTCCTATCTCTAGCCACTTAGTTCGGGGCTAAACAATAGCTTCATTTAGGACATGTTTCCGACTGGGGCATGCTTTCAAATATCACCGAGTTTCATACCTACCTCTCAGCTCAACAAAGGGCTGTGATAAGGTGCTGCCCTTTTGAAGTGTGGCGCAAGAGATCAACGCAGTGTTTTGTTTTGTTTTTAAGAGGTTAATAAATACAGCAGAAAATCTCCAAGCTTCAAAGGATTTCGTATTTATCGCAAAAAAAACAACAAGTACTTTGGTAATTCAGCATGACCACCTATAAAATTAAGGAGCACACAGCACAACATGGAGCTTTACAGGAAGAACGGGTTATACTTTCACGGCTAGTTCTTGATGCAGCTCACAAAACTGCAGACAAATACAGCAGGGATGTGCTCTTCACAGATCACAAAGATGCTTGGAACCTTCTGGAAAAGTCACATTTGTGTGACCACCCGCATTGTAATCCCTTACATTTCTAAGAAGATCCTATTTTCAAAGCAAATCTCCCACTGAACTAGCAGCTGTGAGGAGCTCAGTGAGGCTTCATCTAAGAAACAAGTCATTCAGCGACTCTTCCCCTCATCTCTCTCACCAGAGAAATCCGACACTGACCTTCTCAAACAGAATCTCAAGAAATGGTACCCTAACCAAATAGAAGTCAAATGGCCAATGTCAATAATGTTTGCAGTTGGAGTGACAATGCACTGTGGGTTTAAAATCAGAAGCATGAGAAAATTACTTGATCCTTTTCTTATCAAGAACTTGTTCAGAATGAAGACGCAGAAAAGTATTTGATGAGACGCTGCTATGTATAATGGAAAGTGCACTAGAGCCACCAGGTGTTGGATTCCTGGCCCCACCCACACAGAAAGCTATAGGACAGAGCAGAAGGGCTCAATGAGGTGCCATGGGACTGCAAATCTCCATGGCAGCAGACAGCCTCATCCTTCTCCAGCAGAGTGGCTGGTGGATTTGAACTATTGAACTTGAGGTTGGCAGGTCAAAACTTAACCCACTGAGCTACCAGGGGTGGTCATTAGGTAATGAGAATGGAGACACTATCTTCAGATCTGCATGCCTACGTGTCCTCTATCAGGAGACTGACTGCAGTTCTAAACCACCAGCCTCTCTCTACAGCAAGTCTAGGCCTTCAACTCCCACAGAGTTAAATAAAGTCTCAGACACTGGCCCCACAGAGGTAGTGCTCCCCTGTCCCAACAAGTCATTGTGAGTCAGAATTCACCTGACAGCAGTGAGGTTGGGTCTCTAAGTTTTTCCATGATGATCCATTTATGTTGATCAAAATGAACATGTGCAAAGTCATTCAGCTGTCACCATGGCCTGGCAGAAGAGGCAAGTACTGGGAGACTTCAGTTTGCTTACTTTGGACAAGTCATCAAGAAAGACAAACCGCTAAGAAAGGACTTCTCGTCTGGTAAACTAGAGGGTCAGTGAACATGAGAGGAGGTCTTAGTGACATGAGCACAATAGCAACACGAATGGACTCAAACCGACCAACCACATGAAGATGGCACAGGACAGGGCAACACTTCATTCTGTTGTAGATGAAGGTTCTTGAAAAAACTTTGTGGAAAAATGGATTGAAAGGATAAAAATTCAAAATATACACTTTCACCTACCAATGGATAGTGCATTGAATTTCTAAAATATGAACTCAATTTCTCAACATACATGTCACCGATCTCAAAACATTGCTATAAGTGATGATAGCAGCTGCTTAGGTTTCTCCCTAAATAACCGAGGGCCTGGGACTCGACCGTGGCAGGGCTGTCCTTTTATACTACTAACCACAAAAGGCCAGTGTCCTTTGAAGAGTTTTTTTGAAGATTTGGAAACAAAATGAAACCAGAAGGAGACAAATCAGGAATGTAAGGTAGCTGCCTAATGGTCTCCTATATAAACTCAAACATTTTACCTTTGTTTTATGGGGGGGGGGGGGTGAGCAGAAGCCCATTGAGCATAAAGTTTCCCCAATCTTAATTTTTCAGTCACAATTGTGTTAAGCTGGATCTATTGATCTATTCAGTTATGGTGTTAGGTATCATTTTTTCAACTGGGGCAGGAAAAACAGTTACTTTTGTCCTTGGATATTGATGCGGGCCATCTACTACTAAGAAATTTCTCTCCAACATGGTCCCATCCCTGCTTAAAATGAGCTATCCATTTGTAAACATCTGATTTCTTGGGTTCAATATCGTCACAGACCTTTTGTAAAGCACCACTCTCCAACCCAAGCTTTGCCATAAGCTTGACGTTTGCTTTTGATTCAATTTCAGCACAATTAATTTTGCTCTGATAGGAGCTATTTTCCAACTAATCTTATTCTTCTTAGTCCCTCAAAGTAGATCCCTTTAAGACATGTTATAACTAAATTACCTAACACCAGTTTATTTTTGGTGCAAAGCATTTTATAATCCATGTATCGTTTTTTAATTATACATATTTTCTCTGAACCGTTTGAAGACTCCTTGTAAAAAGGCAGCCAGAGTCAGAGTTGGCTCAGTGGCAGCTACCACACCGCAGCATCTTAATAAATACCGGCAGGGCTGCTAGAAACACCCGGAGGACTCGGCTGCCAACACTCAGGGGACAGCACCGAGCGAAGAGTACACAAGGTGTCAGAGGGGAGAACGACAAGAAACATAGTGAAACCAAACAAAATCCATTCCTTGTTCTCTTATCACCCTGCAAGGAGAAATTAACTACGCATCCTTGAAATGTGTGTACACACTCAAATCCATGCACGCACAGTTACCTATACTGGGAGGGGATGGGGGGGTGCGGGGGAGGAGAACTGACTGTTTTCCTTCCCAGACTTTTCCTTTATTCTCAACTCTTTCCTTGCCCGGAAAGTAGAGACTTGAGTTCTATCATGTGCTTAGAATGGGATCAAACATATCATTCATGAAGATACCAAAGGTCATTAAAAAGACAGGAAAGGAAGAGAAAGCCAAAGGGATATCAGACAAGGCCGTGAAACTTGCATTGGGCAAATCTGCTGCAAAGTATCTCTTTGAAATGTTCAGAAAACCAAGATGCTACTTTGAGAACTACAGTGCACTTGACCGAATTCAGGATATATCCAATCACATGCATGCAAAAGCTAGACAATGAATAAGCTAAACTGAAGAAGACCTGACTTTGGATTATGGGATTGGTGAAGAATATTAAATATACCATGAATTGAAAAGACATTATCTCAAGTATTTGGGACATGTCATCAGGAGAACCCAGTCCCTGGGGAAGAGTGCCGTATTTTGGTGGCGTGGAGCATCTGAGAAAATGAGGAAGACTCATCAAGATGGAGCCAACGGTGCTGAGCTATGTTTACTTCTGTTGTACACAGGGTCAGTATGAGTCAGGTCTGACTCCAGAGAAGCTAACAGCACATGGGGTAAGGTTAGAACAACATATACATCGAGACATTCAAATAATGCATAATGCACTTAACTTGTTTAGAGGTACTGCCAAGGTTGTTGAGAAAAACAGTCTGATAGCCACGGACTGAGTCCTCTCTAAGTGTGCCATCAGGTACCTGCCCAGTTTCATTCTGTTCCATCACCAATCACCAAGTCACAACTCTCCAGCCTTCTAGGCTCCAGTATGCCAACGAAGAGGGCCACAGTCCTACGCTTTCAGGCACCTTCTCTGCATGTGGAAACCTGTGGCTCAAACTATAAAACATTGCCAGAAAAAAAGTGTGCTGTGTGTTGCCAGGAGAATTCTAAGATCTTCTTAAAAATGACAATATTTATATTCTCGATGCAATTTGTCAAAATACAAACAGCATCACCAACCTCAGGCTTCCTGAAGTGCCTGTTGAAATCTTTGCTTTTGCTTAACTGAACTCACTAAATACCCTTGTTGATGGAACACAAAACTTGTTGTTCAGATTTCCTGCAAAAGTGGGACATCTCTGAGTGGCTATCTGCTTGGTACTGGTTACTACGCATGTAGTGACAGTTTGAGAACTAACAGTTCAAGTCTGCAATGTAACTGAAATCTTTTTGACAATTATGAATCCAAATTACAAACAATAAAAAGCAAAACAAAAAAATTCAGAGTAAGTCAAGCTAAATATTCGTTCTCAATATATCCATTCTCAATGCCTTTATTACTGTTGATTACAAAATTTCCATTACTTTTATTTTTATCCTTAGTCTGGGTGTGCTGTGATATTCAGGGGCGTGACTAAAGTCAATTCTTCATTATTTGGAGTCAGTCATTCACATATGCATGTCAACAGTAAGTTTCCTTTCCTTGACGGATATGAGGGTTTCTCTATGTCCCCACACCTATGAAGAACACACTATAGTATCTTTCCATAGGAAGCAGAGTCCAGAGGGGAGCCCGAACTTTCCTATGGCACACTCCTGCAGGAGTGGCTCTTTGTGGAAAGTTCTACTCAAGTATCCTTTACTCATGGCCTCTTCACACTGTAAACACAAAGCATACATGTAAACTCTTCATGTAATCAGTGATGCAGATGTTTATGATCTCACAGATTAATAAGCAACAACAGGAAGAAGTGTTTACGGAGACCTCGGTATTAGGGTACTCTATGCTAAACATATATGTCCCCTTCTCTTACTAACTCCTGCTGGATTGCTGCCCCTTTCCACCTGCTCTCTGTCCGTAGGGAGGCACTAGCAGAGAATAAGTCAAAGGGCTATTGGGCTCCCTTGTCTCTCCTGCTTCTAATCGGATCCAGTCAATGGAGAACACTAATGAGAAGCAGGGGAGGGAAAAGACAGTAAGTCTAGAGATTTCTTTCCCAGGTCCTTCCTTGTGGGGGGCCTCTGGATCTTATGGTGTCTCTCCAGCAGCCATAGCTCCTGCCTAGACAGACCTCTCCACAGAGCTCTGTTCCTCTGGGCTCTGGTAATTCCCTACACCTTCCCCTACAAGCTGAAGGCTGGTCACTGCCCCCATCCTCATCCCACACAGCCCCTTAAACTAGGAGTTGATACATTATGCATGGTCCATAAACCAGCTCCCATCCACTGCTTGTTTTTGAAAATAAAGTTTTCGTGGCAGCCACCCCATTCACTGACAGACTGTCTGTGCCTACTTCCACGCTGACAGAGCAGAGCTGCTGAGTAGATGTGACAGAGGCCATATGACCTACAAAATTGAAAAGAGTTGGAGACAGTCGTTTACTCCTTTACCAAAAACATTTGCTGACCCTTACAGCATAAAGCCTTCCCATATCTTTGGACACAGTTCTTCTACTAACATCTTCAGTTTATCCCGTGTGTCATCTTTCCACTGGGAACCTCAAAGGTACAGTCCTCACCTACTTCGCGGCAGGACTTGTGATGCCGGTAATTATTCCCACGGAATAAGGAACAAGAACTCAGACGGCCCTGAGTCGACTCTGAGGAGAAGACCCCGCACGGTTTCCTAGGGGGGGGGGGCTGCCATCTTTATGGGAGAGGATCTCTGGGTCTATTACACGGCACTGTGGGGTGCGTTCAAGCTGCCAATTGTTCGGTTCGTAGCCAGGTGCTCCACAAGTCACAGCACCACCAGGGCTTCTCCGGGGGAAGTACTTGGGTGACCAGGAAGGGAGAACAAGCAAGAGCAGCAGTCGCTGACACAAAGGGTTACAGGGCAAGGGGAGAGGGGCGCTTTTCAGAGATGATGTCTTATAAAGCTTACCGATACCTTAGGGTCCAGAAGATATTTGCTCTCTTATTTAAAAGATAAATTAACAGCAGCCAGGAATCCAACTTTGCACTTGAGTCACCTGCTTCCTTCCCATTACCTGTCCCTGCTGCGTAGAGATCAGGAACGGCCAGAGTTCAGTTAACACACAAGAACGGTTTTTCTGAAGAATTCTTTCTTCATTCACAAACTGTGTGACCATCCTTACATGGGAATTTGGTTGCCTAACTTGGCACCAAGGTGGTTATGGGGCTTAGTGGTAGAATTCTGCCTTCTAAGCCAGAGACATGAGTTCAGTTCCCAGTCAGTGCACCTGTGGGCAGCTACCACTGTAGGCCCGTGTGCTGATATCACGCTGCACAACTCTGAGGGGCGCTTCTAGGTGAAGACCGATGACGAGGAAAGATTGGAAAGTCAGCCAGTGAAACCCTGTGGGTCACAAAAGTCCATTTCATAACGATCTGTGGGGTAGCACATGGCGGGGCAGGGTTTCATTTCATCCCACCGAGCCTGGGGTGGCCAGGAGATAGGGTTGGCCTCGAAGGTAGCTAACAACACAGCCACCAGGGTTCTAGAAGGTTAAAGTACTGTTCACCTGTGTCCTACTCTACTCTTAGAATTCGGCAAATTAATTTATGAGAACTTCCAGCAATACATGTAAGGTAAGACCTCTTATAGGTGTCTGTGTCCCTGAAATCACAAAACTCTCTAAGGCTCAATGGGTTCTTGGTGGCACCTGTGGGTCACAGGGAACGGGAGTTTAAGATCCCTTCTTGTTGTTATCAGACACCATTAGGAGTTACTAGATTTTGAAGGTCCTAGACTGTGGGTCCTGAGATTCAACCAACGACTCCTGTTAAGGAGTACCAAACACGAATCAATTCAAGCTATGGGTTGTGTGGCTCATCAGCTGTGCCAAGCCCTTTGCAAGCACCTTTGTTCCGCTCTTCATTTGCAGATCCAGGTAAAGCTGTCTGTCAGAGGAACACTATTACCTCTTCAGGTGACAATATGAAGGTGCACGGAGGCTGTGTGTTTGTCCAAAACTTGTATGCAGCGGAGCCTAACTTTCACCAGACCTTAATTCTACCACTCAACACACTGTACAGTCCTGACTGGAGTGTGTCATGAACAGTCCATGTGTGGATGTGGCTGCAACGCAGAGGGAAGTGAGAGGCCACTGGCATTTGGCCACAGGAAAGGTCTGACCCAGTTGCTGCACCGTTGTTCTTGGGGGTCCCGGGCCTTCACAGAACAGACAGGCAGGGCATGTACCGTGGGATCCACCCTGTTAGGTATGGAAGTGTGCATTGCGTACATCATACTATTTAGATTAAGAATCTTCAGACAGAAACAAAAACAGTTTCATCTTAGAGGGCTATAATAAAGGAGATCTTTGGAACATAAACTCTGCTGGAGAAGCAACGGATGCCGATGAAGTGACCCCATAAAAGGAAGCTCATTTACATCTCCCAAGTCCTCTCTACCATTTGCCAGGTTTTTTGGTACCTCAAACCTTCTAGTCTCCATATTCTGTGAAGTGGAGGTTTATTTACCCAGTTAGAAAACTAAAAGGCAACCCCCCCAAAAAAAAGAAACCTAAAAGCCCATTTTAGGGTTAAGTTGCTTTTGATGGGGGCAGGGGCGGTTTGAAACCAGTTTTCAGAGCATTGTCTAAGGACCCGACAAGGAATTTACATCAAGAATACTTAAGAGGTGGCTGACAGATGGGCTCTCCAGGGTCTCTGGTTCCCCGAGATTGTGTGTACTGCATGTGTGCACACTCACAAACCCGCAAGGAAGAGGGAATAAAACAATATGAGAATGAGAAAATGCACTTTTGGGCAAGAAGATCAAGAACTCACATTAGAGTTTTACAGGAGTCTGTGTTCCCCTAAATCCCCAAAACTCTCAGAGATGAGTGATTTCTACATACAGCCATGCAGGCTAAGGCAGAGAGGTAAACAAGTCAGCATTTTTTCTTGTTCTTCCTCTGCCTGCCAAGCCTATGGCATTCCCATCTCTTTGCGTTAGGCCTTCTTCGCTCTGTCGTCACACTGGTCCTGTGATGGCAGGGAACATCATTCTGCAGAGCAGAGAAGGCTGCCTTGGGCTTGATCCAGAGCGTTCCGCTACTCAGACTACAAGAGGGCAGCTTCTGCGGCTGCTTTCACCTGTGAGGCTAGTCTTGAGACCAGCTTTTATTCCACCTGGCTTCCGTCTTCCTGGCGGAGATGAACACGGACACCTCCCTGCACCTCTTTGGACGTAGGTGGCTGCATAAATCCTCCACGAATGACCATGGGTTTTTTACTGTGGATGCTTTATGGTCTCAAGTCAATAGCTTCCATACAACACATCAGAAGCAACCCGAAACTGATTTTACTTCCATTTAATGTCATATATAGATCCAAGATTCAAAGATAATCACTTACACCAAACAGACCAATATAAAAGCGCAACATTCGCCTGTGATTCCTCATATACACACAAACACAAAACTGTGTAGTCTTTTTCACCATCAGCTAGAAGGTGAGACAAAGAAAACTCACGGTTCAAATGCTGTTTTTTCCACTTTCCCCTCTTTCTCAAACAAAACACTCCACATGCCATGACCATATGTCTTTAAATACACACGTATTCACCACAAAAGGAAACCCACTTGCTCTCCAATCTGACTCCGACTCAGGGCGACCTGGACGCAGAGGATCACCATGCTGGGAACTTCCAACAGTAGGTGGTCGGGCCTCTCTTCCACCGTGCTGGGTGGGTTTCAGCCCACCCACCTTCCGGCTAGCAGTTGTGCTACAGAACCCCACAGCAATACCGACCAGGTCTCCTACCAGCTGTGTGATGTGAGTCCTGCTTTCAGCGGCCAATCTTGGAATGCAGGTGCTGTGTTTGTGTGTCTACCCAGCTACTCTCCGCAAGGGCATTCAGCAGCCAGGAGCTGCTCTTTCTCGACATGAACCTGCAGCACCCAAAACGAAACGTGGCAAGACAGGGGATCCACCAGGGAAAGAAGACTGAGTGGCCTCCAGCCTGCGCTTGTCTGCAACAACAGCCTACATCGGTCACAGCGGGCATCTACACGCCTTATCCCAGGAGGCCCGCCCCCAACAGTGGATGTCACATTATCTTATGATGGAGGGAATGGATGGTCTTGTGTGTGATCATAACCAGCTCATGAAACATGGAGGAGGCGACTTCCCTGCCACCAACCAATAACTTACTGCGAATCCCCAGAAACCAGATGCACTTAGCCACACGCCCACATCCTCTCTTCCTGCATAAAATCACAATGGCATTTCCATTTCCTTCACTTTCTAAAGGACCTCACGGTCTAGCTTTCTCTACTAGGTGGTCTAAACAGCAAACCACCAAGGACGAACAGGATGCTTTCACTTCCAAGGCCATGGCAGGTCTCCGTGTGTGTGGTAACTGAGGAGGAGGAGGAGGAGGTGGTGGTGGAGGAGGAGGAAGAGGAGGAGAAGGAGGAGGAGGAGGGGGAGGAGGAGGAGGGGGAAGAGGAGGAGGGGAAGGAGGGGGAGGAGGAGGAGGAGGAGGAGGAGGAGGAGGAGGAGGAGGAGGAGGAGGAGAGAGAAGGGTGGGAGAAACCAACCATGTATAACCTGGGTTTGGCTTTGGTGCTCTTCATGAGGGAAATTTGGCCTCCTTGACAGCGTCTGAAGAGCAGGTGTCTGGGGGCTACCTTAGGGGAGACCCCTCCCACCCAGGACACAGGAAAGTGAGAGGCAGACCCGTCCACCGTGGAGTTGAATTTCCGTGGTAATGACAAGTTTTAGTAAATTAAGAAAAGGACTCCATTTCCAGCACAAATGACCACATTCAAACTTCACCGAGAACATCAAGTGCTCCATTTGTGCATGCGTGTAAACGTGTGTCTGTCAGTACACATGCTGTGAGTCAAAGGGAAAAAATGAAAATAAGTTTAGTCAAAAAGGAAAATCGGTATTCATAAAAGCTGAGTGCGTGTTTTTTCTTTGGTTTTAGGAACACTTGTAATAATTATTTGGCCTCCTTTACAAGTATTCTGGTTTAGAATCTAGTATTACTAATGGGGTATTATTTTACACAACAAAATTCCAGTCTCTCCAAGTACATCGCCATTGAATTCTGTCATGCACATTGTTTATTTCTGTTAGGGCATCAGGCTAAACAAAATGCTACTTTAATTATATTCAAAGTTATCGATACACGAGGAGCTTCAAAAAAGCTGGTGGAAACATGGAATTAAAAGATAATGAAATCTCCCCACAATTTTTTTTCAAAGCCAGCTCACATGTTAACCAAAGTGGATACTTATGTTGATGGCTTACCACACTCATTTCAAGAATTGTAATAAGAGATTCCACTCACTAAAAGATGCCCATCTGAATGAATTCTCCCATCTACACCCGAATAAGGCACGGGAATTGCATGATTTTTGTTTTATCTCCTCTTTGCAAATTAATCATTGGTCCTGTTTATTTTATTTTTTTTTTATTTGAAGTTGGGCCTGGGACGCCTGCACCCTTGGGAAATACTGCTTTTACTTCAAGTTGGTTGACAATAAACCTACAAGCAGACGCTGAATCTTGTTGATTTCAGTTTCCTCCTTTGGCTGAAATCTTTAAAGGAAAAACAAAACAGGCTGGGTTTCTATTATTTTTAGCATTCTAGAGTCTAGGAATTCAATTTTGAAAGTTTCTCTGAACAAAAGTTATTGGAACCCAGAGCAGATCACAGAAAGAAATGTCTTCATTTATATTAATGCTAACATTATGTTGAGCTTAATTTTCATACCAGAACAAATGCCTCTATTTCAGCGTTGCCACCTTTTCTTCCTACTTCGATACCATACATAAATCTCAAATATTTAGGTAGAAAAATAGCAGTGAAAAGGTCAAATAAATCTGCTTTCTTCAACAGGCTTTTCAGATCCCCGCTCTCCTGGCTGCGGTCAGGAGGCAGGAGGCAGGAGGCAGGGGCTCTTCCCCAGACCTCTGCGGGGTGCATGCACTCCCATTCTGCATCACCGAAGCCCTCCGAAAGCTCCACCAGGGTCATGGCCTCCTTGGCAGCTCTGTTTAATTTTTTTTAAAAAAGCAAAGCAACTATTTGGATGAAAATTTTGGGACAACAAGAATAGTTAACCTCCCATTAAAGGAAATGGCCCACTCTCCACAGAGAAACCTGTTTTAGGTGCCCCTGCCAGGACTTGGCTGGTAAACCAATGTGACTTCAACAGCATCCTGCAGGGAGAGACACAGGAGAGGGCAGAGGCACTAAGTGCTGACCAGTCTCCAAATATGGGGCACAGCCTGCAGCTCCAGAACCCAGATGCACAACCGCTTACGCAAACCCCTCTCTATCTGGCGGGAAATGAGTCAACCAGAGATAACGCAATTTCTTAAATCTCATTAGGACACATGACTAACAAAAATGTTTACTTAATGGAATTTGTAAATTCTGTAGAAAAACAGCATGGTTTACCAAAAATTGAACCCCTAATTTTCTCCTTATAACACCATTATATTTATCCTTTTTTCCCCCTTTAAAGCAAAACCAGGTCTTCCTCACTGGCCAGCTCAATTGCTCCTCTGGCTCCAAAATTAAGCAAGGCAGGCTCCCGAGGCATTCTTCCTGGCCCTCCCTGGGGAGACATCTATTTTAACCTGCTGCTATTTCTGTAGGAACAGCTGGCAGATTCCACCTGTCTGCGGGAGGTGTTGTCAATGTATCAAATGTCCCCAAGGCCTCATGACATACTGTCACCTGCTTTTCAAGCGTCTAATGTTAGCTGTCCTGCAGCTTGCCCCCACAGTTGACGTATGACATGAAACCCATGCCCGTCTCAGGTAGCAGATGTTTACTGATCTGCTCCACGCACAGGTACATACTCGAGTACTCACTACTTCGAGTCAAGTCAGGCTCATGCAACCCTATAGGATGGAAAAGAACGGAGCCCCTGGGCTGCTGAGTCCATAAATCTTTATAGGGGTGGACAGTCTCAATTTTCTCCTAGAGGGCAACTGGAGGTTATGAACTGCTGACCTTGTAGTTAGCAGCCCAACAAGTAACTCACTATGCTACAAGGGCTCCAAAGGGTTCCAAAAGAGAAACATGGAATGTACACAACTCCACAGGTTTGTCCCTATTTCCAGAGCTTTCCTTGTGCCCAGTCTCTCTTGGAGCCTTCTCTCACGAAGGACAGACCTTATGGAGCCCCTCTGCAAGAGGGGAGAGCACAGGCTGGATTCAGAGGGCCATCTGGTAACTCAGGAACCTCCCAGCAGAAGTCAAGAGGCTGTCACAACACACATCACACCAAGAACCCCACCAAACACCAAGGAAAACCCTCCTGACAAGCCCACGTGAGTCAGAGTGCAAATGTGTCTCACAGGACTTCTGTGGCTGGTTGCTCACCGGTGGAGCTCCGTGCCTTTTGCTGCAGCATGTCTGCACAGACACAAACCTGCAAAGTGAGTGTGCTAGCAGTCCTCACACTGCATGCACTCCCATCCGCCATCGGGCAGCTACACGAAGTCCTCCACGCCTATCCGAGGTGCCCCCCCCCCCCCGACAGGACCTAGATCCCCTTGTGGTCCACAGTGACACAAGTGGCCATTGTGTAATGTACACAGACTGAAAAACTGTGCCTCAGACAATAAATTCATAATGAAAAGTTTAAAAAGTAATTTCGGCAAATATAACCAAATGTTAAGTTCAAACTCGACTCTATTCATTTGGCAACCAGCTGGGATTAAGATTTGTCCTCAGCAATACATACCAGATCCATTCACATTTGTGAGTTGTATATAAAACACATTTGTAATTCAGCATCAAAGACTTGATATTATAACACTCTTTGGAGGGGGGATCTAGATGAAGATCAGCCTCTGCAGAACTTGTATCTTTGTCTAGGTTGCATCAACCAATGGACTACTATAAATAGCTACAACTGGAACGAATAAAGACCGGACAGTTTCTCAAACATTTATAAAACCAAAATAGGAGTATACAATCTTGCTTGTCAACAATCATAGCTTCCCTGACTTCTGGCCTGTGAGATTCTAACCTCTGTACTCTGACATCCCCTTCACAAAGATGGGGTCGTTGCTCTGTGCAGTGACTCTCACCTCTACAAATGGCCGCATTAATCAGCCAACTCAAAGAACACAGAGCGGCTACACCCAGTGTAACAGTCCCACAAGCAGTCAGGGACTAAGTACCTGTGATGATATTAGATGGTCCAGGGAGAAAACCAGTCCATCTTCAACCCTGCAATCCTTCTGATCAAATCTAAGAGACAGGGCTACACGTATTTCACACTTAAAACAAAACAATAATAACAACAAACAACAACCTTTAAGTGTCACATGCAAACACGGTTGTAACCTGAGCACACTGATTAAGTAGTATCCAGCGGAGGAAGAGAAAGCTAGTAGCTTCCAAGTGCTCTCCTCAGACCTGCTCCCAGTCAGTCTCATCATCTTGACTTCTAATTCCACGAATCATCCGGATCAGGACCAGGGACTTTGACAAGCTACTCTATCTACGTCTATTTTATCAGGATGCCTGGGTAATGGAAATGGTTAACAGGTTTGGCTGCTAACTGAAGGGCCGGCAGTTGAAGTCCACCCAGGGGTACCAGAGAAGAAAAGCTTAGAAAGCATCTCCCCCAAACCACCCAGCTATTGAAAACTCCGTGGAGCGCAGTTCTTAGGTCTAATACTCACACGTACAATTTGACTCAATTGCAACTTTTTGAATCGGTACTTTTGCTGGAGCTATTTTTACCGTTATAGATAAGCATGATAATGGCTTGCCACTTAGAGTTGTGAAGTATCATTTCCTTTTCAAATAAACTTGGGTTAAATGAAAGGATGTGGCCTAAAGAAAAACATTAAGTATTTAACAAGGTAGGGTCCCCGAGGGCCAACAATGAAAAGGTAGTACCTGCCTGGAGTTGTGGAGCCTCCATTAGATGTGCTGATTGGGCCTACAGGCTTACCTGAGCTTCCCAGTGCTCTGCCATATTCTGTGGATGAGGCTGGGTTCTCTGCTCTGTCCCGCAGCTGTCCTTTCTTGGGTGATCTTAAGGGGGTCACTGCCTGCTCCCAAGACATAACAGAATGATGTTTCCACCCTTCGCACCTACATCAAGTTTAACCCAGACTGGAAGAAACGGATTCAGAATGGAAGGAAGCACATCAGACATTTCTCTTCCTAAATCCCTACTTTCAAGTTTTAAACGGTCTCCAGGGACCGGCACTCAGGGCACTGGAGTAACTTCATGCCACTGCCCTCCCCCACTGCGAGCTGAAAGGGCTTGGTGATTAGTCTTAAAATAATCCCTGCCACTGCAGGTTCCCCTCCTGGGGTACTTGCTGTTGCCAATGAAACTGGCATAGTTACACATCCACCCTTGTAGATTCTGCTCCCCAATCTCCACCACCAAGGCTTAATTGCCATCCTTTGAGCCTGCTGTTCCCAGCATCCTCCCTAATCTGCGGGTCTTGTGCACCAGGCCCAGCTTGCAGAAGGATACTGCTTTGTAGTGTTTTTCCCAGCCCCTTTCCACACAGCCAATTTTGCAAACACCTCAGTTTACATTTTAAGCCAGACCACCCCAGCCACACTTCCTGTGTTCTATACAAATGCATCTGTGGTTTTTTATCTACAACAATGGATTGAAAGAGAAAAAATAACCTTTACAAAACAATATTCATAAAGAATTTGTTTTCAAAACCTCAAAGATAAGGGTTTGGATATCCTGTGTAAAGCAAATGGCTGGATATAAAACATCTCTTATCTGTATTATTGCCAAGGATTTATTGTTTTATTTTGTTATCCTCTGGAAATTGCTAATGTTTTTGGTTTTTTGACCTAATCTTTATTAGAGAAATTTAATGAGGATACCATTCATTTCTGATCTATTCTGGATTTTAAAAGGCTTTGTAGATGATCTAATTAAATCTCTTTTATTAAGGGATGACCATCTGGGATGGATGTAAAACTCTGTGGAGGTGCAACTCCCACAGGAGTGCGTGGAGTCAACAGGGCGAGAACTCTGACCAGAAGGGAAATGTTCCTCCCATGGGGAGCCCAGCGCGCCCCGGTTCCAGAGCACTGCCTGAGGGCTCAGGGATCTCAGGTGTATGCGGGAGTCTCTCATTTCAAAAAGGGTGAAATGTCGATTGATGACCAGCGTCCCAAATGGATGAAAATGTCAACTTGGAGTACATTTGGTGTTCCTTCCACCAGGTCATACTATTAATCAAGCTTTCTATTGGGAGGTTCTGAAAACATTGTGTGACTGTGTGCAACCAAAAATGGCCTGATTGTTGGTAGATGGGGGACTGGTTTTGCCACCACACATTGCATCTGCTTACACAGCCATCTCAGTACGTTGTTTGGGGTGAAAAACAGCATGCCTCTCTTGCCTCACACACCTTACTCACCTGAGCTTGCTCCGTGTGACTTCTTTTTGTTTCCACAAATGGAGAGGAACATGAAAGGACAAAGATTTGATGACACAGAGGAGGTGAAGAAGAAACGAGAGAGGTGCTGTCAGCCTTCCAAACAGATGTTGGAAAAATGTTTCCAAGAATGTAACCTCAGATTTGACAAATGTATTAAGTGTAATGAGGAGTACTTTGAAGATGATAAGGTTGTTTCGTTAAAAAAAAAATTAAGTACATAGCTTTGAAAAAAATTCCATTAAAAACCATTTTATTGGGGGACTGTTACAGCTCTTATAACACTCCATACATCAATTGAATCCAAGCATATTTGTACATATGTTGCCATCACCATTTCCAAAGCATTTTCTACTTGAGTCCTTGGTACCCCTCATATTTTCTGCTAACAACGAGTCTTCTCTACCCAGCTTGAATTATACTACAGTGGCTTTCATCAAAACAGATTATTTTGGGGACTAAGGCAATAGTTTGACATTTCAAATCAACACAACTCGGTTTACTGCTTAAGTGGGTAATTGCCACAGCATTCTTCCCTCTTCCCTGGTGGGTGTGGCAAGAGAGGAAACGATGCTGCAGACGAGAGCCGTCCCCTCCTCGTTTTACTAACACTCCTCAACAATGGCTGTCCATCATCTGCATCTGCTTACCAACAATAATGTACACAGACAAAGCAGCCTGGGAGAATCGTGCCTTCGGTACTGGACTGCTAGCCACAAGAATGGTGCTTCAAATACACCCGCCACTCTGCACGAAAAAGACAAGGCTTTCTCTTCCAGGAAAGACTTATAGGCTTGAAAACCGTAAGGACAAGTTCTACTCGTTCCTGGTGGGTAAGCATAAACTCAATTACAGGGGTCTGGTTATTTGGTTTGGGGTATGTATGTAAGCAAGAGATATCAGGACAGGAAATGCCATTGGCAACTCATCTGGATTATAGCTTATATTTATTTTCTCTAAAACCGAGCTAAAAATAATACAGAAACAATCTTTATAAATAATGTTTAAGTCTTCACTAACATCTAAACTAAAGATTAGAAATCATTGAAAAGAAGGTGATGAAACATAACCCCCTACCAAATTCACAAAATTCATTTATTAAACAAAAAAAGAGAAGGAAGTAGCACATTGATCCCTATTTCAAAAGGGACTCTTTTAGGAGCGACAAACATGTCAGACAGCCTTAGGTTGGAATTGGAGGTGCAAGCATATCTCAGAGCTTGTGGCTTCAATTCAATAGTGATACTGCAATAAAGCAAGTTCCACCGATGTTTTCCCCTCTGCTACATATACAAGCGATTTTATACTGTACTACAGTCTATTAAGGATCCCTGGTGGTGTAGTGGTTATGTAGTAGACGCTGCTAACCAGGGGGTCAGCAGTTCGGAACCACCAGTCACTTTGAGGGAGAAAGATGAGTCTTCCTACTCCGGTAAAGAGGCATAGTCTCAGAAAGCCACACAGGCAGGTTTTCCCTGCCCTCTAAGGTTGTCATGAGTCAGCATTGACTCAATGGGAGTGAGTTCAGTTTGGGTTTGCTGTTTTATTTGTAGCCTATTCAATGTGCAACAGCATTAGGAAAAAGTCTGAAATGTTGTGAAAATTACCAAAGTGACACAGAGTCATGAATGGAGTACCTGCTGTTAAAAAAGTGTAATGTCCAAAAGAGTATCTCATGATCTATTTTAAAGTTCCATACTGTCTGTGATAGGACAACATCCATGCTCTCCACGAGGAAGACTAGTTAATGTCACTATTATTTAAGTTGATGCTAAAGAGGAAGAAATGGAAGATGTTCACCAATTTCTGTAGTCAGTAACTGATCAAACATGCAATCAAGAGACATTGAAAATGACTGGTAATAGTAATGGGAAAGTTGAAAACAAATGAGAGGAAGTTTGTCAGTTGGAAAATCTGTCTTTGGTGACAGAAAAAAATGCTGGAGATTATGTAATCAAATTTTGCAAGGTCAGTAACTTTTTCAGTGAAAATGCCTTCTATCAACTACATAAATGTCTAATCCACACGTGGAGCTCACCAGATGAAACAGGACGACGGAACAGCTAAATATCAGAACAATCAGAGATTAGATTGTGGAAGTAAGCAGCAATGGCCCACAGGCAAGTTCAAGTTGACACTGAAGAAAATTAGAGCACATCCACAAGAGCCACGTCCAACCTTGAATCTATCCCACCAGCACTCAGAGACCATCTCAAGAGCAGGTTCGATGCAGCGGTCACAACACCCTGACAGGATGCCTGTACTAATGGCCTCAGACGTGGCAATAACTGTGGGGAAGGCACAGGGCCGACTCTTTGAGTCTGCTCAACACAGGGTCTTGAACCGCGTTGGAACCGACTCAATCGTACCCAACAACAACCGAAGTTAAGTAAAAGGATTTACTCACTCCTAAGAAATACACCCAGAAGTATTTCAAGAAAAAGTGAAGGGGGAAAGGAAAAATAATAAGATGGAAATCGTTGGGGCAACTGGATAAAGACTATACTACAATTTCTCTATGATAAACCTTGCTGCTGTCCACTGGACTCCAATTCCTGGTGATCCTGTTGGTCAGCGCAGCCCTGGGCCGTGGTTTCTCAAATCTTTATCAAAGCGGTGGCCTCGTCTTTCCCTGTGGAGTGGCTAGTGGGTTCCAATTACCAATGTTTCTTCTGGAAGCTGAGCACTGAATAGTCAGACAATCAAGCGTCCTATATTTATATGGCATTCTGCAATCTAAGAAGTCGAGAATTCTCAGTTTGCTTTCTTTGCAAGTTGCCTGGCCCTGGAAGAGAGGGTATCTATAGACTGGAAGAAGTCTTGTTAGCAATGAAGACCAATTAAAGCCCAAACAAGCGAACCGAGAATGAGTAGCTTCACCATGGCCACTGAGATTACACAGCTTTTGTGACCACTTCCTTAGCAATTCAAACCATAACACTTCTGAATGTGCATTGACAGGAGATTGTCCAAAATAATGGTCATTATCAACAGAGAGCTTAAGCTATCCAAGTTTACTGCAGCCAGAGGACTGAGTCTGCACTCTCCTGGTTAAGCAGAACACTGTATTTAACCCATGCGATTGTTACAGCAGGTCACTTGCCACCAAACGAGAGACTAGTAGAACACAGAAGTGAACTCGGCCCAACTACAGAAGCTTGAAGACTGACCAAGCACACAAATGTGCACGGCCCCTGCCAAGCTTGAGAGAGGCAGTCAGTGGAGTTGCAGCACAAGGGTGTTTAATCTGCATATCCTTCTTGTCAAAAAAAAAAAAAAAAAAAAAGGTGGGAGGGTCAAAAGGGAAATCATTTATTGAGTAGATTTCTTAGTAAATCTTGGTTTCCCTGTGCTTTTCTCAGCATTAACAGTTTTCCAAATGGGATATTTACATAGCAAGCCAAATGCTTCACATGGAACTCAACTGCGTTGGCTCAGTGAGATGATTCGGTGCTGGAGGAAAGCAGCTGCCTGAACTTACTGAGAGATGGCAGGCTCCCACGCGGCCTGTCCCTTCAGGGAAACACTGGCCTAAAGTGACTGTTAATCTTTTACTCTCTCTTAAATAACTTTGAGTGGTGCTTTGTAAAATGGGATTGGCCTAGAGTTGGATAGAGAAACAGTTGGTTATCCTACACTTTGCACTGCAAACGGTCTTCGAAAGTATCCAAAAGAATTAAAGCCCACCGTTAGGATGTCTGGTCATATTAAGGTAAAAAAAAAAAAAAAGAAAGAAAACCCCAAATTCACTGCCACTGAGTCAATTCTGAGTCATCAGGATAGGAGCCATGAATGGTCTTCAAAAGATAGTCCAGGCAGCAGTTTTCGAAAGCAGGATCAACGAAGAGAAAGACCACCCCGTATGCTTACACTTCCAGGGCTTTAGCTGGCTCATCACTTGCTGTATCTCAATATCGTTGGAGTGTGGCACAGTGCGACAGTCTGCCCACCTTGTCTCAGGGCCCATGAGGGACCCAGACTCTGGTGGAGTGTGAGCCCATGGCCAGGGCAACTCAAGCCGGAGTACATAGTAAGAGAGATGATGCAAGGTCTGTTCCCTGGGGGGCCAGGCCAGCTGCGATCTCCCAGTTGGCAGGGAGGGCACAAGGGCAGGGGTTGCAATAAAACAGGTCGCCAGTGCACTGAGTCTCCTCGGTGTGGGGCCTCGCTAGGGAAGTGCTGATGATGCACTAGGTTATACCACAAGCGCAGCAGAAGCTTTCTACCCTGAGAAGATGGTAAAGTCTTGGAAACCCAAAGAGGCAGTCCTGCTTTCAGAGTCTGAAACTGGAATAGACTCCAGAACACTGGGTCTGGTTTATGGCATTGGTATTTTCCCCTGGCATGATGATTGGATGCTAGAAGTCATTGACATTACTCAGAGAGTTCAGTATGAAATAAAGAAATTCTCTGTTTCCAACCAACATTCCAGGAGTCCTACTACCTCCTGTGTGAATCAAAGGGAGGCTGCACACCACCCTGCTCAGAAGGCCCGGTGTGCATCCCATGAGGAGAGTCCACATGCGGTGGACGATCACCAGCAGTAACCTCCTGCACCATGCAGCAATTGCTGGTGGCACACCGCATAGCACAGGACAGCTACACAGGAGAGCACAGACACCTGACAACTTCACTGTGCCATCCAATGCCACTGTGGCAATTTACATCCAACGACATTTCATTATAAACGGTCTTCCTTCATTTTTCCATGTCCTTAATACACCCACATCACACATGATGGTGCTTCAAAATTCATGGAATTGAAAATAAGAGTATTTTCCCACAAACTCTTTAAAGCTCTTCATCGTGTGTGTGTGTGTGTGTGTGTGTGTGTGTGTGTGTGTCCATACAGATACATACACATGATGAATGGCTCTCAGGATAACAAGGGAGGCATTTCAAACATTTGGTACGAAGACAGCAGGGGTGGAATGTGGGTCTGTTCTCTAGTGTCCAGGAGCTGCTGTGGGTCCGAACAGAGCGACCAGTGAAGACTTTGCAGGGAGGACAAGACTCAATTAGTCTCCATGGCTTTCATCTCAGGACTCATTTGTAATCAATAAGGTTCTACACTACCGTCTCGTAGTAGCTTGCTTACCTTTTTCCAAACAAAGAAAGGAGCGATTTGGGGGGCATCTGGAGATGCTCTGGCTTCCCTGGCGACGGCACAAAGGACAGTAAAAAGGCACACCCAAAACAGTAAAATTCCTGCCTGGACAAAGGCTCAGGTGCAGGTGAGGTGAACCAGAGAACATAATTTTCAGTCATGGGACTCGGTGTCAAAGGGGATTAGAAGCAGGCGGTGCAGAGCGCGGTGTGGCCACTGCCATTACACACCCAGCCGCTCTCCACTGTGCCCTCCTCCTCTCTGTCTCCACCCTGGGACGTGATTAATATTTTACATACTGTCCAAAAGGGGGATGTGACTTCCCAGAAACAGCACTGAACATTTAAAATACAGATCGCTCTCTGCCAAGAGAAAATCCTGCCCAGCTGTAGATTTCTCATTTGCAAAACATAAGACCAACAAAAATTCCATTACTGAGAGAAGCTGGCTGTTCCAGCAAACCCTTGGCAACAGAAGCTGTACTTATCTTTTTGAACAATGGCCTCCGAAAATGTATTCCCTCTTTCTCTCGAGCACACACCACACACACACACGCACACAGGCAATAAGTAAGCATCTGAGCTCTCAAGAAAATGCTCTTGCCCAAGTAAATTCCTGGTAAGGAAGAGTCACTCCCTCCCAATCTGGGGAAGTACTAAGGCAGACCCCCAAACCCATGGCACAAAGAACCCCACCTTTAAGAACAGTTCACAAAGTCAAAGCCAATGTATCAATATCAGTCATGTATGCATACAAGAACTACCACACTGCACTGGGCCCCTCAAAGATGTGACCCTTAAGCCCCAACATGTTCAGATTGTTTCCCCTGTGAGATTTCACTGCACATTTTCCCGAGGATATAAATTATCCTGAAATGTACTGCTTTTCACTTGGCAGAAGCCATCCAGATGAGTCTGGGAGAGTGAGACTTTGTTCTCTAACTTCCCAGCCCTGGTTTCCCCAGGAGAAGCATGTGGCCACATTCCAGTGGGACCCAGGAACCTCCCTCCAGGGTCTCTCCTGGTCACCACTCCCACTCCACCTCAGAGTTTGAGTCAAGGCCATGAAAAAATTCTCAGGGAATGCAGACGCTACGCTAATGTGTTTGGAACCACAAACGCCCACTGGTCCCAGTGCCGTTCGTCTGGTTTCAATACCTAAGACGCTGTACTACGGCCATGATCCATGGGTGAGTTTATTTTGGGAGCTGACATATTATCTTGGATTCTCACATTAATTTTTTTTCCTAAAAGAAGAACCAAGAAAATGTAGCCCATTAAAGGAGTCCTCGAAGTGGTCCAGAGAACAGCAGTAAAAAACCCTTTGTAACATACTTTGCAACAAGAGTCAGTTCAAGGAAGCGACGGCCAATTCTTTCCCTTTCAACGTCTCAGAGCAACTCGCAAGGATGTCCAGCCCTCTTCCAAAGGGCTGCATGATCGGGCTCGGGGACCTACCCCCTCCCTCAGTGCACATCTATGAAATGGCTGCAAGTGAGTAAGGAAAAAGCTTTTGATACAAAATCGTAGCCACAGTTAAACCACAAGAACATGGACGTGGGAAGCTGTTGCTCCGCAGCCTGGGTCTGTCCATAAAATGTGAAGGCGGTGTTTGCATCTCTTCAACCTTCCCTCAAAGACGTCTGAACCCTTCGGTAAAACTACACGAACCTGCGTCCGAGAGCCTTTTCAATTCCTCCGAGTTTGGGGAACAAAAAGCAGTCTAAGGGGCAAGAACAAGGCTGTAGAACACATGAGCTAAGATCTTCCACAGAGATTCTCATAGAACAGCCCTGGCTACCGTCAACTAATTGCCGAGTGAACTGGTGTACTGGGGGAAACAATTGCTTGGCTCAGCTTTCCTGTTTGTTTTTCAACTTTCTTAAAAACTTCCTGCTAATAGGCCCCTTTGATTACTCTGTATCCATAGAAAACCCTTTATGATGATCTCTGGAATTCCACTGATCTTCTAAGCTGACTTCTCGGCCCAAGAGACCCTCTCAGAAGTCACCTTTGTGGCTGGACCTTTATTGAGGGAGGGCCTCCTGAGGAGACCAGGACGAGTGTGGGACCGAGAGCACTGGTCTGCAGCCATCCACGGATGGCAGAGCACGTTCAAACACATTTGGTTTGGAATAAACTGTGCAAATGCGAAACTTTGAAATGGTGTGTGAAGAACTGAAACTGAAGAAGCTGGTGAAGATGTGAGTAACTAGGACTGCCATGAGCTCTGAGGTCAACAGACGGATGCCAACTTGGACACAATGGTTCCCCAGCAACCCACCTGGACCGGGACCAATTGTGCGAGGACTGTTCATCTGGCTCTAACTACCACACGACCCTCCGGTGGTCTCAGCTCGGAGCTGTAACTGGAGCACACATAACGAATGCACGGCGCAGGAGGAGAAGCAAATCGTGAACGAGCCGCCCGTCATCTTGCTTCTCTATACGGGACAAAAATCTAACACCAAGGCCATCAACACTCCATCTGACCCCACACAAGCAAAAAGTCTGCCTCCTGCCCATCGTCTTCCGGCAGAGGCCTCCCCCGCAGGCCAAACATGCTGCTTCGGGCCAGACGCGGAAGGGACGGCATTCACACTATTAAAAGACACTGGCCAGTGTCCACATACCTCGATAATCCTGTCGTGAATTTGCAAGCCTCCTTCCTTGGCTGCGGGCCCACTGTCAACTACTTTGGATACAAAGATTCCTTCACTGGACGATCCATCTTGGTTGTCCTTTGGGTTAAAAAGAAAATAGCAGACACTCATGAGAGCTAGGCATTAGGCTGGCTATGAAAACAAAGCTTAGACTCTTAAAGGAACCGCTGACCCTTGCTGGTGTCAAGCGTGGTACTGAGATAAAAGCTGTTTCCCCTCATTCTGTTTGAAGCCAACACTAACACATATTGTCGTCCCAACCCCCGGCACCCCCCTGGGTGTGGAGTAGAATGGTCTCACGGTTTTCAGGGTTGTGGCCTTTTGGAAGCAGACTGCCTTCCCTGTCACCAAAGGTGCCTGTGGGTGGTTTCAAGCCCCCCCCCCCTTGCATCTAGTCACAGCCATTGGTACCACCCATGGACCACACATGTGTGAAAAAGGAAATCAAACTACACACAATGATACAAAACACTCAGTTACTGCCACTCCCAGCCCAATGTCCCCCTTGCAAAATCAGACCATCGCTTTACAGTTTATGTCTCCTGCTTTAATCATTTTCCACATCACTAGCCACCCCGCCCACCCACCTCATCCCACCATATTAAAGTCTGGTTGCCAATCTCTTCCAAATCCCTCTGCAACTTAAAAATAAAGGCTGATACTTCCTGGGGAAAGACGAGCGTTCAGTGATGAAACGATTTCCCTGTCTGGGAACGGAAAGGTTCCAACAAGCTCATGAAAAACTCACTGCACGTTCCCGAACTTCTTTCCAAAGAGTACTGTTATTAAGTCTTAGGATTACCTAGCTCATGATTAATGGGTTTAGAAATTAAATGGCATAAGCCCATGTGTTGTTCCTAAAGAAAAGCGTTGGGTACAGAAGTTCAGGATGTGCTACGAAACCTACAAAGTCCCGGTAAATCCCTTGCCATCACGCTGTGAGGAGATCTGTTTCAATTACTCTGCTGAGCACAACCACACGACAAGGTGTATATGTTAAACAGAACTGTGAACACCTCACCAAGAGCCTAGGGCTTGCACTGTTCAGAGGAAGAGGTGTGACTTGAATCAGATGTAGTCTCCCCTTTTGGCTGCAGCAGCAGCAACTGAAGTTGGAAAAATGCCCACCTACCCCCCTCTCCCCACATACACACTGATTTACCAAAAAGAGCCAAAACCTCAGCCTAAAATGCACAGTGAGTGTTTTTCCCAGCATTTACCCCCACGTGACAAAGATATGTCTCTTAACAGCCATCTGGATTCCATCAACACTCTTCCAAGAGCATGGTCAGGCAGCTGGGGGTGCTGTGTTAGATCACCTATCCTCAAAAGGCATCACCCTGCGCTGCAGACCCTCTGCACAATAACCCTTATGGTCGGAAGATCTCCCTCTCTCTGCAGCCTGATGCCCAGATCTGAACACAGCTGTGTAGCTCCCCACAGGTATCCTCACGCCCAAGTACAGTCCATGAAGTCCATTCTGACTTACAGTCTTGTTCCCTAAGGTTTGTGAGAGTGTAAATGTTTAAGGGGGCAGAGAGCCTCGTTTTTCTCCCTCGGAACCCTTGACCATTCTGTTAGCAGCCCAATGCCTAACCCACAGTGTCACTAATTCCTGAGCACACAGTAGGTGTGCAACAAGTGCTCTATGTCTATCACTTAATCCTCACCATAACCTCAAGGAGTCCGTATCCATTTCACAGAGAGAAAACGAAAGAGGGAAAACAAAACCTGGCCCGCGAGAAGTTGTGCAATGTCACAGAGTGAGTGCCGAGCTGGGTTTCAAGTGCAGGAGAGGCGCCTGCGCTGTGGGCAGTAAGGTCTCCTACTGCAAAACCCGTCAGGAAAATACATGGAATCAGAAGTCCAACATTCCAGGCTATGGAATATTCCAGTAGAAGAACGTGAAGAGTCTCAATGCACCACAAAGAATTTATGAACAAGCTTGAGTTCCCTAAGAGTTGAAGTCAATACATCAAAATGAAGAGTTCTGTGTTTACTCTGGTTTAATTGCTTTGCCTTTTGGGGAAGGAGAAGGGAGGGAGAGGAAGAGAGAGATAGGGATGGGGTCTGGGCTTGGCTTTGTTTTAGAGACTACAAGGCGCACAAATTAAATTTTTCTTAAGTAGCATCAGAAAGTTCAAGCAAGAGCCAGAGAGAAACAGGCAAGACTGAACAGCAAAGTTAGGTTACGTCAAGACAGGGCTGAAGGGAAGGACAGCATAGGGGAAAAAAAACAAAAACCCAGAAGGCACAGAATCAAAGCAACCCTGATCAAGTCTATTCTTGATAGGGACATTTTTCTCTTAAAAGACATCTCTGTGTCCTCAGTATGCCTGGCTTCTCTCCTAACACATTTGAAGTTCGAGCTATTTATCATGGGAAGTTACCATGACTTGGGAATTACATTGCTTTGCTGACTTGTGTAAGGGCAAACTGAAGGGACCGGTTGCATCCCTGGAGTCCCGGACAAGGGATTCATCTGAGAGGTTCGGGGCACAAGATTGGCTGCTGTTTCTGAGAGATGTGAGAAGCAACGGATGAGTGATGTCATTTTGCTGAGAGCATTATGTGCAGCATCAAAAGCCTAATATCAGAGCCCCACAGCTGAGTTATTTCACAACTCAACCAAGCATTTAACACAGGAATTCCTTGGGAGACACGTGAAGCATGGGTGTTGCATTCTACTTCCGTTAACGAGCACTGTGGGCGCGCACTGCGGCTCAGCTTGCCTTTTAGTGTGCTCCCCATGACCTGCCAGGTGATCCAGGCTGCAGTGCACAACCCACTGCTGCTTCATTGTGTTATGTCTCCTACTCAGCACAACAAGTTTTAAACAACAACTGACAGGAAAACACCACGACAGACATACGCATATGGTGGTGTTAGGTCTTCCTCCACAGAGATACCATCTTAAACTTTATGTATCTCTGCATCACTTAGCACTAAGACATCGTTATCTTATAATAAGCTGTTTTACTTCTTTTGAAACCATAGCTTTAGCTAAAAGCAAATGGTTCTGAACCATATTCTTCTTCTGAAACTCTATTGGATCGAAGCCTGCTATGGCCACTGACTGGCCTCACAAAGCCAAGTCCTAAACAAGATGACAGAGGAAACCCTTTGTCATCAGTCCCTGCCCATCCCAAGTCCGAGCTGTACTGGCTATGTGCCATTGCCTACTTCCCCGCTCTGGTCCTCCTCCAGACCTGGCATGAGAAGTTTCATTGCCCAGACCCCAAACTCGGCTTTCTCCCAGTGCAGACGACTTCAGAGAAGGGTACGTGGGGCACAGAGCCTTGAGGCCATGGAAGAAAGTAATGTACATTCTATTTAGAGCCACTTTTCTGTCTCATCACTTAAAATGTTGCATGCTAATGTTTATAAGGCACAGAATGTACTAGATCAGCAGAGTACTTTCATATTTCAACCAAATATGCTCATTTTTAACAGTTAAAAGTGTCCAATTCAATATAGCACATAAGAGGCAAAAGGTAGAATCTGTACAGTCAGGTGGAAATCTGTCAGAGAAGGAAAAAGCAAATATTTTCCACTAAAATGAATTCTAGCAGAGTGGTAAGACACTTTTCTGCCATGGAACATTCCAATATTTGGAAAAATAAAGTATTTCTACTGAGCTCCAATTTTCACAGGCTTCACTGTGTGGCCCGGCCTGCGTGTGTTTGCGAATGTGTGAGCTCTGACCTGGCAGGTGCTCCTCCTCCAGCACTCAGCATCAGTGCTTCTCCCAGGACGCCCACTCCCCCAGGGTCGGCCGGCCAAGACACCTGCGGCTGGACCCAAGGCCAGCACCTTTGAAGGTGGCAGGGGCCTCTTCTCAGTCGTAGGCCTCCCCAGCAGAAGGGACACGCGGGGCGGGTGGGGCAAGTGTTCACCGCAGTGGGAAGGCTGGCATCTTCGTGACGCCCCCCCCGCCCACCAGTGACAGCTCACATGGCCCTCCACCCTTTTCCAGCATGTAAGCCAGTGATGCTCCCAGTTTCCCAGCATGCATCTACGCCCGCCTCCGCCCCCTCCCATTTCCTCCCTTCCCTACACGTCTTCCAATGTGTGATCAATGTATTTACTTGTTGCTTGACAGGTGTTCCAACCCCAGGACCACAGTTCTCGTCTTCTCAGTCCCAAGTGAGCTATGGAGCCCTGGGGGTGTAATGGTTACATGCTGGGCTGTAATCCACATGGTTGGCAGTTCAAAACCAGCAGCAGCTCCGAGGGAGAATGACCGGGTTTCTCCTCTGTAAACAGTCTCAGAAACCCCTGAGGGGTCACTGTCAATCAGCCTGGACTAAAAGGCAGTTAGTGAGGGTTCTAGACCCACAAGTGAACAGTAAGCAAGGCTTACTGGTCTGTTGCATAATAAAGATTTTCGTTCCCTTTCCCTCAACCATTTGCCTTTGAAGCAAATCATCTAGGAAATGGTAAGCGAAAGAACAGGACAAGAGATGACACCCATTCAGAAAATTCCCTTGGAAAGGTGCAGAGCTGGAGCCATGCTTTCCCACTGGCCCGGGGCCCTTTCTGCAGTTTCCCTGCAGTTCATGGACAGACTTAACGGACCTCTTCTCTGTGGAGAGAGAGGTGCTGATGAAGAACAGGGCAGCCCGCGAGCTGCAGGAGGGGAGGACGGCGTGAAGGATGCCAGAAGCCATGAAGCAGGGAGTCTGTGGCCGACTGAGGAAGAGCTGCCTGACCCCCAGCCCAGTTTAGAAAGGTGGCTAGTGACTGTTCTAACGGGACGTACCACACATCACTTCACGCAGCCCAAATGCTACGCAGTGAGACATACAGCCCAAAGATAAACTGCTGGGCTAGCTGTTGCAGTAGGAGGACCATCCTATTTTAGGAAACTGTGACTAAATAAAAACCCGCCTGCCAAGACATTAGATAAACAACGGAATCTCTGGAGGCCAGAATAAAGTGAGCAAGGTTCCCTATGCTTCACCTTCCAAACCTTGTTGTCTGACACCCAGGGAGAGGGAACCAGCATTGTCAGCAGTGAACATACCATACAGGGCCGGCCTCCAATAATATTGAATCCCAGGGAGCCAGCGTCTCGATGCAGGATAAGAGTCAGGCTTTTGGTTTCTTCACCCTGCAAAAACAGAGGAGTTCAAATTTTTATTTACAAACAGGAAAGCATTGATGGGGATTTTCTCTCCACGGGCACAGGGCACATGGACTCATGAGCTGATCATTACAAATCTGTCTCTCGAAAAATTCATCTAAGGGACGTTTCTGAGCCCACACTGGGACTATGTCTTGTATTTTGGAGGTTACAAACATTTCTAAATACAATGTCACCCTATAATGCCACATAAAAATAATTGAAGATGTCCAGACATGCCTGATGGCATGTCTGATCAATGACGCCTTGGTCTGCAGCAGCAGCTCTCTCTGGAGTGGCCCATCATGAGCTGGCTGTCTAGACGGCTGCGTTCTCTTTTGAGCCCCTTCTCAACAGCAGCATTCATGTCATGTCACGAAAGGCTCAAAGCACAGTCCTCTCAGACACGTGAGCGCATGCATGACCCATCAATAGTCATCTGTGTTTGGGGGACTCGGGATGCACACATGGGGGTGCAGAAACATTTGAATCTGATTCCAGGGGGGCGGCATTTTCACACAGTCATCACTGTCCAGTCCATCTGAAAGGCAAGGCTATTGAACAGAAGACACTCTGTTTAAGATTGGTGGACGTGACCCTCCTTCAATCAAACAAGCAGAAGTCACACAGGCAGGTCACATGGGCACGCTGCTGGTCAGGCAAATGGGATAGAGATGCCCGGGCTTCTCAAAGGCTCTGTTCAAAGAACAACCAGCCAAATAAAAATACACTTGACCTTATGCGTAAGCAGCTACTTAGTATTCTTTGACATCAACTTTAAACTCTAGGAGACACTATGGAAATAATCCCAATTATACCTCATGTGTGCTGCTCAAACGTGCATTTGCTTTGTGAACACTCTCCGTTCAAACATACACATGGTCTTTTTTTTAATCTCACAAAATGGCAGCTTATGACAAAGTAGATTTTATTCTAATTTATTACTCACTGATAAAGCCTTTGTCGTCTACATTTTCTAGAGACATGGGGATCCCACCATTTGAAGCGCATGAAGCAAGCCTCAGGCAGGCTCTTCAGTAGGCCCGGGAGACCACTGTTTCTGAGGGGCTTGGTATTTGTCTGGAACGTCACTATGTTTACTGATGTCGTGGTCAGTGCACAGGTCTCTTTCCCATTTGAACAGAGCCTTCATAGCCTCCACCACCACAAAATTAAAGATTATTGATTCAAAAACAAAAATACCAAAACCCCAATTTTAAAATGAGCAAATGACTTAGACATTTCCTCAAAGAAATGACCAATAGACACATGAAAATATGTTCAATTTCACGAGCCATTTGGGAGATGCGAATGGAATATCTGTATTGATTTTATTTGATTTATTCACATATCAAAATAATATAAAATGTGTATTATAATATAATAATATGTTGTAATATTTTGTATCTACTAGGGCGGTTACTGGAAATTGGAGGACCCAAAAAACAGAAAAGAGCAAATGCTAGCAAAGATGTGTTGACTCAGGAATCCTTGCCCATTGCTGGTGGGAACTTAAAAGGGTGCACACAGCAGCGGTGGAAAATCGTTTGCTGGTTCCTCACACAATTAAGCGTTGAACTACCGCGTTACTGCCGATGCTATGGCATCTGCTCAAACTCACAGTGACCCCACGCAGAACTCCCAGGTAGGGCTTTCTTGGCTGCAATCTTTACAGAAGTAGCCTAACATGTCTTTCTCCCACTGAACTGCCTGATGGCTTCACACCCAAGCTTGCAGGGAGCCGCTGAGTGCTGAGCTGTTGGGTCACAAGGTCTCCCTTGAGCCAGCAATTCCACTCTTAGCTATATTCCCCAAAGACACAAAAAAGCAGAGATTCAGAAAGACACCCTACAACCGATGCTCACTGCGGCATTATTTACAACAGCAAAAAAAAAAAAAAAAAAGGCAGAGGGGGGGAAACTACGTAGGTGTCCCAAACAAAGTAAGTCAGTAAACAAAAAATGGCCTATTCAGACAATGGAATCTTATTACCTTCATAAAGAGAAATCAAGTCCTGGTACATCCTATGACAATGATGAAACTTTAAAATATTATGCTAAATTAGTCAGTCACAGAAGGACAAAGAGTGTAGGACCACACTACTATGAAATATCTGGACCAGGCCAATATTTAGGGAGAGACAAGGTCTTCTGAGTGGTCACCAGTGCTGGGGTCGTGGGTTCAGGGTTGGGGCCAGTACTGCAGTAGGATGTGTAGGGAAGCTTGGCAAAAGCGGTGATGGCTGTACAACCTAGTGGCACAGTAATGACCACCACAGAATTGCACGTGTCAAAACGGTTACAGTGAGAAAGCCTGGGTCATATGTATTTAACCAAAATAAATAACAAATGCAAGCCAACCAACCAACAAAAGCTAAGGGCTTCACTGTGTATAAATTATCTCCATGCTGGAAGAGCTTTGTCGTCACAGCTCTTTCTTGGGATCAGTCTACAGCAGGATTCCGAATATTTCCCAAAATTTCAGGTAAGCCTAAGTACAAGTTACCGAATCTCTGTGGAAATAGACAAATGACCATTTATCCATAGAAAGAGAGCTTCGCTTTCTGGAAAAAGAACAGGGTATCCTGCAGGAGCCACCCATCAAAACCTCCACTTTTCAAAGGATCATTTGCTCCATCTATAAAGGATAACATTTTAATATGAAAGAGAAGCAGTTGCCTTCATCGAGCTATTCTACGTGACAAAAAGCAGGCCAAGACCAGCCATGGCAGTCCATTTTCTTGATACTTAACTTGTCCGTTAGCAGCTGCATGCTCAAGAGCAGCTATCGGTACCACCAATGTTGGGTTCAAACAAGTCCACAGGCGGAACATTCACTGCTGCAACAGAATGAACTATCAAAATCAACTTAATAGTTTAGAGATGACAATATGGTGGTTCGGAAACTGATCAAGTATATACCTCTGTTCCTTGGGACTGAAATCATTGATCAGCCCATTTCTAGCTCTTGCAGCTTAAAACAAACAAATGCCCTTTTGCTTCTGAGTTAATTCCAAATCCCCCCAAACCAAACCAAACTCACTGCCATCCAGCGGCTTCAAACTCATGGTGGGTGGGTTTGGCCTGCCCATCTTCTAGTGAGCAGCTGCGTCCTCACCCATCACACACACCAAGGCTCTCTCTGCTATCTCAGAGGGCGCGGAGTTGGAGACACACGAGAATGGGAGCAAGTGAGCTCATGTGTCTGGTTTTCATAACGAATCAATGATGGAAACTGCAGCCGTCACACAGTAATGCAAGGCAGATGGCATTGCTTTGACAATCCCAAGTGATGCACAAAGGAGAACGCACAATCAAAAGTTGAAAACGATGGCTTTCAAATCTACTTGATGATAAACATTCTAAACAAAACAAAAACTGAGAGGGAGGAAGGGAAGAAGAAAGATTATTGTACTGCATTACACTGTAGTAACAAGGCTAACTGCTAACATCTGCTGATTACTAGATGCCAGAAATTATGCTAAGCATTGAAGCATTTTATTTCATTTGCTAAGTATCAAAAAATTATAATATGGTCTTATTAATGAGTCTCGTCAGACAGGTGGACAGACTTAAGAGTGGTTACAAAAACCAACATCCTGAATTTGAAGAATTAATGAAAGATAGAACTGAGAACCCATGTTCTCCAATTCAGATCTTAACTACTCTTCAATATTGCTTTATTTTTTAAGTCAGAAATGGAAGAGCATTCCATGTAGACTTTGGCCCAAATGGTTGCAGCCGAAGTCCTGCCAAAACTGGTTCAACTGCTTTGCTAGATTTTCAAAAAGAACTTACTTCAAAGCACTCTTGCAGAGATGCCCAGTGTCAGAGCAAACTCCCAAATGTTGACGGTTTATCTCAAAGAGACCTATTCCAAGATGACGAAGCGACCTATGTCCAGTCCTGGTCTCAACACACCCGTTCAAATGCAGCCTTCCTCAGCACATGAGCAGATTGCAGATAAGACCAGTTGGGTGATGGAGCTGCACATCCATCACTGGGCATGGGGAAGAGGTGGGGGTGTCCCCAGTTGCTGCTAGCATTCTTAGCTAGTCAGTTGTCCAGGAGTGGTGAGCTGTTCTGGCTATAGGTGGCAGGGCCTATTTCAAGATGGGTGACAACTGTAAATCAGCATGTGGAAAATTCAACACAGGATGCTGGTGTCAGGTGGAGGTAAAAGAAGACAGCTCTGTTTGACTGAATTCCTTTCCCTGTGCTACCTGATTCCCAAAGGCCTTTTCCTATTCTCTGACACCCTTAGCTTGGCATTTGCTTTTACCTTTCTTCTACCCTTCTCCCACCCCAACAACCTTAAATAAAGACACCCCACCCCCCAAAAAAACTGTTGCTGAGGTAATCCCAAACCTTTAATTTCTAATGTTTTAAATGAAAAATTAATCGAGATTTTAAATATTCAACATCACATAAGTTTAAACTAAGTTCTGCTTTACCATTATATTATCATTATAAACAGAGAAAATATTGAAGTCCATTTTGCTTGTATCCACAATGGATGTTCATGGAAGCAACATTAGGAGATCCAAGGACACATTTTATCCATAGGGACACACTGTTATCAGGCAAATTTGGTGCACAAGACCGCTTTACAATGTTGAAAAGCAAGAATGTTAACTTGAGAACATTGCCTGACCCAGGTCATGTAATGTATGTTCAATTGCCCTCCTGTGTGTGTGAAATGTAGGCATTGACTAAGGAAGATTGAAGAAGAATTGATGCATTTTCACTGCAGTGTATACTGAAGTATAGTGTACAATGTACAGTCAAGAATACTGCAAGTCCCATGGACTTCCAGAAGAAGGAACAGATCTGTCTTGGAAGAAGTACTACCAGAATGTTCCTTAGAGAAAAGGATGCAAGATTTTGCCTTACATACTTTGGACATGTTGCCAGGAGAGAATGGTCCCTGAAAAAGGACATCATGCTTGGCAAAGCAGAGGGGCAGTGCAACAGAGGAAGACCCTTGATGAGATGGACGGACACAGTGGCTGCAAGAATGGGCTCAGACATAGTTAAACTGTGAGCATGGCCCAGGATTGACTGGTGCTCCACTCGATTGTGCATCAGGTCCTATGAATCAGAACTGACTTGACAGCACCTAACAACAATACCAAAACAAATTATACCAACTGAGACAGGGACACGTGCTCAGCAAAGCTGTCTCCTGAACTCGTCACAGACACAACGTTAATAGTAGTATCTATGACTTAAAAAAATAAAACAATATTTTTCTGGGCAGGTAGTTTATCATCACCAGCACTTTGAGCTGGTCTAACGTAGACAGAGAGAAAGGTTCTACGGTCCCTGTCACACAGTGTGAACACTTCACATGTTTAACCCAGTTATTCACATCATAACAAGCCTGCACAAATTAACCTCAGAAGCAGGCACTGTATTAATAGAGGCACATGCGTGGCTCCAGATCGCCCATCCCCCACACACCATTCTATCCGAGAAGGTCACACTTTTGCTTTAAAATGCCATGCAAGATTAGAGTCTTTTCAAAACTATTGTATCGATAATTTTATTATAAAATAATGGTGTGAAGATTAAGATTATCTAGCACACCCCCACAGTGTGTATCACAAGAGTATCTATTATGCTCCAAAGACAAGAGCACAAGTCTCTGGCTCTAGCATCAATGCTCAGTGAGTGTTCTCTTCACAGAATGGGCACAATCAGAGTTTCCTCTCCCCTCACAGGGTTACAGTGAGGCAGAAGATAGATAATCCTTATAAGGCATTTCCGTGTTAGTAGTTAAGCATCCAAACAGGGTCATGGCTCTGATTGGGTCCAATACAATTAGATCAGCTCCAAAACTCACCGCAAACTCATGGCCATCGAGTCAACTCCGACTTCTGGCGCCCTTTTGGAACAGGTGGAACTGCCCCTGTGGGTTCCCAAAACTGTAACTCTTCATGGGAGTAGAAAGCCTCGTCTTTCTCCCTCGGAGCGGCTGGTGGTTTTGAACTGCTGACTTTGTAGTTGGCAGTCCAATGCATAACCACTATGTCACTAAGGCCTCTAGCTCAGCCTCGCACCTCATAAATTAATAATTAGTGGATTGGGAAATGAAAGATGGTGGCAAATAAAAATGACAAAAATGCAGGTGACAGGGCACGTCTGTATCAGCTTTGGTTACAGCTGCCCCCCTTCCTGTACTCTTCCCAGGGGGAAGGTGCCTCCGCCTTTCAGAAGCCAGGCCCCAGAGACTGAGGTGCCCTCACAGAGAGTTTGGTGGAGGAGAAAGGCTCTGGCCATATTAGGGGGTCCAATGGCATCAATTGCCTCCTTGGCTGTGGGCCAGAAGCTGCTCTGCGAACCTCAGCATGCAACTGAGAGATGTAGTTGAGCCCCTAGGGCCACACAGAGGCACCATGGGAGACCCTGAAGTCTCTAAGGCTGAGAGGAACACAGCTACATTCAGGACCAGGACCTAAACAAAGCCCCTTATGCAGTGAGTCACAAGCAGAAACAGAAACTCAATATTTAGGAAAAAATAGTTGATTAGCTGGGTAGCAGTCCCGTGGTAGAACTCTCACTTTCCATTAAGGATCCCTGAGTTCAATTCCCAGCCGATGGACCTCATCCACAGGCAGCAGCTGTCCATCAGTATTGGAACCATGCTGAACAGGTTTTAGCGGAACTTCCGAACTAAGATTAGGAAGAAACTAAGATAAGCAGATCTTGGTGATCTACTTCCAACAATTAGCTGATGACAACCTAATGGGTTACAACTGTCTGATCGCCAGCTAATCATGGGGTTAGTGCAGAACCACGCAGTCTCTTATACCCTTGTGATGGGGTCAACATTAGTCAACAGCAGCTCACAACTAAAAGGTTGATTTTGCCTCCGTTAATCTAGGCCATCGTATTAGAACCTAAAACCACCAAGTCAATGGTCAAATTACCTGAAACATCATCGGCTCCATCTTCATCTCAAGGCCTAATTGAGCAGAAATTTTATGGGGTGGGGGGAGCCACAGTGAAAGCAAAACTACAATGCACATTGACTGTCCAAGAAGCACCTATGTTGATTATTTATAATAAATATACAAGAAGGTGCATTTTCTTCTGATGCTAAGGCACACTGTCTTTTTACCACTGCTGTTACTGTTTAGTTCCCAGCAATGCCGCCTCAGAAGCTTGGCTGTGTGCCATCTCCTAATCAGCGTGGCGGCTCCCAACGTCCATCCAGACCACTGTCCATGTGGGCTCCTTCTAAAAACGCCTTTCATCCAAACACAGGATGAGCATCCCTGCTACGGGTCTCACCGCGAGAACTGGCAACCCTGGCATGCGGCCCAGTGGGCTTGGAGAAATCCGACTGCCCACTAGTCTTTGTATTAGGGGTGACCTGACACCTTTCAACCTCCGACTATGCAAAGCTCTGAGACTTACCCAGCTGGGAAACAACTCAGCCTGTTGATTAGTAACAAGAAAGGTCCACTGGGTTTTCTCCAAGCAAAGATGTGTGGGGCTGGCCTGGCAGGAGGAAGAAGCGCTGCCGGAAGTAGTCTGCTAAGGAAACGGGGACGTCCTCGGTTCCAGCACTCCAATGCGGTTGCTCTCTTTGTAGTCCCAGGTTTGCTATTAGTGAAACTGCGGCTTCTTTAAATTTGAACTCCAACTCAGAGGAAGGGATTCTTCGAAGAACAGAACAGGAAACTGTTCAAGACTAAGGCAGAGGAGTCATTGAGCTGATGCTTGAAAATAAATGGAAAATGGATGGAAAGATGTGCCCCCAAGACAGGTGTAGAGAGCCTGAGGGGAGCTAACGGTGCAGGGAACCAGAAGAACTGAAGCAAACTGGGTTCTGGGATGCTACCCACAGAATAGTTCTCCAAGGGTTCAGCAAGACATTGCAAGATCTGATACGAAAGTGAACATCTTCAGTCCTTTCACATGTTTCAATCTGCTGATAACTTAAATGTGTATTTATTTCCATGCATTCAATGGTATGTATTTGCTTATACAGAGAAGCTTTCTGTGGCCAATTTTTCATTAGCTTTGCTTATTGGGGACACAAATATAAACGCACAGACTGCAGCCACAGATCAGTGGGACAGAACACAAATTTCAACCTCCGCCCTTATCTCTTATCCCAGAGTTGCTACCTAGAGGCAGTGAAGCTGACTTTCGTTAATTGTCTTTGCAACTTTTCCACCATCATCAGCAACAACTACAACAACAAATGAGAGGGTCGAAATCCAGGAATAGGTCATTCAGGGGCTATGACAAGCTGATGAACATCGGAATAAAAATTGCTTTCCTTCCACACAGGCACAACTTCAAATTTTTAATGCCTCGTCAATCGTTTATTTGAATAAGAGCTGAAACTATCAATGCCTTTCCTATCAAATCATACAATACATGTTCAAGAAACGCCTGCTAAATCTTACTATGTACATACTTAATATACATAATCTCATTGAATACTAATGACAACCCTATTAAACTCAAAAACTCACTGCTTTCAGGTTGTTTGTGACTTGTGGAGACCCTAAAGAACAGGATTAGAATGCCCTCCGTGGGTCTCTGAAGCTAACTCTTCACGGGAGTAGAAACCCCATCTTTCTTCTGCAGAGAAGCTGGTGGTTTCAAACTACTGACCTTCCGATTAGCAGGCCAATGTGTTGCCCACTACACTACCTGGGCTCCTGAAGATAATCCTGGCAGCAGCTACTACTGCCATTTAAGAAATGAGGTCATTATGGCTTAGAGAGAGTGGTAGTAAATGGTCTCCCCACAGTCCTTCAACAGTGGGTCACAGGGAGGGCATGGAGCCTGATTTGCCAACTCCAGGATCTGAGCACTGAACACACACAACCTATCAGCTCCATTCAGATTTGCCTGGTGCCTACCCGCTGCCGTCCGGCCTGCTCCCACCGGAAACAACTTGCTAAAGGTGTGCAGCAAAGGCATGGACTCCTCAAAACTCTTCTTGGAAAAATGCTGGCAGCAACTTCTGGGACCAAGGACACGTTTGCTCTTTGCACATCCATCTCCCACTTCCATGGGAGAGCTCACTCCCGCTTTCTGGGGATGGAACTGCGATAGGGGCCCCTCCTATGCAGGTTCTACTGGCCCTCTTTTCCACAGGGTAAGTTCCCCTGGACCATACATTCAGAATGGAGGAGGACAATGGAAGCTGGGTCCATCTGTTAGTTATTTTCTTTATAAGCGCAATCACGATGTTACACCACTCCCCCACCCCCCTTGTTGGAACAGGTTTATTAGAACACTATTAGTCATTGGGAGACAGCTGTTAACCCCCGACTAGAGAGTTTGAGTGAGCAAAGAACATGACTTGTGTTTCCATGGGGCAAGGGGGTGTCTGCTTGTTCCCATGGGGCAAGGGGGTGTCTGCTTGTTCCCATGGGTTAAAGCTGGTCCAGTTCACCTCTGTATCTGCCGGTTCTTAGTCCTGTGTCTGGCCTGGGATGTAAAAATACGGGGAACTGAACTCCATACTTTGGGAGGATCTTGTTTAGTCCCTACTAGTACATGCTTTGTTGAGAGAAAGATGGGTCTTTCTACTCCCATAAAGGGTTAAAGTCTCAGAAACTCAGTTTTTCTCGATCCTAGAGTTCCACTACCAGTCAGCACCAATTCAATGGCAGTGAGGTTTTTGGTTTGAGTACAGTCTTTAAATTACTAGGCTGAAAATTAAAGAGGTGAGCCAACATTTCACCCAGAACACAACGCGGATTTCTTCAGTTCCTCATTATTATTTTGACTAGGCCTTGTTCATAGGATCTGTTTTGTTTTACTTTAATGTGCTCTCCAACAGACTATGAAAAATGGAAATTAGAGCTCAGAGTGAACACATTTCAACACGGTGAACCGGACTTGAGCAGGCAACCCAAAATTTGTCAAAGAAGGATGCTGGGCAAGTCTGTTTAACCTCCTGAGCCTCTTTCACCTATGACATGGAGGATCATGTATCCACACCTACAGCACAGGGTCTTTCCAAAGATGAAATAAAGCCAAAGAAAACCACCCACACTTAACCTCTGCAGTGGTCAACAGGAGTGGGGCCTTCCAGATGTTCATGGAGAAATGGAAGGCAATTCTTGGAAACCTGTGGAAAACATCCAACCCTGACTGAGGAGAACACACCTGTCTTATTCTGGCAATAGAGGGTGAACCTGGTGTCAAGCAATGTTGGGTCCAAACAGCTCTTAGAATCTTTCTAACTTCTGGTGTTCACATAGCAAATTCATCATCTGCTTTATAATCTCCATTGTCCACCACACGCACAAAGAGGTCTGCCCAATGCATCAGAGAAGCTAATGCATACACATAAATATCTACATGACATGGCACCCAGTTTACTCTGTGAACATTTACTCTGTGAACATTTCCCCTCCAGTTCCTTGGTCTGGAGTACAGCCTCATAGATTCTTATTCATCCCATAGTTTTGCAGTCAGGCCACCATAAGTTCTCAACATAGAACAAGCCACTACAGATAAAATCACAGCAGCCCCCAAAGCAAACTGTCTAGTTTAAAGTATCAGATCCAATGGAACTGAGTAGCATATTCATAAGTCAGATCCAAATTTGCTTTATGAACCACTGGAAGAGGACGAGGCCACCTGTACTTCCCTTGTGGAATAGGGCTCTTCCGTGAGCACTATGGCAGTTACCTGCAGAAGCCGTTCAGAAGCAGAAATCAACGGAATGGTGAGCGGACTGACAGATATATGTGTTAAGACATCTGGAAAACCTTTTGATGCAAACATCTATTAAGTTCATTTATCTTCAAGAGTTCTTAAAAGGCCCAAATTGTTTCTAGAATTTGGGACTGTATACAATTTGGATCTAGTTGAATGAAAACAATGCCTCCCAAGAAGCTGGAAACATTTCTTAACAATTTTGTTAACTTGGGGGTCGTGATTTTTAATACAAACCCACTCTTGGTTAGCGTTCTGAAACGTGTTGATAGCAGACAAGACAGTCCTTTGGAGTTTTGATTCATCCAGTGATCAAACACCCACCAAGAGCCGGCAGATGCACAACAATGTTAACTAGTGCTGGGGACCCCGCCCTGAATAGGACAGTTGTATGTGGTCCCAACCAAAGGGACAGAAAGTAAATATTTGACTACAGCTGTGCTAGGTGCCACACAATCAAGGAACCAGAGGCACCCGTAAGTCAGAGAGGGCTTCCTGGAGGCAGTGTAGTATGAACTGGAATGGTAAGGACAGATGGATTACCTGATGAAGGGTCATTAGAAAGACTGCCCCATGGAAGCAGTCAGGAAACCAATCCATGTATTACATTGGGCAAGCCTGCTGTCAAAGACCTCTTCAAGTGTTACAAAACAAAACTTTGAGGTCCCTGGCACTCGTGACTCAAGACATGGGATTTTCAGTCACGCCATAGAAATGTAAAAACCATATAATTAAGAAAAAGCTCAGAAGAACTGATGCATCTGAATTGACGCAGTGTTGAAGAATATTTAAAGTGCCCTGGACGGCCACAAAAACAAACAAATCTGTCTTAGAAGCAGAACAGCCAGAATGTGCAAAGAAATGAGGATGGTGGGACTTCCTTTCACGTGCTTTAGACATGGGATCAGGAGAGGCCAGTCCCTGGAAAAGCCCACCAGGTTTAGCAAAGTAGGCTGTCAGTGCAAAAAGAGACAGGCCCTGGATGAGATGGAATGATACAGTGGTAGTAAGTGAGCTCAAACCCAGCACTGATTGTGAGGATTGCACAGGGTGCAGCAGGGTTGTGCTTTGCAGTACAAAGGATACTATATGTTGGCACCGACTCCACGGCACTTCACTCACAAGAACTAGAGTGGATGTGGGCTTGAGAAGAGAAGGTACCGAGGATGAGCTTCAAGTCTCTCAATAGTTCAAAGGAAAGTTATGCCCAGAAACCTTTGCTTCCCACAAAACAACACAGCTCCTCTTCCACAGAGTTGGTTGCTCTTAGAATCCAGTGGAGTGGAAGGTGGGAGACCAGCTGGGAGCAGAACTCCTTAGCACACTCACGAGTAGCATTGCCATGTCTGTGGGAGCCGAGCTGCGGCTTCAGATCCATTACAATGCTTTTCTAGACCCCAGGTGCATATTCCCTAACCCACAGATGCCCACATTTGGCACACAGGCCCCTTTTCAGAAAAACAGCAAAGCATTACTCAGCACTCCTTTGGCAGCTAAAAACATTGGTACTGGAGCTCATACTTGAGGATAAGGTGCAGGTATCTGCGTTTGCAGCCCCCTGGATTGTTCCAGCACCTCAGTTTGGGAAACACGGTTCTAATTGCTAGGCAGTCTATGTTTCAGAACTTACTCCAGCCTTTCTTAAAGCTTTTAAGCAAGGGCGGTTTTTCAGCATGCAAGCCACTTATAAAATGATCAAGTCAAAATGATCTACCAACTACAAAAATGCAAAACCTAGATTTATTTATTCATAAATGCATTGAGTTCTTTATATGTACCATGTATGTTTATGTACCTTGCATAACCGCATGAGTCCATATTGCATAAACACAATTAACTATATACATTTTTTATCATGACCTGAGTTTACTCTCATGGCTTGCACTGAATGGAATGTGCCAGGGATGCCTAGTCCGGACAGTAGCTGCTGACAGCCAGCCTCAAGCACACTTCCAAATGATCATTTGGTGGAACGGTACTTGGACTTCATGATCTTGATGTGGGCAAAGGCTGACTCACAGAAATAAGTAGAGCCGAATAATTCAGTCAAGGAGGTAGCATATTTTCTCATGTTTGGGTACTTTTCCTCTACGAGTAAGTTCCAAAACTGTTCCTGCGCTCTGGACTTCAGCTGAATGTCAGCTTGTAGTGTCAAAATCTCCCATTCCGTATGAAAGTGATACGTTTCTGTCTTCTTACTTGGTCCAGCTCCCCTACTCATTTTAATACCCTTTCTTACGTTTAAGAGAGAGGAAAAAAAAAAACAAGGTCTAAACATTGGCGATAACAGCGTGTCAGTTTTGCTGCACTTAGTGCAGTTGTTTGCGTATGTGTTTGACACCTAAGATTGCTTCAGATTGGCTGTGCTTTATATCAATTAAGTGACGGGATTGGTGATAGGCTTCCATCTATTTTTTTTAATGCCATGCAATCTAAACACACTACATTTGCGATCGCCTAGTAGATTGCGATCGACGTATTGAGCTCCCCTCCTTCTAAGAAGGCTGTTTGACACGACTGAGCAGAATCAAGTGTGTGGTTGAGACAAATCCGTGTTTCATTGGGTTTCCATTTGAACCTAAATACTTCATCTCATTCAGCTGTTGTGGAATGTTCAACAGGCAGATCAGCAGCAGCTGGGCACTTGTTTGAAAGGCGACAGCACCTCAGGCCCCCAAGGATTTTACGGAGCAGAATCTCTTGGAATGACTGTAGCCATGGAATTGGCCGGACTCATGGCAACCCATGTGTACCACGGGAGGACCATGATGGGCGGGGTTTCCACTGGCTGTTCTTTTCAGAAATGGGCCATCAGGCTTTTCCAAGGCATCTCTAGGGAAACTAGAACCTCCAACACCGTAGTTCACAGCTGAGCACATTAATCATTTGCAACACCCAATGGAACCCAACCCTCCCCCCTACCCCCAAAACTCCAAGCACATTGCCATCAACTCATAGTGATAGAGTTCCCAAGGCTGTGGACCTTTACAGGAACAGACAACTCCATTTTCGCCCATGGAGGGTGGGTGGGTTTGAACCACCAATGTGCAGTTAAAAGCTCAACATATAACCCATTTCACCCCCAGGGCTCCGTGGGACTCCTTCTCCAGGAGTGTGCGCTCTGTGTCTAAGCACACTCTCTCAGACGGGGTGACGCCCGCCCCACTGAGGTCTGAGAAGCCCTGAGCTAGCGCACCCGTAGGCAAAGCTTTGGCATACCCTGGGTGCTCAGCAGGTGATTAAAAAAAACAAAACAGAAACTTGAGATCATTTAAATAATGCAAGATCATCTTATGGAACAAGTTCTAAGATTTGAAGAGCTGGTGTCTAAAATCTTATCTCTTATCTACTTCAGCTTGTAACACAGAAGTGAACCACGGGGCATATTTTAAAAAATAAAAGTGTTGTACATGAGTTTTCAAGATATAAATCCTTTTGCTTTTTGGAAGTGAATAAGCAGGAGCAGAGAGCCTGGAAATAAGCAAAATTTTAAACAGCTTCCAGTGGAATGGGACTTTCTGGCTGACACGGGAAAGGCAACAGTTAACTTCGGGAAGAAAGGCAAGTTTTACTAATGCCCTTGGGGAAGCCATTCAGGGTCTGAGCCCAGAGAAACCATCTCTGGCAGCTTTCCAGCCAGGCCCTGCTTGGATGTCCGCAAGGCTAGCACTTGAGGTCTATACAGTCTCAAGCAGAACTCCTACCACGAACAGAACTTTCTCTGTCGGTTCAAAAAGCAACATCTTGTCCCCTAACTTAATACCTTTGATTAGCCCACCCAATAGAATTTCAAAAACATCCAGTTTTGATTCAAGTATCACAGTTTTTATTTTGAGAGAGTTTACCTAAACACTCCAAAATGAAAACAGAAAGGCAAGAAGAAATAATAAACCAGCTTAACAATGAACGCTGTATAAACTCTGGGGGAGTGAATGGTTTATTTATAAATAAGCATTGCTGAAAACTCCGCAGGAAATACAGAGGACAGCATAAACGGGAAGTTCACTAACTCCTTCGCCCCAAATCTGGCGCCTCCTTAAAGCCTAGACTGGGCCCTACGTTTCGGTGACTCGCCTACTCACACTATTCACACCGGTTTTTGTGAGCCTGTGCAGTCCTGGGTGAGCTGTAAATATTTGCCCTACACCCAGCTGCTGAGGCTGCAGCTGACAGACAGGCTGGGGGCCAGGAGAGGGACAGAGTCTGAAAACTTGCCGGGCCTGATGTGCTCATAAGGGGCAGGGGGATGGGAAAGGGCAGGGAGGAGCAAAGCAAAGTGGACACAGGCCCCTGAAACTCTTAAACAAATATACCCCTCCTGGCCATGCCAACTGGGGCAGGACTACAACAGAAGGGCAGCGAATGGCCCATGCCCACATGGCCCAGACCCACATCCCCAGAGATGTGGAAATACCCATTTGTTGAAAATACGCCACATTTTCAAAGAAACCAATGTTTCACAACTGATGTTAATTTTGCCCCACACCCACCCCCAAAACTTAGCAATGTCTGGAGACAAGTCTGATTGTCCCGCCTTGGGTGAGTGGGTAGAGGGTTAACTAAGTAGCACTTAGTGGATAGAGATTAGGGATACTGCTAAACCACCCATGATGCCACCTGAGTCCCTCAATACAAAATAATCCAGGCCCAAAGCTGAGGTGCAGTTTCCAATTCAGCTCACTGCCGCAGAGGCAAGTCTGCCTCTTAGAGACTCCATAGGGGAGAGAAGAGCGGCCGCGGTGAGTTTCCAAGACTGTAACTCTTTATGGAAAGAGAAGAAAGCCCCAGCTTTTCTCCCGGCCTTAAGTTTGGGCATCCTGAAACAGACCCTGGGTCCTGAATCCTAGCTCTGCTTCTAGTCACTGTTTGATTTGGGGCTGGACATACAACCTTCCTAAGCCTGTTTTCTCAGCTCAAAGGATTAAACAGATAATATATGTCAAGTGCTCACAGCAGTTGCTGGCACACAATAAACACTCAATAAATGGTGCTTGTGGTTACACACCAAAAAAACAACACAACAGTAGTTAAAAGGCTGGGCTGTAGAGACGGTCACCCATGAGTTCAAATCCCACCTCTGGCATCTAAAGCTCTGTGACCCTGAGCACAAGCTATCTTACTTGATCAGAAAAGAACCCAAGAGGAAGTGCTTAGCACAGTGCCTGGAGCAAAGTAAGCACTGGGTAGTGGTGGCAATTACCATTACCACTCTCTCCCAGGGCAGGCACAGGGCTCCAGGGGGAGGCCTTAAAGGGAACTAGGAGGTAACAGCTGGGCATTTACTCTGGCTCTGCACCTTGCCAAGTGCTTGAATTCTGAAGACCACGTAGTCTACATTTAGAGAACTTGGGCACTTGGAGATGGCTTGTACCAGTGTCACCTGGCTGATGAACAGCTCAGATTTAAACAGTTCCACGTCCGTGGCCTCATTCTTGATTAATACTTCCTACTGGGTGGAGAGGTCTCTGTACTTCCCTCTGGAAGCCCTGAAATTGGAATACCCTACTAGATGCCTGGGTATGTTTCCCCACGGTCATGTCTCCAGGGACCATAGTTTCCAACTTTAGCGAGGTTAAGCAGCTTGTTCAAGGTCACCTAGCTAGTTGGCAGCAGAGACCACATTTGAACTCGGCTTTAACTCCCAAGGCCCCTCTCGTCTGGAATCCTTCTAAACTTACTCCACATTGGTTGTGAGGTCCCTTTATTCTTTTGAAATCTCAGGGGATGCACGGATATAGCTGTCCCTGCGTGTCACATCTCCCAACAGAGGTTAAAGCAAATCCCCCAATATCAAGCAGCTGCTCTGAGCAGAAAAGAAAAAGAAACCAACACCCCGCCCCCCCCAAAAAAAAAGCCACCTATGAATGCAGATCTGACTTTGGAGCCGCACTCTTCATTCCGATTCCCCACTTACTTGGTTGTAGATTCATTTTCGCCCTTGCAGAAAACCCTGAAAGAGCGCCTCACCACTTCACTTTGTGCGACTATAAAGTCTATAAGGGATCCCAGTCGCATCCTCGCAGTTTCTGGTCCTGGTTAATAAGGCTGGCAAGGACAAGGCTGCAGGGATGCTCCTGACCACCCTGGGCGGAAATGGAAAGCACTGGAGCAGGCTGCCTAGCTAGGGTTTGGGGCGAGCAGCGGGCGCCTACCTTGTCCCCGAGCGGCGCGGCCACGCAGCGGCTGAGCGAGTCCAGGCGCGAGCTGTACTCGGTGAACTTCTTCTGGTAGCGCAACGCCGTCATCTGCAACTCCAGCTGCGTGGCGGCCAGCTGCGCCACTAGGGACTTTTCGCGCTTGCCTGCGCGCAGAGCCTCCTTCTTGAGCGCCTTGTGCAGCGCGCCGAGGCGGGCCTGCAGCGCGCCGTTGTGCGCCCGCAGAGCCCGCGCGCAGCAGTGGCCGCCGGCGCGCTGCTCGCCGTGCGTCAGGGGCAGCCCGCAGCCCTCCTGGCAGCGGCCCACGGGCCGCGCGTCGCACGCGTCGCGCATATGCGTCTCCACGTCGCGCCGCAGCAGCACCTGGCCGCAGCCCGGGTGGCGGCAGCGCGTGGGCGCGAAGTCGCAGCGCTCGGCGTGCTCGGGCAGCTGCTGCAGCTTGACCACCCGGCCGCAGCCGCGCGCCGCGTGCGCGCACTTGATGTCCAGCTTGAGGATGAGGCGCTTGAGCGGCAGGACGTGGTTGAGCTCCTTGGCCGACAGGCGACCGCGGCAGCGCGCCGGGCAGCTGCCCTCCTGCACCACCCAGGGCAGCACGCAGCCGGCGCAGAAGACGTGGCCGCACGGCGTGGTCAGTGGGTCCTCCAGGACTTTGTGGCACAGCGCACACTTGAGGTCCGGGTCCACGTCGCCGTCGAAGCGGTCCAGCTCGAAGCCCATGGTGGCGGCCGGGGCCCGGGGTCGCCGGCCGCCCGCCCCTCCTCCCGAGGCGGCCCAGACACGCCGGCTGCGCGGCCCGCTCTCCTGCGCGCTCGCCCCGGACTGAGCCTAATTGCTGCAGACTTCTCGGAAAATGCCCGAGGAAAAGGACTCCTCCGGCCGTATTTGCGCGAGCGGGAGCGCACGGGCAGCCCGTCTGGGCGGTCTCCCGCCAGCCCGCCGCCGAAAGGGGGAGGCGAAGGCTCAGGAGCACGGAGAAACTCGGAGCCGCCCGAAGGCCCGGCCCTCTCCGCCCCCTCCTCCTTCCGGCCCCCCAACTGTGGCCCGAGCTCCGCTTCATCGCCCGGCGCTTCTCCGCCCTCCTGCAGGGTGTTTTTATTTATTTTTAACTTTTTTTTTTTTTTTGCTACAGGAGAAAATACGCCAGCCAGGAAAATTCCACAGAGTTTGGAGCTCAGGCTGCTTGCTTCCTCTCAAAGGAGTCCCCTTGGAGCCACTTTTTGGATAGAGCAAATCTTCTTACTACCCCCTTCGCGTGTGATGTGGCGTGTGATGTGTGTGTGTATGTGTGTGTTCATTTGAATGGGACGAAAAATAAAAGGGTGCCGCTCTCCTAGCACTTACGGCCGTTATTTATTTATTTCCAGGGAAAGTTACAGAGTCTGCGGGACGCTCCAGCGGCGAGTCCACTTCGGAGTTCTGCGGTCTCGGGAGCGAGCACGCACGCACGCACACACGCACATGCACGCCCGCACGCCGGCCGGCTGGCCGGCCGAGGTTCACAGGCCAGCGGAGCGGTCTGCAGAGACCCGAGCTGCCCGCCCGCTGAGGCTGCGGGAGGCTGGCGGGCCCGCTCCCTCCCTGGCCACTAGCGGCGCCGGGTGCTTGGAAGTGGCCCCTTTAAAAAGCCATCAGCACAAAGTTGGGAGAGAGTGTTAAGCGCCATGTACAACTTATTTTTTCCGCAGTTACAAAAGAAGTAACGCCGGTCCTTAAAAGGCTAGCTGCTGCAGACCCTATGCTCTGTAGCCCCCCCCACCCCCGGCCCCCCAGTACACTCACTGCATTCCTCCAGTCATGTTTCCATGTTTCCTGCCTTTGTTGAGTTTCCATTTTACCATTGGGAGTTTAGGCCCTGAGAAGACAATGCTGTGCAGGATTGTGTGGAGCTCTTTCTCATGTTCTAATCTAGTTGCAGATTCCGACCCAGTGGGCCCGGGGCTGAGAGGACGCTGATGTGGCTGGTCCTTGGATTATGCTTGATTGGAAGAGGCTGACCTTCATGATTCTGGATTCTGTCTTCTTCCTCTGTGGGGTACCTATTGAATCAAAATAGTGACCCTAGCTGGGTAACTTTCAGCCACCTCCTGAGTGCAGAAGGGTTGGTTACTCTTGGGATTCAAACCCAGGTGGGAAATCCAGAGCCTCGCCCACGCATGTGGTAGGTTACCCTTTCCCCGGACATCCCAGGAAACACGAAGTTCCCGTTGCTGAATGCAACGAAACTGTGGAGTTTGAGACCAGGGAGAGAGGGATTGTAGCGTCTATTTTGTTGGATTGCTCTTTCTTCCCGTGATGTGGCTGCTAAAATTCCCTGACCAAAGCCGTTTAACAACTTCGTTGGTGTGAAAGGATCTTCCTCATGTCCACAGTGATTACTTGTTCTAAAATGCCCTTTAAGGGTTGTCATTGACTAGATTGGGGCATGCATGTTGGGTTCACTGGCAGTGTTCTTTGATTGGTGTTGGTAGCATTTGCCTATTTGTGCCAGGTACTTTTAATACCTTTAATCAGTTCATACCTTTTCTTTACCTTTTCTTTACTGTCTTCAGATACGCGTGTGCAGGACTCTTTCTTCAGTGTATTTGTTAAGCTGCTCACAGGCTCTCAGATAATGGGTAAGAAGTAAATTCTTTTAACAAACGTTATGTGGGCTTGTCGGTTTCACAGAGCGGGCTAGTGTCCAAAGGGTGGGAATCAACCCGAGCTGGTTTGAGCAACAGCAAAGCTCTGGGAAGCTCACAGAGGACACACGGGAAATGAAAGCTTATTCTACTCTCCTCTCCAGAGCAGCCCCTCCTGCGTGCCCTCCCAGCCCCCACCCCTGGTAGAAGGAGAGGTTGTTGCTGAAGCGCTGCAGCTGGGGCCACGGACTGCTGTGGGCTGACCCCTTTAGGCCAAAGGAGAGTCTGTCAGAACCACGCCTCTCAGGTTATTTTTAGTATGGAAATTCCTGGAGGTCTGCGAAAGGGAGAAAGAAAGAAGACCCTCGAATGTGTCATTCTGGGACCATGCATGTTTTTCAGCGTCTTAATTTTACAGATTGCATAGCTAGCGAAGGATCAGAGAGGTCGAAACACAGAAACAATGTATTCAGCAGGGTTTCTCAAACCTTGGCAATGTGGACACCTGCCAAACAACACTTTGTCCTGCATCAAGAGGCTGAGCTATATGCCAAAAAACTACTTACAGAGAACAACAAAACAGTCTTTAAAATGTTTTTGAATTGATAGTGGTGATTGTACGACTCTTAAAAAGATTGAACTGTTAAATTGTATGGTATGTGAATTATATGCCAATAAAACTATTTTTTTAAGATGGTGAGCAAAATCCCTTCCTCTGCCCTAGTTGCCGAAGAAGCCCTCCCCCTCCCTCACCTTCTCACAGTCAAAAATGTCTCCAGATATTGCCAAGGATCCCCTAAGGGTGTATTTGGCCCTGAATGAAGAAAGACTGGTTTAGGACAATCTTTTGCTCCCTGCCCAAGTCACGCTGTGCTAGCAGCCTCTGGAGAAAGACTGGTGAGCCCAGCACTTGGGGAGCGAGCCCCACTAAAGAACATGGAGCAGAACTGGGAGCTGAGTGTTAAGTGTGGTAGGCCATCTGAGAAAAGGAACTGAGGTTTCCTGAGATGGATTAGCATCTGGTGGTGGTGATGGCTGTGCTTTGCAGCCATCGGTTGGCCCAGACTCCACTCGTGGCAACCCTGAGCACCCCAGATAAAGACACCGCCCTGTTTCGTGTCATCCCCACAACCGATTACAGATGGAACCACAGTGATCTCACTGACTGATACTTGGAAGTAGATAGCCAGGCCTCTCTTTCAAGTCCATCTTCTCTGGGAACTGCTCAAACCTCTTCAGGGTCATGGTAGTATGGAAGCACTGGGGTAGGTCCTTTTTTGACTTGACTGTTTTTATTTGCTCACTGTCACTGCCTCGATTCTGACTCATAGTGACCTTATGGGTATGTATATACAGGTGAATTCCCATCGACAGATGATTGGTCACCATGGTAACTACTCTTGTAGGCTCTACCGCCCCTGCCACAACTGCTCCATTTTCCCTTCAAATTTGTCACTTTCTAACCAACATGTCGTACAGGCTTAATGCAAAATTGATTTCTATATTGCCCATCATCAAACTTCTATTTTAAACTCTGTTTTTCCCAGCCTTCCCACAAGCATTGTTAAAGAGCATCATAGTGACTGTCATTGGCTAAACTTATACTTTATGCTTCTGATAGGTGAATTACTAGGGTTTTTTTAATAGATAAAGATTGAGGTTTATCCAGGTTATAAAAGTTATCCAAATTGCACTCAAGAGCATAAACAGGTGAATACAAATCTCTCAGTCTTCACCACTATGACCATTACGCTGCCTCCTCCCTACGCCTGTCTTAGGAGACACTACCTTACAAATGATTCTGAAGATGACACTTCCATCTTTACCCCTCTCACTTGCCCCTGCATCAATTGCTCCAAGAGACCCGGCAGTTTGTGGTTTTAGCAGAGAAAAAGCAAAAAGGTCAGTTCTTTGGTAGCTTTCCTCGGCCTCAATGTTTGCACTTCATTAACCGATATACCACCATCCAATTAGATCCACCAAGTGTTTTCTTGTACCAAATGAAAGTGCTGCCAGAAATCCTTTCACAAACAAGTGAGAAATACTCTAGTCAGGCTGCTTGCCTCCTAACATACCTATTGCCAGTCATTCTGGGGAGTTGGGAGCTTTGGCCTCTGTAGTGGCTGAAGAGAAGTATGCATGTTTTGATTCTGGATCCTCTAAAAGACCAGGATGAGTCAGGATGACTGTCACCATAGGGCCATTTGATAGACTAAGAGGATGTGTTGGGGAAATGTGCAAAATTCTGTTGCTGGTAACTGAAAGGCCAGCATTCTAATCTACCAACCTCTCCCCTGGAAAAAGAGGTGGTAGCATGCTTAGGTAAAAATGACAGATTAGAAACCATATGAGGAGTTCTACTCTGTCCTAGAGGGTCCTGATGAGCAATTATTGACCTCAAGGTACATACGGCGTACACTGATACACTAGAGAGAATTAGAGATCAGAGTTGTATAATTTTAAAGGACAAATATATATGAATTTTTCTTAATAAAACTATTATAAAAACATTTATATAGAGTCTCTGAATAAGGAAGATGGGGAAAGTGGATATTATATTTAAGAGTAGCATCCTGTGCATGCCTGTATATATTCTTAAACTTAGTTTTTTCAAAATTTTATCTCTTAAGCTAGGGCTTACTTTTCCATTTACATCAAATATAATGACTTGTATTATGACTGTTTTTCCCTTCAAGTTTCTAAAATTTATCCGAAGTGATTCAGACACTGAAAAACAAAAGGAAGAGTCCATTTCACTGAAAAGCCCAACAAGTGAAAATGACTTCAGGCATGACTTCACTCGGGTACCCACGTGAATGGCCTGACAAACTGTGCTGCATTCTTCTGCACTAGCTCTCCTCATATCAGGAAGACTCGCCCCACATGGCTACACCGATCACCCCAGTTGTCCAGAGGTGCGCCTCCTGATGTGACCAAAAGAGCATCCTATGGGTATGGGCCTCACACTAAATCCTATTCTCAACTTAACAACAATCAGTTCTTCCATCATGGCCCTGCTACATACCACCTTTATGAAATGATCACTGAAGATAAGGCTCCTACTGCAAAGTATGGTGAAGGAACCAGCTGCTGCCCGGCTATCAATCCGAATAGTGTCTGGGGTCTTCAAGGCTTGTCTTCAAGCAAGCAGCCATCTAAGCGAGGGGTAAAGTAAGTTTACATGGAAGAACCCCATCAGCTTGTGTAATCCAGAGATGTCAATTACATAACTCGAATACGGTGAGGGAAAAAAGCACCATGGGAAAAATGATGAGCACCCAATTAGTGGAGGGCTATGGGGAACAGTGAAAGCCCAAAACGCACCTGCAGAGTATCTGGTCAGATGGAGCCACAGGCAGATCCGATCTAGCTACAGGCAAGAGTCTCCATCAGCCTTACTACCAGGCCGAGGCCATTGAAATCCTGCTTATGCTGGTGCCAACTCCACACTTGGCCACTTGACCACCCCATAGGCGCGACTTAAATTTGCATGTATTTCTTACTGGTTCTATGACAGAAATTTCTTCCCTGGCTTTTTTATGATTGTTGGCAGTCGTTTCCTTCTTGTACATTATTAATATTTTCATCTATGTGCTATTATGTTTTTACCCTTACCACCTTAGCACGATTTTCTTTTATTGTTTTCTGTTGGGTCTCCCAGCTGTGAAGCACAGGGGGAGTGGATGCATAATAACAGATGATGATAACAGATACAAGGGGACATGGGGAACACTGGGGTTTGGTGGAGGCGGGTGGGAGATGGAGAGGGAAAGGGAATTCTGGAGTAACTACTAAAGATGGGAATGGGGAGTGAGCACTAGAATGGATTGTGATTGCACAAATCATCTTAAAAGGTGATTGAACTCCGGGGGTGAGGGTGGGGTGCTCTAAAATTGATGTGGAGCTGATTTTACAAGTCTCCGTGATATGATGGAATGATTAAACCATTGAATACTATGATATACTATGATATGTAAGTTATTTTGGGCAATAAAAATATTGGAGGGGGAGAAAGTTAATAAATTGTGTAACACAGAAAAAAAAGAGCATCCTTTTCCTAAGTTTCAATGAACGCTAAGAGCTCTTTGGACTTGATGGCTTAGGGCAGGGGCTGGTAAACGGCTGCTCCTGCACCGTGCATGGCTCAGTACTTGTGGCTCTGAAGGAAAACGGAAAGGAAAAAAGGGGGGATGGTATTACTCAGATAATCAGGATTTCATTTGTTGGTACAATGTATTTCTGGCTCTCAAATAACTTTTAAATTGTTGTGAGAGATAGGATTGGCTCTTGCATTCAAAAGTCTGCCAGCATCTGTCCCAGGCTATGCACACATTCCTGACCAGGATATTGGGACAGTCTCACCCAGACCAGGGACAATGAAGGCAGGGGAACAAGGGGTTCCCTAAGGAGATGCTAGACAAATAAAAACATGTATGTAAACTATAGTGTTTTCTTAATAAAAATTATCATTATTTCTATGGTGTGGGGGAAGGGGCAACACTTGAAAGAAATGTATGTATTCTTGGAAGGCATGTCAAAAAGAGTGGGTGAAGGGAGATGTCAGACAGTGTAATATATGATAAAATAATAATTTATAAATTATCAAGGATTCATGAGGGAGGGGGTAGAGGGGAGGGAGGGGGGAAATGAGCTAATGCCAGGGGCTTAAGTGGAGAGCAAATGTTTTGAGAATGATGATGGCAATGAATGTACAAATGTGCTGGACATAATTGAGGTATGTATGGATTGTGATAAGAGTTGTATGAGCCTCCAGTAAAATGATTAAATCAAAATTCTCTTAGCCTGCACAACCATGATCAGTTATAAGGTGAATCAACCCTCTGTACAGGGAATAAAGAAATACATGACCCGGCAGTATTTTGGTCTTTGTATGTGTACATGTCTTTGTATGTGTATTTCTTATCACTATAAGAAACAATCTGTCCTCTCCCTTCAGTTAAATTGCATGTACGCGTATGTACAGTTCAACGCATTTACGGCGTGTTGTAGAGCATGCTGGCTCCCCTGCCAAGGGCAGCGAGTGCTCAGCATCGCTGTGTGACTGAACTTGGCCCAAATCACTACTGCCCCAAATGCCCTGGGACACTCGGTTATTCCTAAGGCGAGAGAAAAACAAGGAATTCGATTGAAGAGTAAGATTTAGGATCACGAGAAATCTTCTATAAAGGAACAAGATGGCCCAATCATCCCACACATATGGGAAGTTATAAAATAGTAAAGAGAAATGTTCATAAATAAAACTTTAATCCCAGCACTGGTTTCATTAAAAAATCTGCACATTTTATTTGGAAAATCTGCTCTTCTGAAATGTGAGTTTCACTTTACGGTGTGTCCTTTGAAACCAGCCAACTCTTTAAAAGGCGTCACAGCTCAAGCCTGTGATCAAGAACCTCATTAATTTTAATTTTTCTCCTGGCACCTTTGCCTTCACTCTCATTTACTCTGTCTGTAAAATTATGATAATAATAATCCATGCTTACCTAACACATGGTGATAATTGCCAATTAACTAATTTTTATATATGCTGAAGCCCCTGAAGACTTCGCACAGGTGCTAAGTGATTTTGTTGTTGTTTGTAAGACTCGTGGTAAAGAGGGCGTTCTCTTTTCAGGTATTGCCGGTTACAGTCTCAGCTAGTCCTCTCCAAGAGGATAGAATATTATACACTGCTTCCCTGTGTCTTCCCAGTACTACTTGCTTTGGGAAGCAAAGTTCTGCAAAGTGCTAGCATTTTCTCTTGACACCCAGGCCCTCAAATACCCAGAGCCCTGTGTGGGGATCACGGTGGACCTCTTTGCTGGGGAAATGGAAGCCATCAGGCATTGCCCCTGCTAACAGAGGCCTGTGCACAGAGGAGCTGCTCTCTGTTGGTTTCCAGAATGTCCACCTCCCACTCCTCATATGTACACAATGACTTTCATCTAAATAGCCATTTGATTCAGAGAAGAGGCTGGCCCTTTGTTTTATCTTGTCAGGTCTTTTAAATTTATTTATTTATTTTGTCACTTACACAATGAAAGAATAACTTCCATTCTTTCTTCTCTTCTGGGAGGGCTTCAGGCAGAACAGTTTTGAGACGTCAGCCAAGCAAGAATATGTGACATTCCCATTCTTTGAAATCTTGTCCTAAAATTGTGGTTTGGGTACCAGATCAAGCAGACACTTGGCAATGAAAGAGCTAAAACAAAACATTAACAAAAATAGGCTTACAATGGTATGGTGTTTCTGGGATAATCGTTTGTTATATTTTGACAAACAAAAAGTCACTTTAACCTTTCATTCTGTTTCCATTGCTGTACAGGAACAGACACGAACATGCTTCCACAAAGCTGGCCATGAACTTCTCACAGAGGCGATAAGTAATCATGGAAAGAACTTCGGCAACAGCAATATTTTTGTAGAAAGGTAAAATGGAAAATGTGTCCAAATGCTGGCGTCCTCTCTGTAATTTTGGCAAATAGCACACTCCATCTTGACGGAATATAAAGAGCCTTAGAAGTGGAATCCAGAAAGATGAAAAGGCTTGCAGGACAGTGAGTCAGTTTGTCATTGGTGGGAATCTTTGTAGTAACTTATAATTTATCTGCGGGTTGTGTAAGCCCAAAGATGAAGATAAAGTTGGGATCGGAGAGCTGGTTTTTTTCTCCCTACCCTAGAGCTAGAAAGTTTCTGATGGAACTTCTAGCCATAAACATAAAATAAGGACAAACACCACATAAACTCACTGCCAACAAGTCAAGTCTGACTTAAAACCATCTAGAGGACATAAGCAAAACAAAACACAAAAATTACTAACTTTTTAAATGTGTATTTTGTCCCCTCCCCATGAAATACAGTAACTAACAAATTAAAATAGGGAGGTTGCCAGTTTATAAATATAATATAATGAGGGGTGAGCCTCTTAGAATCTTTCCTAAGTCTAGACATTCTAAAATTAAAAAAAAAAACTTTAGAGTGTCTTTCAGAAAAATAAATCAAAAGAAATTCCACGTTTCATATTTTAGTTGGGAATGATGCCTTTTTAAAAATGTCTTTTCTGTGAAGAAAGTCCTCTATAATAAGCTTGTGATCTTATTTTTCTTTTGACATTTGATAAAAATGTATTGAATTGGACAAAACACCCTATATATCTGTATTTGACAGTTAAACTGAGTTGAAGTTATTAAAAATTCTTGTCTAGGAGCCTGGGTGGTGAAAATGGTTTGGGATCGATTACTCAATGTAAAGTTTGGCAATCTGAAAGTTGGGCAGGTCTGGGGAAGAAAGGCCTCTGGCAAGCTGCTGCAGTAGAGACTGCAGCCAAGCACACCCTGGGAACAGTGCTACTCCGTGAGCCCTGGGGCCATCCCAAGTCAGCGCCCACTACCTCTAGTGACCAGCCCCATCCGCTAGCGGAAAGAATACAATGTGTTACGCCTTTCAGGGCCTGTCACCTCCTTACTACCACTCGGCTGTAACGCACAAAGCAATGGATGTGGCCGTGTTCCAAAATAACTTTATTTTCAAAATGGGCCAGATTGAGCCCACAGGTTTTAGTTGGTCCATGACTGCTGCCTATGAATTCTTCCCCTTTTTTTGCATGACGAAACCGCTAAGCTTGAGATCAATATGAGACCCGATGACGTGGATTTCACAATGAATAGTTGCTGAATAAGTGATTGTTCACAGAGACAGTAGGGCGCATTCAGGAAAACCTACGCTCAATGCCTGGCTGGACCACATACTGGTAAGTCCTTGGCAAGTCAGTGTTTTCACCGCTGCTTCCTCAGTGGTAAAAAGCGGCTGTTAGTAGTGCCTGCTTCCTGGAGTGGATGCAGATGAGTGTGATGATATTTAAACTCGGAAACACTTGTTAAGCGGTGGGCACACGCTGAAGTGAATAATGATGTAAGGCTGGATGAATGGACAGAGGCTAATTGTGATAGTAGACTAGTGATATTTAGGCTTCTTCAAGTAAACAAACCAGGTCCCGGTTCTCTGTCCTGAGACCCTGGACTGTAAAGACCCTATGGAAGTCCATATGGACCAGGACTGTGGTGAGACAAAGCCTGCTGCATCAGGCTGACTCCAGTTCATGCCGAGCGGCGTGCATCAAAGTAGGCCTGTGCCCCAAAGGGGTTCCGATGACTCACTTCTCCAAGGACTGTCACCAAGATTTTCTTCCCAGCTGCCTTGAGGTAGATTCAAACCTCCAACCTTTTAATTAGCAGCTGAGCACATTAACATATGCACCACCCAGGGGCTCAGATGGAACAGTAGGTGGAGTGAAACTAAGGAGCAGTTTGCAGGCAAACTTCCCCAGAGAGAAATGAGAGGCCAAAAGACAAGGTCACATCTCAGGCACATAGGAATCATCTCTGTGTCGGCATTGTTGTTTATTGCGTGCACTCTCCAGTTACAGCACGTTTGCCAACAAATGAAGACACAAAGAAAGCGACATTTTCTCTTTTTAGGAAACAGAACAAGTGCTAACCGTCTTTGGGGGAAAGTGAACTAGGTCTCATGGTCTCTCAAGACCAGATGTGTGCGACACGCAAAACCAAACCAAAGGAACTTTGCAGGAGCCGAATCACTGTGATTGCCAATGAAGATGCTGATGCCCCGAGAAGCCCAGTTCAAAGAAACGGGGGCAACATTTGCTCAACTTTTGTTTACAGAGATTCAAGGCAGGAAGGGAGAGCTGCTCGTGTGAAGGAGTTACAAGATCATGCTTTATTCACCTCTCAGTCCCCAAGGTGGAGCCTGGTCCCTGACACACAGTAGTTGCTCAACAAGTGCCCATGGCATTGTCTCCTGAAAGGAGAGGAGATGCTGGCTGTGAATTTCTTGGGCTTCTGGGCTTGGGGATTGGGGGAAGGCGCAGAGAGCTAGACCATTTTATCGTTCCAAGTCCCTTCACGGCACTGCAGGGCATATTGGAGACAGCGACTGATTGCAGCATATTATATCTTGGCATAATTATATCATAGCCTTTGTCTTACTTGGTGCCAGTCAGTCTCCAGACACATGCTGCGCCCTTGCT